>NC_072733.1:7770413-8131794 GCF_026930045.1 Uloborus diversus | reverse complement strand
GAGCTAATAGAATTCTACATAACCTATCTTCTGCAGCCTCAAATACATAAATAATTTTTGCAAGCTCTCCTGCTGGCATCGTAATATATTTTATTTTTCACATGTGCCCATCCTTCAGCATTCAGTTCGTAGGAGAACATTCAACCGTTCTGTCATTGTGGATGCGGTGCGATTTTACGTATATAAGAACAAAACAGTACGAAACATAAACCGGTAGCGAAGATAACTTATTAGTTTTAAGAAATAGTGTGAAGACATATATGCATGATTTGTAGCCTATGTCACTCTGTAAGAATGCACCTTTCATATAGTGAAGGAATTTTTCAAATAGGTGCAGTTGTTCCAGAGATTACCTCGAACATATAAACATACAAAAATCCACTCTCTCTCTTTATAACATTAGTATAGATAAGTCATAACTCAAAAATGGAAAGCTGCAGAAAGTTGAAATTTCGTATGTGGGGTCTGCGTGCGTTCCAGTTGTGCACTTCCCTTTTTGTTTCAATCAAGTGCTTTAAAAGACTTATTTACTCATTTTTTGTGGCTATTGATTACTTATTTCAATGCAAAACTAATATAGCGTCTTAGACTGGCGATTATTTGGTGATCTATTACCGAATTGAAGACCAATTTGGAAAGAAACATGAGATGGCGAAACCGGTTTTTGTGACATTTTGTTAGATTCCCGTTGACCTGAGGGTAATTTTTAATTTTTCGATAGTTGTAGTTAGTGATGTGCCGGATCGTTAAAAAAGTAGATCCGAGGATACGGATACGGATCTCAAAGTTTTTTTTTTACCCAATTCAACAATCCAAGTGCAAAATTTGTTACAGAAGGTATTCCCGTCAAAATAATGGCAGTTTCTTCAAAAAATATCAACTGCTGCAAAAATATAATCAAGACTATCATTTACTTTTTAAAGAAATATCCGTTAAAATTGAGGGAGATTTGGAAGGAATGGGCCAGCGCTGCATTAATTCTTAGATGGAATGCGAAAAAGTATTTCTAGCTTACTCGGTAGATGTAGCATACAGGAGCAAGAGTGTAAAACTGCTACTGGACAGGCTAGAAATATTTTTTTTTGCATTTTTTTTCAGCATAAGTGCAGCGCTGACCCATTCCACCGAACTAACTCCGACTGACAAAATATAGAGCCGGGAACACCTTTACAAACAGTAAATAAAGAAGGAGCACTTTTTTTGAACACTTTTTGTCACTTTTTTTGAAGGATGCCTTCAGAAACAAGAATGAAGAGTAACAGAAACCCCAAATCAATAACGAAAAATAATATTGAATTAAAAAACAAAACATGTCCCAAAGAGTCGATCTCATATATAGATGAATTTCGCGGGTCAGAACACACATTTGTTAACAAATATGAACTGACATCAGGTAAAAATATTAAATCAATGTCCTTTTTCTCCTTATCTTGCGACTATGAAATTGCTACTAATCACGCGTATAAATTCTAAGGATTGCATTTGAAATTCACTTAACAAGATTAAAGCTCCTATTGTATATAAGTTGGAAGTTTCAAATAAATATCAAACGCAGGAAACTTAATTCTTTCAATTAGGGCCAACATTTTTAACGTACGGGATTTTTTTTTTAACCATAATAGTGAAAAACGCTAAGTCGGTTTTTAATTAATATCTCCGGTAATCATCTGTTTAGGAGCTACAATGCCACAAAAAGACACACTGATACACACTTTTAAAACTTATTTTCCCTTCCTTTTTGCAACGGGGGAGGGGGGAGGGATACAAATTGGCTTCTGAAATAATACTTTATAATTTAAATAGGGAATAAAACCTAATTTAAACGGAATTTAAGAGTCTTTAATTCAAATATTAAAAATTTTTTAAATAGAAATGATCCGTTAAAGATTCGTCAAAAAAGTAACGGATACGGATACAGATCTTTAATTTCCCTCGGATATCTGCGGATACGGATACGGATATCCGTAACATCACTAGTTGTAATATGAATCACAGTCTTTTTTGCATCGCTTCGGCGGAGTTACAAGTTTGAGGAACGTCGAAATACATTTCGGGGCCCTCTTTCTCTATCACGGAACCAGTAAAACATTTATCATAAGTATTTTTGTAACTCCTATGGGCCCCTATGGTCATGGAGCCTCTCGCGCAATTGCAACATTTGCGATATTTTAAATCCGCCTCTGCACGTCAAAACAAACTGTGGTGTAAGTTTTAAAGAGTTTTTCTGCTCGCTCTAAGGCAAGGGTTCTCAAACTAAAGACGAGGAGGTGCACATTTTCCTAGTGGGGGAAGAAGAGTGTCCTGGGAGGCGTGCATGTTTAGAAAAAATAAAATGAAAAAGTAAAACTAACTATAATTTGCTTAATTTTGTGGTCATATGTGAATATTTTCGACATTATCTCCATTCTCATGTTGTTGGTGTAGTTTTCATCTACATATGAGTAAATCTGAGTTTTCAACATTAGCACCACATACAAAGTCAAAGTATCGAAGAAGGTATTGAAAGTAATGCACTGTGTTAATTACAACCTAAAATTCAGAAATTTATCAATCGCAAATAATGGCAGTCCTCCCACCAACGTAGCTGGTCTTACATACCGATATCACTTAGATCCTAGATTTCTTCAAATTAATATCTATTAGTTATTTGCTTATTTGATTTCATAAATTCTAATAAAAACAAGCTCAAATTAAAGTTATATGTGTAGTAGTAATATACATATATACATTTTGCGTACGAACTTACTATACTTTCCCTTATAGCCTGCTAAAGTTTCAAATCCCGGTTTTCCGATTGCACTATACTTGTATTGATCGAATATAGTTGAGATGGTAGAGGGGGAGGGGATATGTGAGACCCATGGCTTAGCTAGGGTGGGGTGGAAGGGGCAGTTTACCCCGGGCGGCACTTTTTTAGGGCGGAAAATTTACCCTCAGTATGTAAAAACAACAAACTTATTTTCCCAAAAACGACAAGAAATTTAAGTCTATCGTATCACTACCAGAATAAAATTACTTATATACCAAACACGAGTTTTTCTTGATAGCATATCAGTACAATTCCTTGTTTTTCTCTGAGGGCATGTCAGAAGAAAATCATGGAACCAATGTTTTTTTCTACTATAGAGGTTAACTCGAGGAGGAAGAAACAATGAAGTTTTCCTAAATTTCGTTACAAGAAAAAGTTAACACTTGGTTATGGGAGAGTTTCTCAAAAACCTCCTAATAAACCAAAAACTTCCCATTTTCAACGTTAGGGAAATTGTGTCAAAAATAGGAAAGGGAGGGGGAAGGATCCTTCAAATCCCTGACAATCTTAGCAAGTTATTTCCGTTTTATTTATTATTTTTTTCCCCCATCGGCCATTGGCTATCTGGAGAAAAACAATCGGAAATCGGCCATCTTTGAATAATCATCATCGGCTCATCGGCCAAAAAATTCCATTGGTCGAGCCCTACTAACTAATAAGATAAACTTACCTTTGCAAATAATTATAAGAGCTTTCTAGTAAATTTATTATAAGTTTTTTTTTTTTCAATTAAACTACGAATTCTTTATTAGGAAAATTAGTTTTGGGGTAGGATGACGGGGAACTAGTGCACATAACATCTAGGGGTTCCAGAGTTCCCATATCCCATCCGTAATATTAATATTAGTGTAGGATTATCATAAGTGTTTAAAAATGGTTTAAATATTTACAGTTACTATTTTACTACAATCAGTTTGTAAATTTATTGAACATTTTCACTGCATTATTATTAAATATTTATTTATTTATTTTATTATTATTATTCTTTCGAATTCTTTTGTTACTAAATAGTTGGCAACCAATTTAGATTTACATAAAACTTACAAGAAAAGAAAAAAAAATATTTTCCTTTAACTGAAAACTGAAGCTTAAAATAATTTTTAAGTTCAACATCATATTCTGTATGAAGCTTAAACACACCGTAACAAGAATAAACGTTAGATTATAAAATATTCTTTGTAATGTTTAGTCTTATAAGTGTTTTTCTAGTCGATCCAGTGATCAGAACATAAAACGAAACTTTAAAATTTGAGAGGGAACAGAGTTTGAAAAAAAAAGTTTACTGAAAGTTTAATGAAAAAAAATCTTTATTTACACTTACTGTATAATTTAAACTGACACAGTATAGGTTACAAACTCTTGAAAGTAATTGGTAAATACGAATAAGTTTTATATTAAAGAGTTTTTCGTTGAAATATGATGCTTGTCCTACATTTTGCAATCTTGTTTATAGGCGCCCCAAACACACATAGGTCTGCATATGCCCCTTAAAGTGAACAATTGAAGACGTTTTTTTAAAAATTCCATAAATAAAATTTTTTTTAATTGGAAAAAAATTCAGAGCACAAAAAAAAGACTATTCAATTATGTGTCCCTTTAGATCTGAGAAATTGATAATATTTTTTGAGAAATCAAGAAATGAAAAAAAAAAGTAATTTAACCTTTTCTCTGAGGTAAAGGTACACCTTAACCTTACTAAAATTAATCTCTCAATAATTATTTTCGTCAAATATTTTCTTAAAAATTGTGAAAAATCATCTGCTAATGATTTTTTTAAAAAAGTTTGTTAATGTCTTGATACAATTATACAAATAGTACAGGACATATAGGCAGGAAAAATTTACGACGGAGAAGGAGAAATTACATCTAGAGAGAAAGTGGATTGTTTAAAACGGGCATAGGATTTAATCATGCATTTATTTATAATTTCTTGACACATGTGCTGGTTTAGATTTTGTATTTCAGTAGGATAAGTATAATTTTAAAAAGTTACTTTTCAGGATGGCAACTAATTAATTTATTAATTTAATCAGTTATTTTTTAGGATGACAAATAATTAGTTTATTAATTTAATCAGTTACTTCTTTATGTTTTATAAGCAACACTTATAACGTCATATTTGATTGGGAAATGTACCAACTCACAATCAGTTAAGCATACCCGCTTTGGGCCCCCTGGTAGGGCAAGGCGTCTTTTTCAAGTGTTTGTAATGTTTGACAATAAATAAATGTTGGGTTTGAAATAATACAAAACATCACTTTTTTTCAAGAACCCTGACGAATTCGTTTTAAGTTCAAGAACCCTGCTAAGAAATAGAACCGAAATTATTGCGATGAAAATCCAAACACTACAATTTTCTAGCCTTCTTCGAAAATCTACCCGCTTTGGGCCACCCTCCCCCATATCTTGGGAGCATTTCCAATCTAATTAGCTTACTCTCATCAAAAACATATAATACTTTTTAAAAACTATTTCGTCGGCAAAACTCAGCAAATTAAGTAAAATAACAATATTTCTTCTAAGAATAATCTTACTTTAGAATTAATTATCCACTACTATATGCGAAAAATGACCTATTAAAATTATGTTCATATTTAATATCTTGAATTTATTTTTAGCAACCATCAACAAAAAAAAAAAAAAAAATCAGTATCAAACCAAAACTAGGAATTACGTCACATACTTAATTTTCCCAAACTTCAACAATAGTCATTGTAGCATTTCATACTCTAGTAAACATTTCAACATATATTCATGGAATAATTACGCCAGGGAAAACATCTTTCTAATAAAATAATCGATAAACGACATAGATTTTCAGCTGTGAAAATATAATTAATTTTAACAAAAGCCTTTTCAAAAAGTATAATTAAACAGCGGATGAATTGTTAAAATATTCACACATGTATGTTATCTGTAGGTCAGACAAAAAGTAAAACATGTCTGAAAGGTAAGACACTGAAAACAATTTATTGTTTCTGAGATATGAGGTTAAACCGTTACACTGTTACAGACAATATTTATTGCCTTAGATGTGGGTCGGATATTATGGAAGATGTTAGCTTTCTATTTCATTTCTACAGAACTCATCCATTTCTATTCAGTTGGATTCGATTTTTTTCTCATTACTAGTCAATTAACGGCTGAATTATTTAGTTACGTTTGATTGTTAATAAGGACTATCTATTACTATAACAAAAGAACAATTTAGATCTTTTTGAAGTTTTTACTGATTTGATTCACACCTGTCTTAATTTCAAAACAATATTTGTATAAACTAGAGTCTTCCCAAAGATGAAATTAATTCTCAAGTAAAAAATTAAATAGGTGATACTGCTTTTTGTAGAACAAATTAACTAATTAAGATCTATAAGTAAGCGGAGAAGTTAACAAGCTTTTATCTGGAAGACAAAAACTAAATCTTTGACGTCAGACAAACATCAGAGTTCATATAAAAAAAATCCTGACGGATTCATGTTCCTACAAAACTACTAGATATATATCCATGTTTTTTTTTCAACGGAAATCAAATAAGCAAGCTTGTACAATAAAGCTAACAGACAACGGATGACCAAAAGGTTAAAAAAAATATTTGCAAATAATCTGCAAATTCTAAATTTGCAGATTCTGCACTTAAGCTTCCCACGGCAATGTACGACGCTAAGTTCGTTTCTATTTTTTCTTTTCGTACGAGGTTTGGTTACCAAGAATGTATTCTTGGATATTTTTCGTTTCTCTTTTGCATAAAGATGCCTCGAGGAGTTAAGGAATTAAGTTCTGTCCCTCCGATTAAAAAAATGCAAAACATGAGTACGATATGTCACTTATATAAGTTAGCCCCTTCGGATTGAAAAACTGCCTCTGTTGGCGTGTATGGTTACCACTTATAAGTGACGCTATGAGTTAAAGTTTTGTTTGCCTGAACACCTAACGCATATTGTCAAAAAAATGTATCTATTGTTCTTTATCTGTTTTGAATAAATCCTTACGACAGTACTTAAAAATCAGTGAAACGTGAAAAGAAAAATATTACCCTACTCAGAAGCAAACGTCTATTTCCCGAAGCAATTAAAAAAAATATGATCTTTCAGAAAAAATAATTAAAGAAAGTTGATAAAGAATGATAAAATTAAAGTATATGAAAAAAAAAATATTTATTTGTTTTATAACAATTATAAAACAAAAAAACCTTGAACATTTAGTTAGGAAACAAATTATACACCAGTTGGATGAATCATAAAATGCGTACATAAAAACTTAGAAAAAAAGACACGCTAGATTAAGCATTTATACACATTTGTTCAAAGCATGTATGAAAGTCGCATGAGTCTTAAATTTACATGCGTTGATTTTTAACAAACATGCGCTTATTGAGCTGAATCTAAAATCCTATTTCAAGTATTATGATACGAATACAGGTATTCATTTGCATGGAACGAAAGTGTACGTGTTTACAATGTTTTGTGATTTTTTACCTATTAAACAGAGTTTATCTACTTACGAATGTTCTGAAGACTATAGAACTAACGCACTTTTATTGTTAAAGTTTAAGCCCTATTCGATCATACACTTCCAGACAAGCGAAACATTAAATAATTTGATGCAAATGAGTTAAAGTTCCAGGTAATCCATATTATTTAGTTTATTTTGAAAAACATAGACTAAAGGTACGGCAAGAAAGGCATGTTAGTTCCAAAATATTTTCTTTAGAGGATTTGAATCCAGATAGGTTTCTTTTTCTGGGTTGGATACACGACGTGTTTACATTGTTTGTGACGAAATCATTTCCGAGATTGACAGCAAAAAAAAAAAAAATGTTTCTCCCTATTTTCTTGATCCCAGCTCTTAAAATGTCTTAGTTTGTCGAGTACATGCGTCCCTCGTATAACGTGGTACTTCTACAAAACGGTTTCGACATTACACGGTACAAAATTTGCGATTATTATAACACGGTTTCGATATCACACGATACAAAACTGTGATTCATAACTACACGGTTTCAATGTAACACGAATTTTAAAAGAAGGAATTTAATTTTTGTTCATTACACTGTTAAAAAATGAATGATAACAACTGTAATAAGTTTTTACTTTGTTTTTATGAAACGTTTACGAAAAATTGTCTATCTTTGGCTCAAAGGTCTCTTTTTCCCATATAATACTAACTTTAAACTCTTAAATACAAATACAAATACAAATACAAATACAAATGTGACGACCAGCAACAGGCACTGGGCCCAGCTAGGCTGGTCCTAGTCAATTAATTAGTCCCCAATGAAGATCAATGGCCCTCTTAAAGCTATCCACTCCCTTGCTCATTACCACCTCTTCCGGTAAGCTATTCCAAGTGCCCACGACCCTGCTAAAGTAGTAGTTTTTCCTGATTTCCAAGTTAGCCTGAGATTTAAATAGCTTAAAACAATGACCCCTTGTCCTGCTTTCCCCGCAAAAATTTAATCCATTTACATCTTTCATTTTGATAAATTTAAATAACTGAATCATGTCCCCTCTGACTCTCCTTTGCTCCAGGCTATACATGTTAAGCCTATTAAGTCTGGTATCATAATCTAAATCTGAGAGTCCCCTTACTAATTTAGTTACCCTTCTTTGAACCCTTTCCAATACAAAAATATCTTTCTTCAGATAAGGCGACCAAAACTGAACAGCATGCTCCAAATGAGGTCTTACTAAACTCCTATATAAAGGCAGAAGAACTTTCTTAGATTTGTTTGAAATAGATCTATTGATGAACCCAAGCATTTTGTTGGCTTTGTTACTAGCAATACTGCACTGTTGACTAAACTTGAAGTCCTGATTTATAAAGACACCCAGATCCATAACATTTTCTGCCTGATTTATGACTGAACCCTGTAAACGATATCTCATACGCTTATTTCCATGACCTAAGTGTAGCACTTGACATTTCCCTACATTAAGTGCCATACCCCATTTATCTGCCCACTTAGTAATATGATCTAAATCCTCTTGCAGCTGTTTTACTTGTTCTTCATTTTCGACAATCCCCATAACTTTTACATCGTCAGCAAAACAATTCATGCTTCCAGAAATATTTTCATTGATGTCATTCATAAATATAATAAACAAAAGAGGCCCTAAAACTGATCCCTGAGGAACCCCACTTAAAACATCACTCCAATTAGAATGATTTCCTCTCACAACTACTCATTGCTTCCTACCAGTAAGCCAATTTCTAACCCAAAGTAAAGTTTTTCCTCCTATTCCAATGTCAGCTAACTTGCTGAGAAGAGCAACATGCGGTACCTTGTCAAAAGCTTTTTGAAAATCAATATAAACAACATCCACACATTTTTTGTTATCTAAAGCTGAGGTAACCTTGTCGTAGAAATGCAATAAATTAGTAGTACAGGATTTACCTTTCCTGAAACCATACTGCAAACTAGTCAACAGACTATTAGTCTCTAAGAACATCATGATCTTAATTTTGATCAAAGTTTCGAAAATCTTACAAATCACCGAAGTCAAACTTACAGGTCTATAATTCCCAGCAATACCTTTAGACCCCTTCTTGAAGAGTGGCGTTATGTTAGCCAGCTTCCAGTCCTACCTGATTTTTCTCATCAGTCTTCCAAAAGCAAAAAAGTAAATATTATTTTGTTTCCAATGCAGTGTAAGAAAATAACATTACGATTAAACCTAAAGCTAAATTTGGCAAATTATATATAAAAAATGTAGTCGAAACAAATTATGAAATAAAATAAATAAAATTATTATATTTATTTTACTTTAAATTTTGTTTTGTTGTTGTTGCTCAGACAAACTTTATTGCTACAGAAGAGCTGAGATATTTTTTATTATAGAATGCGTTTTGTGATTAGTAAAAAAAAAAAGCGGATAAAGATTTTCTTGTTATGCATAACAGTTTTAATTTGAGGTATGTAAAATAATTAAGTTTTATCGCTTATACCATCTCTTATTTTCAAATCAATGGGGCGTTTGTATGTTCTACTGAGCAGAAAGTTCAGCTATTATAAAATTTGCACCTAATGACTTGGTTTTGATATAACACGGTACATATTCCTTGATTTACATTATTTCAAGGTTTCGTATAACACGGTTTCGATATAACACGGTAAACATTGACATGATGTATGATATGTACATGATTAATCAGGCTAAAAATGAGTAAAAAAAAAACATTTATAAAAAAATTATCGTAAGACACGGTTTCGATACTACACGAAACGAATTAACCGTGTAATACGAGGGATACCTGTATTCTATTCTGAAATACGTACCAAAAGATTCCTTACATGAAAGTCATTAAATATTTCTTATACATTCCCTTGTAAAGTCACAGGAGAATTCTTTTCCCAGCTGAGTAATATTAGCGCGGAACATACGCAGTTCAGTAAAATACGAAAGGAAGAAAATCACCGGTTACAAGCCGTGACAATACTTTCCGGATATTTATGGAGCGATTTTTTGACAGAAAAGATCGCCAGATGGCGGTAGTGAAAGGCTTTGGAAATGATGTGAAAGTCTCATTATGCTTTTTTCAAGATGATTTTCTCTTGCAATGAAGGGCAGTTCAGATCTCAGCTTTAAAAATAGCAAACGTATCCTAAAACTACCCTAACTGCGCAGATTTTTTTTTCACTTTTATTTTTTGCCCAAATTATAATTTATATTTATGGTGTAAGAGAACACAAAATAGAGATATATATTTTAATAACGTAAAAGTACATTATTTGGCTGTTATCTATTGACCACGTAAAAAATTTGCTAAGATGAAAAAAAGAGTTTACTTGATATGGAGGCACAATATCATGGTGGACAAAATATCAGATTATGTGATAGAGTATGTTTGGATTAATGAAATAATGGCAGGGATTTTGCTGACAACAGTCGCTTACCCAATTCATTAAAAAGATAATCTCACAAACTATAACAGTTGTGAGTCTCCCTTTTAGTGGTGGGGTATAAACTTTATTCAAATGTGATTAGCCATTAGCATTTTATTAATGGATGTTATGGAGAAACTGGTAAGGGATTACCAGGATGGCTTTAGAAAAGATGGTTCCACGTTTGATAAAATTGTCTTCTGAAAATGTTTAAAGAAATTTTATTATGTATTGATTATCCATATTCTTCAAACATCGATTTGGAGCTAGTTTATTGATAGATCAAAGCTTATTTTGAATGTAAGAGTTCGGTATGCACCCAAATTATATATATGAACTGGATTAACTCTCTCCCACATCACGGCTAATGCAAGAATTCAGAACGCATATTTAATGACATTTGTAGTTAATGAAGGGTTAAAGGTTGTTGTTGGCTTATCTTTACTAATAATATAGCTTAAAGTCCCTCTGTCTGTCAGGCTTTCTGTGACGCGCATAGCGCCTAGACCGTTCGGCCGATTTTCATGAAATTTGTCACGAAGTTAGTTTGTAGCATGGGGGTGTGCACCTCGAAGCGATTTTTTGAAAATTCGATAAGGTTCTTTTTCCATTCCAATTTTAAGAACAAAATTATCTTAAGATGGACGAGTAAATTACGAAATCATCATAACGTGGAACCGTAACATGGACACAAGCCGATTGGTGAGAAAATTCACCATACATTATTTGTAAATATACAGGTGAACCCAAAGACCTTTTAATTTTCTATTACGGGCAAAACCGTGCGGGTACCACTAGTATAATATAAAGATCTAGCGATCTCTCTGCGGAACAAATAAATCCAAAATGTCAAAGGTTGATGAAGTTTTGCTCACAGAATTATAATGATTTTGAACAACGAAATGCTCACGGTGAGTACGGTTACACAGAGGATCCTATTCGGCGGAACGAATGGTGTGTGACAAGAAATGCATGCCTAGGAGTTTGCAAAGGAGATCATTATAAAGGACAGCAGGAGGAACGAATGGTAGAAAATCAAAACAATCATTTATTTTTTTTTATAATAAAAAATGAAAAGTATGAATGCGGACCAACGCTCTAAAATTTCCCCTTATACAAAAACGAGTTCACCTTCAATGCAAGTGCTCTTGTAAATATGTCTCAGCCTTTAGAAAAACACAGAGCAGTTTATTCGCCACTTTCGTCTTCACCTTTCCTTACTTCGTCAGGAATAAGACAATTCTCCTAAAACAACACAATCGCATCAGGAAGCACGTGTTTCACTTTAGACGTTTTGGAACAGAAGGCACGTTCGAAATACAAAAAAAAAAGGGGGGGGAACACTAACACAAAATAAAAGTACAGCTTATGAGCACGCAGGCTTCGCAACTCAGCACAAACTCGCTAACTAACTAGATATGTGCGCTGTTCATTCCGTCCGTTATTGTCTTCAGCCAAACAGAATGTTTCAGAACGGATTAGAAACCTGTACATGTACATATAATTATTCTCTAGTAATATATGCTTTTGTAGTTTAGCTCACAAGAAAATTTCCAATGGAAAGATAAAACTATTAAATTTGCTGTTAAAAATTCAGGAAGATTTTCGGGTAGTTGTTACTGTAAAATGGCGGACTTAACGCATCGTTGATTTTTACGGTAATTTATACCGGAAAAATAAGCGATCCCAGCTCCATTTGGTTGCTGTGGCCTACCGAGGAACCGTAAAGTTTTACAGTAACATTTGATTTTTACGGTAATAGTTACTGGCAACATGGATGCCAGTAACAATTACCGTGACTTTTACAAAAAATTTTTAACAGTGTAGATAAGTAAAATACGTTTACGAAAGAATATGCGTGTGCATATAGTTTCTCTTTTTTCCCATTTGATGACACTGCTGTTTTTATTGGGCTGCTGAAAAAAAAGATTTTCTTTTGAATTCCATTGTAACCGACTGATTTCATGGAATTAAAATAATTCCATTAAAGTCTTAATTCATGGATTAACGAAAAAAATATAATTAAAACTATTTGCTATAGAAAAAAAATGTTTTTTAAAAATTGAACTCGTAAACCTAGTTCCTTCATCTTTTTATTTAAGCTACATTAAAAATGTAGGAATTTACCCATTAGAGTGAAGTATCGCGCAAATGTATAATTGCAGAAAGTCCACCAGAACTCAGATGAGATCCATCCTGAAAATTTCTAATGTAGTTGTTCCGTCTTCAGTTTTGATTCACCTGTTCCCTGTTTTTTAGCTACTTAATTCTCATGTAACCGTAACGTTTTCTTTACTATCTACTGGCCGGCATTCTTATTCGAGTTATTTACTTGTTTGCTGCTGCACTTTTTCAGGTTGGTGATTTAATTCCATTTTGTTTTTTTCTGTTCATTCTTTAGGCTCTCGAGGAATTCAGCATGTTTTTGGGATGTACCCTCATGGTAAACAGAAATAGTCTTGTGAAGTAAGGGGCTGGTCTGCCCCCTAATGACGTATCAATCCCTGTTTACCGACTGTATTTGGTCTTATTTTGTATTTGTTTTTTCCACCCTTTAGTTTTTTCCACCCTTTCTTCCCCCCTTGATCTTTTTTCTTATCAAGTTTTTTACTTTGTATTTTTGACATTTTTTTAGCGTAATTCATTTTTTTCTTAATCATATATATTTGGGGAAAGGGGGGCTCATGTGAACACGAAGAACATGTGAACGTGTTTTGTTTTACTAAGATAACTTCAAGCAAAAAAATCTGAAAAAATTCTCAACTAAGAACAGTTTTAATTTGGTTTTTACCAGTTGTACCTCTTGGACAAAAATTTAGAGCAATGAGCCATTTTATGTTCGGTGGTGGCAATATCTTGGTTTTCGCAGGCGTGCAATTTTTTTATCCCTGTCTTCTTCACGGCATAACATTTTAAAAACTTACTGCTAATCTAAATTTAACTATTGCGAACCATTGAATGAACATTCAAGTAAAGTTATGACAATATTGAAATGTTTTTATTAAATTAAAAATTCTTTATTTTTGCGAATTAGCTCTAAAGTAGACGATGGGGCACAAGTGAACAATTCCCATAGTCGCTTACCTTAATATTATTATTAGTGTAGGATATTGTAAGTGCTAAAAATGTGTAAGTATTTATTAATATAATTTTCTTATAATCAGTTTTGTAAATGTATTGTCAATTATTATTAATATAAATAAACATAAATAAATAAATATTTAATGTTTTTTTTTTTAATTTTTTGTTACTAAATATTTGATCCTTAATTTAATGTTATATAATATTTACAGGAAATTAGGAAATAAAAGGACACAAGATATATTCGTTTAATATATATATATATATATATATATATATATGTGTGTGTGTGTGTGTGTGTGTGTGTGTGTGTATGTATGAAACTGTGACCATCGTAGTTTATTGGTGGATAGTGTCAGAATAAGTTAATATTATTGACAATAAAAAAAGAAGCTTGTCTTCGACTGATCACAAGTAACAAAACTTTTTTTTTAAATATATCATTTTTTTAAATTTTACGCCTGGTTGCACCATTACGCTTCACTGCTGCTTCGCTGGGACTGATAATATCTCGGGGGTGTTCGGGTAAACACGACATACGTATTCATCGCCGCTAACACGCCATGGGGGAGGGCATACGAAGGCCAACCCACTTTGGGCGGGCCATCCTCGCCTATGACATATATTGACCCTCAATAAACTAAAATATTCTCAATAAACACAATTTGCATTATTCATTCCTCTTTAAATAATAATAAAAAAAACCAGCAAGTTTAAAGCAGCACTTGAAAAAATTAATGACTATAACAGCTCCATTTATTTCATTAAACTTGCACTGTTTAGAAAAGGAAGAATGTATGTAATTCTTCAAAAAATTATTTTTTGTCTAGGATATTTCATTTTTGTAAGAACCATAATCAAATAAAATCCGAAAAAACAATTAATTGGAAGTTAAAATGCGTTATCTACTATTAAAAGAATAAATCAAGACACGTTTGGTCTAAATTAGTAATCAGTTTTAGAAAAATAACTGCGTTTTTGCAAGACATGGAAAAATGTAACCAGAAGTACTTAACTACTTAAGGGATAAAAAGATTTAAAGTAGAACAAAAAGCCGTTTGCTGTTCATCCATTTAACAAAAACCCCTTCAAAGTCTTAAAAACAAGCTCTTCAGTTGGAATCAAATCCAGGAAAAAGCGGAAAGGAAAAATTACGATTAAATGACTCTTAACGAATTAGTATTTGGTAAAAGGTATTAAAAAATCGTTATGGGGAATCCCTTTTTGGAACACGTGAGAAATTTTCGCAAAATTGTTTTTTAATATTTTAAACATTTTTAAAACAACATACGCAAAATTTGTATTTTCTGTAAATTAATACTTTTGAGCTTTTTTCCTTACCTTGAAATTGCGCTACATAACAGTGAAAACGATATATATATATTAGAAATATATCATAAACTTGTACACCATTAGAAAATACTTTATTTTTATTATAATGAAGACGTTATATCCAGAATAAAAGTAATTAAAATAATATTTGCTTGTGGTGTGCCTCCGGTTAGTTCAGAAGCTTAAAGATGGTATAGTGATGTAGTTTTTGGTGTGTTTCCTACCTGGTAATAAAATGCATTACTTCCCTCTCATCAAAGCTCGTTCCATGTTACTTCTAGCTTTGGAGGCATTTGAAACTTTCGTAAATCGTGATAATCCTAGAACTACAACTGATCTTAAATACAGCAAACCACAGCACGATCTTCAAAGAGCGGGGGAGAAGTGGTACAGTCAGACAGGGAGAATAGTGAGACAACAGCAATTTTTTTTTCTGTTTGGATATTTTCAGCCCAGTAAAACTTTTGAAAAGACAAGTCAACGTCAAGAACAATATTATAGAAAAAAGGTTGCTTTCAAGTATAATGTAAGAAAAATGATAATGACATCTTAGCTTGAACCTATCGAAGTAAAATATCTCCCTTGTCTGTTGCACTGTTTCTAAACTGCTCCATAATTTTGACAGACTGGCATCAGTAATTTTACATTAGCCTCTTAACTAACTTTCTTTTTAGCAGTAGAATGATGTTAATAATTTTCTTTGTCTGATAATAACACCAATTGAGTTTATATTTTGCTATTAGAACTATTAAACCATGGCTGACTGCTTTCAAGGCATTTTCATATTAAAAATTGAGAAATTTTACGTCGAATTTAATTTAATCACAACTTGACTGTTGGTGCAAATAATAATAAAATAAGTTTGAAAGCCCTGCACGAACAAAATAAGGAAGCTTGAATGGAATTATGACTTTTTTTTAGCTAAATAATATTACATTTCTATTTCTTCCTTTTTTTAATTTTTTTCTATATTGTTTCATTGCAATATGCTAAAGTTCATAATATTCATCCACATCTCAAAATTTCAACGTGCCTAGAAAAAGGAAGTCAGCCTATTTTGGACATTTTCTGAAACACACAGGAAAGAAGCTATGTACTAGTAATACACAAACGTTACATTGAAAGCATTCCATTATTGTCAAATTCTACGTCACAAGATGAAACTTTAAGTCGAATTGCTAATCCAGAATCATCTCAATCATTTTATCTCAGTCTCGAACAAATACGCAGTAGATGTCAATACTTAGTGTCAAAACGACATGAAATTTACCTTGCCTCATACCAAAACCAAGCGACAACAATTATTAGTATTGTTTCAGGTACATTTAGATTCTTTCCAAGTTTGCTAATTAAAAAAAATATTTCTCACTGTTCCCACTTACTGGGTTAAGAATAAGACAACATTAAATTTCGTTTTTTTTTTTTTTTTTTTTTTTTTTTTTTTTTTTTGAGCAATCACGATTGCTTATTGTTTTCACTTGACTGTTTTTGGCGTTCCTTTGATTTTTCCCACCGCCACCCTCCGACACCATCATCGTCGACGGGCTCCTCACGATGCTGCACCTCTAGCGAAAGCCGTCTCCAGGTCGCATCCATGTCCTACACACACGCGCATACATGCACAACTACAGCTACACACACACACAAACACATACATACACGTACACCTACACACACGTACACCTACACACATACACAAACACATACACACATACAAACACTTACACACACACGCATACATACAGACACCCACACATACACACATACACACACACACACACATATACAACTACCCATACATTCATGCATGCACACAGACACAAACACATATGCCTACCCACACATACACATACTCCCCCACAGAACACGTTCATACACACACACATACACAACTACCCACACATTCATGCATGCACACAGACACAAACACATATGCCTACACACATACACATACCCCCCCACACACATTCATACACACACATACACATAACCCGTACACACAAACACATACCCCCACACACAAACACACATGCCTACATACACACACTCGTAATTGCGAAAAACATAACTTGAATTCAAGATGTCAAAATTCAAATTAATTTTTTTTTCTTCCCTCGTTTGTGTGAATCATTACTTTTTCCGAAACCGTTTTTATCTTGCCGATTACAGTGAGAAATATGTTACCATTGGAAAGAAATTGATCTCTGTGTTTTTTCATAGCAAAAAATGCAATTGAATGTAGTGTCTCACTGTACCCACTAGTCCCCTATACAGCGGCCATGCTATCTCACGATTCCAGAAGGAAAACGAAATGACAGCCGTTTTTTTCAACATGTTTTGATGCAAGATTTGTCAATAAAATTGTTAATGCATAGTAAGTTAAATGTAAAACTCACAACAATACGTCCTCTGGTGGTGAAAATTTTAACTACTTTCAATTCGCTCAAACAGATTCAGATCCCTTTATTATGTTGTACATAAAATTTTGTTAATTTCAGAGCAATAGTTTCGCCGCTAGACATCTTTAAAGTTGGGTCGTTTAAATATGGACATCCTGTATCTTTTAATACATCAAAAGGAAAATTTAATTTATGAATGAGGGCTATAAGAATGTTTAGTGTATGAAATGGGGGTAATATATTTTAGTCTGAATTTTCAGCTGTCAAAAAAAAAAAAAAAAAAATGCTGATAAAAAAAAAGTACATAAAATGAGGTTGTATAATAAAGACTTCAAAAGGAGAGAAGAAAGCTAGCGACTATGATGAAAATGCTACGGAACAACAATAAACGCATAAACGTAAGAAATAAATTAACATTAAAATTTGAGGCAAAGAGTTTGAATAATTATAAAGGGCACAGAACATTTAAGCATGAAGTTAAAAAGGTAATATCCTCATTAAAAGGGGAAATAGAAAATGTTCACCTTAAAAAAAAACTGATTTCTTAGGGTATATATATATATATATATATATATATATATATATATATATATATATATATATATATATATATATATATATATATATATATATATATATATATATATATATATACAGTGCTCGATTTCAGGCGGAACGCGGCGGAACGGCGTTCCGGAACCTCTCTCTGTAAAAAAACTAAATTATTTGAAAACAGTTAAAATTATTTGTCAGTGAGTAGACTCATCCGCCGCGGCGCACGTGCAGTATAGCTTCCTCCCCTCCAGGTTAGAGATAGACTCGTCCGTCTGGCGTCTATTCCCCATTTCGTTCATCACTAGATGCTCAGTTGCTCAGTCGTAGTCCCGTAGTCAGGAGTCCGTGTTGTCCTGTACTGTACTCTACTACGTGCTACCCACTTGCACACACGGTCGTCTTTTATTTATCTCTGTTACGTTACTTAGGTTAGTTGTGTTGAAGTTTATCAATGTATGCGAGTGTGATTGTTGTGAAATAAGATGAACAAAAAGTTAACCGATTTTTTTTTACCCTCGGGTGATACTAAGAGACTTAAGCGAACCATTGATTGTGAAGACAACCTCACGCAACCATCTTCAACGACCTTACAACTGTCAACTAGCACTGAAAAGGTAACCAGTTCAGATTCTGACGAACATCACTCTAAAGAACAAGGACAAAAGGTTGAGTGTAACGACAATGCCTTGCCAGATTGTTGGACTAATTTTCAAAAAACTGATTTTTGCGAAAAATATGACTGGTTGTTAATTAAAAATGGAAAGTTGGGATGCAGTACTTGTAAAGAAGTAGGGATCTTATCTGTTAAGAAAAAAACAGGTATGAAAATTTCAAAAGAATGGGCAAATGTTGAAATAGACAGTTATGGTGACACTAAACAGAAAAAGCAAACGTCTTTAAGGAAAAAGATTTTTGACCACAAAGAGAGTGCTGGTCATAAGGCAGCTGCTGAAATCCTAATCGAAAGTAAAGACGGAAAACTGGAGAAAACTATTTTGAGACAGAACTCTCATGAAAAAGAAATAACGGGGAAAATTTTCCGAACGGCGTACAAGGTTGTTAAAGAAAATCAGTCTTTTAACAATTTTGAAACGGAAGTTGATTTGCAAGAATTAAATGGGATTAACATGGGTCGCATTTTACACTCAGACAAAGCCTGTGCTAAAATTGCTTTGCATATCAGTAAGGAAATGAAGAAAACCTTTGTAGATGAAATCATTAAGAATGATACAAAACTTGGTTTGATAATTGATGAATCCACGTCCTTAAGTAATAACTCAAGTTTAATAGTATACGTTCGGTGTTCTTTGCCTAAAACCGGTATGAGTGGCTCCACTAACGTCTTTTTGGATCTAATAGAACTAGATGGCGTTACTGCTAGAGCTGTTTTTGACTCTTTGATGAACTGTCTTCGGTCTAATGGACTATCTGACGTATTTTTAAGTAATAATTTAACAAGCTTAACTTGTGATGGTGCTGCTACTATGATCGGTAAGCACAAAGGCGTTGCAACATTATTTCGTGAGAAATTTCCTTCTGTTATTGTTTGGCACTGTGCAAACCATAGACTTGAGCTGTCAGTGTCAGACGTTATTAAATCTGTTTCAGAAGTTAATAGGTTTAAATCTTTTATTGACAAACTCTATGTTGTCTATCATGCTTCACCAAAGAACAGCAGGGAACTTCGAAGCTGTGCAACTCTTTTGGATACAGAAATGTTAAAAATTGGAAGAGTCTTGAGCACCCGTTGGGTGGCATCTAGTTTTAGATCTGTGTCAGCTGTTTGGACGTCATATGAAGCATTAGTCGAACACTTTAAAGAAGCTTCAAATGACCCATCTAGAGACAGCAAAGATAAAAGTACTTTTTCCGGACTTCTTAACAAAATCACAGAAACTAATTTCATTCTAGACCTGGGATTGATGGCAGATGCTTTGCAAGAACTTTCAGAACTAAGTGAAGCTTTACAACATCGTAATGCAGATTTGAACTATGCGAACAGAAAATTGCTAATCACAGTTGGTTTATTTGAAGAAAGAAAAACAGTTCCAGGGTCCTACTCAACAATGGCTCAAGAAGCAGTAAACAACTTGTCTTTTTTCGGAGTTCCTCTCCACACAAAAGAAGGGAGATCAGACAATCAGCCGTTGAACCCCAAAATATTTTACGAGGCCCTTAAAACTTCTATTGAAACGAGACTACTTGATGACAAAGATGTTGAGTTAGCTACAACTCTTGAAGTTATGGATACCAAAACCTGGCCGACGAAACTCCCAATAACTTTTGGGGAAAATGAAATGAGGAAACTTGCTTCCAGGTTCAAACTTAACGAAAGACAGTTAATTACAGGTTTACGCGAATATATCTACTCCAGAGAGTTACCAGAAAGCCTCAATCCTGTAAAACAATCAATTGACTCGGTTGCCATTTCATCAAGTGAATGTGAAAGAGGATTCTCTCAGATGAACTTAATAATTACACCGCTGCGATCTTCACTCAACATAAGAACGGTTTCTGGCCTGATGTTTTTGAAAATTAATGGACCTCCTCTTAGACTGTTTGATCCAGAGAAGTATGTTAACTCTTGGCTGGTTTCTGGACACCACTCGGCGCTAGCTGTCAAGAGTAAGGAAAGATCAAGAGAAGGCAAATACGAAGAAAACATGATGAAGTTTTGGAGTATATTTTAAGAACAATTTTTGAAACAGTTATGTTGTATTGTTTTACTGCTTTTCATTATGTTTATTAAAAAGTTTGAGTTCAATAAAATATTTCTTTCTTTTTAACCGAATACTCCCTTTCTTACGTGGTTGGCAGTTTGACTTGTTGATTGACTGTGTTAAAGTGTTGATGTTGCTGACTGAAATTTCTTCTTACTTGATTAGTCAAAATATTTGTTTCAAGCCTTACTTTTTGAACACTAAACTATTGTTGATTGAGAAGTAAAAACAGCCTAAAAATGCGTAATTTTAAACTGAAATTTTGAAAATTTTCCGAGAGCCCCCGGACCCCCCTTTAGCTGGGGGGGGGTATGGATACCCCTCAGACCCCCCGGTGTGTCCGCCCTTAACAGAGTTCCGGTACCTCAATTTTTAGAAATCGAGCACTGTATATATATATATATATATATATATATATATATATATATATATATATATATATATATATATATATATATATATATATATATATATATATATATATATATATATATATATATATATGTGTGTGTGTGTGTGTGTGTGTGTGTGTGTGAGAGAGAGAAAATGGAAAACAACTGTACACAGAAAGTTTCAATCACAACAGAGAACCGTTATAGAGGACATATCTTAATATTTTCTACTAAATACAGACAGGTGTCGAAAATATTTAAATAATATCCAGAAACTTATAAAGATTCACCAAAAAATAACACAGACGAAGCAAAATGTAATATTTTTTTCTGAAAATGTACAGTTAAAATGCGTTCATGAAATGCCTTGTTCTCTAACTTACACTAAAATTACGTAAATGGTGAAGTCTAGGAAAAAGGAGACACAAAACTTGAATTTTAAAAATTGATATTCAGCTGCTTATCATATACCATTCTCTTCAGAAATAAATGAATTTCTTGAATCTTAAGCTGTTTTTCCCAACTTGTTTGATGATTTTCAGAAAATCAAGTGCAAAATCAAGTTTTATCTTTATGTTTTTACTGGGCAAAAAAATCAGTGTTTTGTTACATACTGTAATTCCAATAAACTTATTATCAGCAAATAATATTTAGGTTAACTTTTATCTTTTGAATGTCTAGTTAAACTTTTTGGTAAGTAATTTCAAATTTCTTTTATTTCAACCATGAAATAGGTCCATTATTGAGGTGACAATTTGATATCCTTCCGTTACCGAAACACTAACATCTCAATTAGTTCACCAAGAACCTATGGGCTATAGAAACTAATGCTTTTTTATGCAAAATTGAATTTTGTCCATTGCCAAGGAGGCATAGTTAAAATTTTAATAGATGTTTTATTTATATGGTTTTTAATGGTAACGGAAGGAGAAAACAAATACGGTAACGGAAGGAAATTTATCTATAAGCTGATACAGCGTAATATTTAAGAATGCTAGTAGAAAACAAACTTTTGTTTAAAGTTAGTAGTCACATATAAAACATATATAAGTAATAATTGAGCAAAAACTATAAGTGCTTTTATTTAAAAAATAAACTTTTATTTAAATTTCTAAAAAAATGTTTTGTGATTTTATTTCTTCTACTTGATGTGATGAAAATCATGAAAACTACACTTAAAAATTCCTAAGCATGTGAAAATCACATTGGTTTGACATGTTTGTGATATAACAAATCAATGCAAGTCGAAAAATTTGCTTACAAACTTTAAATTTATATTTGAACAATACAATATTGAAACTGCTTTCAGATTTGTTGCCACGGAAAAGGACTGTTGAGAGCACTGGTTTAACAGTTAAACGTACTACGAAGAGATCAGTAAATTCAAAGATCAACTTTCACAAAGATAGAGCAATATCCATTCTCATCCTGACACACAAAATACGCACTATTTGAACCCGGTATCGAGTTATGTTATTGAATATAGTAAGTACTTCAACAAATCTTCTTCCACAAATCGAAAGAGATTTCACTTCTAAGTTAACAGACTGAGGACAGTTAAAACTAATGTTAAAAATGAAGATACAACTGTATCAGAAACACCAAATCATAAAGAATATGCCAAATGATTCATTAACGTTTGGACAAGTTTTATTTGTTAGATAGAAGGGAAAGAAACTAACAAAGAGCAATATTGGACAGGTACTTCATATAGAAAATAAAAGAATAGAAATAGTTTGTTTGAGAATGCATAATAATATGGGAATGATGTTTGTATTTCCTGAGAGAGAAGATAAATGTTCTATTGATTCTGACAAAATTACTGAGTATTTAAAGAATTCAAAATTGTAACAGATGGTCCATCCATTTGGTATTTGTTTCAGACTGCTTCATTAGCTGAATAAATGTTTTTTAGTTGAAATTTACCAACTTTTATTGCTTTGGACTTCTTGTCGTTCCGTTACTGTCCTTCCGTTACCTTTAACAAATGCATAATTTATATGCTTAAAATGGTTATTTTTTAAAACTAGAGGTGAAATTGTAATGATTGAACACTCCCGTACGTACTCTAATTTTTATACAATTTCCCCTTTTATAGTTTAGCTGAACATTTGGGGAGAACATGATAGCGTGCAAAAATATCCTTCCATTACCGTTTTTTAAATATGATTTTTAAAAAAAGTTACCAACGAAAAATTCTTGGCTTTGGCGTTTTTAGCAACTTACTATGATGTGTATAAAAATCTATGCATCAGTTTTTGAAAAAATATGTATTTTGATATGCTCACAAACAGAAATCCATCGATTTTTTTTTCGTAAAAACTGTCCTTCTGTTACCGCTGGAATTCACCAAATACAACAATAAAGATGCGAATGAACGTAATTTCTGAAGTTACGTAATATTCAACTAGCTTTTTGAGAAATATGACTAAGAAAAATGTGCTTAACGCAAAAATTACGCTAGAAACATCACCTTCGTAAAAAGGAAAACCCCCTTTTTAACTAGTGTTTTCTCGAACAGTTATATCGAAAAATTGCTGTAAAGTAATCGATAAAAACTCCACAGTACTTCGATTAAAACATTAAAACATTATTTGATCTAGGGCACTAAATGCTGGTTATATTATAAATGATTCGTCTTACTGATAAATTGTCTGTACTGAATGCTTTCAAATAATTTTGAGAGATTTACGACAGCTTTTAAATTGTTTTCTTTTTTATTTTATTTCTTAGTAAAGTTAGCGCTTTATCATATTAGTTTTTAAATTTTCATTAAGAATTTTGTCTACTTAACTTTTGATATGAACCACAAAATACGATTACTGTTTCTCTATCTTTTTACTGACCACGCGGGGAGGATTTAAAAAAAAAAAAAAAATATATATATATATATATATATATATATATATATATATATATATATATATATATATATATATATATATATATATATATATATATATATATAGTAAGACAAAGATGCAACTCACTTCCCATTTTGCCAGCAGGGTGGCATAGTGCTAAGACGTTGGCTACTTATTCGAACCATTCAAACCCTGTCACTAGTCAGTAGATTTACAAGATGAAGTTTACAAGATCGTTAGCATCCACGACCATATAATACACTGCATGATTGTGCGACAGGATAAACCTTAAGGTATCCCTCCCCCTCACAAGGTGGTTAGTAAGATCAACTTTTTAAAAAGTTGCCTGTCAACTAGTTGACTGACCACAAGGATGGATACAAGGGACGGGCGATAGGGGCGATCAGCCCCCTCTTGATCCAAGATGCAGAAACTCACCCTCGGCATATTTCCGATGCAGAAGTTCCATAAACGCAATGTTATACTATCTTTAATAATCTTACAAAAATGAGGACTCTCCCTCGGAATTTTTTCAGAATTATACTCTTGAAAACGCATTTGTAGCACCTCTCTAAACATTTTGGTGATAGGGATTGAAACTTTGTTTAAGAAATTTTCTGAAGTTTCACAAACTCAATTTTAGACAAACTTAAATTATATTAGGAGAGGTTCGGGGGCTTTCCCCTGAAAAGTTTTTAAATTGAAGTCCGAAAATAGTAAATTGTAGGGCACGTTTGATAACGATAAGTTAATGGATTTATTTCGTTACGCTCCTCCGAATTTTTTTAAAAATGGAAGTTCGAAATAAAAATAAAGTAAAAAAAGGGGGGATGGGAGGTTATGGAATTTACAAGAGGGTAAATCAATCGCCTCCTCCTTGAACATTTTCTGGATCCGCCCTTGACTGACTATGGGTTTCCTCTTATCTTTCTACTTCTTTAGTCTAGGTTAAAAAAAGAAAAAAAAAACACGTGATCTGCCTTTCTTTCTACTGTCCCTCATGACAAAGGCAAAAATCTGTTGCTTTCCGAGCTCGTGTGCACGCCTAGCCATTCTTCAGGAGGCATATGCTTGGACTATAATACAAGTTTCTTATCACCAGTCAGAAATTACCTCAATAAACTTCCCCAAAGGTTTTCATTATTTTACTGGAAAAAAAAATTATGAAGGTAAATTTGATTTTTTCTAAGCAGCTAGCTTAAAGTGTCGCAGTAACCGGAGCTTCGCAGTGAAACACCGTTGTAAACTCCGGAGCCCCTTCACATTGAGAATATAAGTTTGGGACTTTGAAAACGTGATGTGCCATACACGAAGTGTCGTAAAATCCGGGTGTCGCGTCACGATAACGATGTTTGACCGCAATTCTGCTGTTAAAATATGTTATGTAAAAATAGCACATCTAAGTCATTATGAAAAGAGTACACATGAAGTAAAATCTTGGGTTTCCTCGACATAAAAGAAAAGACATAACATATGTGCGTTGTAACATATAAAATTAATAATTTTTCGGACAAAAAGGATGATTATTTTAAATAATACAAACAGATTCCAACACATACGTAACATCATCCATAAAAAATGATTCAAATTCATCTTTAAAAATCTCTGCCAAGTTTGAATGATTTAGCAAGAGAGAGGATAAAAATTATGTGGGAGCTTCCTTTTCTGGCGGAATATTGCTAAAGTATACATATAAGTGCTCCCACATCTCGTAATTCTTTGGGATATGAATATGTAAATAAGTTTTTCCAACGCAATCTCAGGAGGTGAATATTTAAATACATTACCCAAATGCTGGAAAGCAAAGAAGTTTAACCCATCTACTGTAGCTGGTGGCGCCATCTATTAGTATCTCTTACAAACTCGTTATCGAATAATATATGATTTTATTTTTAAAATGCTTTTTCTTTTATTTTAATATTTATTGTTACTCATCTTTCAACAAAATAACGAACAAAGTAGCACTGTTAAACCACAAAAACTTGATTAAATTGGTGTTTTTAAATACCCCCTCCCCCTCCTTTTCAGCTCAAAGGAAGAAATGTTCCGCTGTTTTCACAATTAAGGTGCTTTACCTCACAAACAAAATGAATTTCCTCAGCTTTTCAGGTACCCTGCACGGTTCACAGCTTTCGTTCACGAAACAATGATTGCAAAAATAAGGAAAATATTGCAATAAGAAACCACTTCAAGAGTACCTTTGTTTTCATTTATGTGCGATGAGCTAAAATGCCTTAAAGCGGAATAGTCAAAAATAAACGAACCTAAAACTGGAAAAATAAACATCAGTCTTCAAATGACATTTTCCTAAGAAGTCAGTTTCATTTTTTTAAATTAATTACTTCATTATTTTTA
Organism: Uloborus diversus; assembly: GCF_026930045.1. NCBI lineage: Eukaryota > Metazoa > Arthropoda > Arachnida > Araneae > Uloboridae > Uloborus > Uloborus diversus. Next base: position 8,105,405 of record NC_072733.1, on the reverse strand, counting down.
AAATCTATACATTTTTGAAAGTGTAAGGGTATATAAAATGCAAATATATATCTTTAAAAAAAATGCAATTTGCATTTGACTGTGCATTTAGAGCATACTAAGTGCTCGGTGTAACAACTTATATTCATATTTTTAACAAACGAGAGCACAAATCAAATTTATACAACGATTTTAATTCAAATTTATAATTGCACGAGATTTATGCACGTAAAAATTAAAATTCAAAGCGAAAAATCAACGTCCAGTACTTATTGGATTTTTACAATCACTAGTTTAAAAAGGTTTTAGGCACATTGCTAACTAATAGTAAACATGTAATGAAATATTGGAAGGACGTCACCGCAAGTCACATGATCACAGTCTCAAAGTAAACGAATTGCGACGACTCACAGGAGTCACGTTGTGACACATTTGTGATATGTTTCACAGGAGTCACGCTGTGACACAGTTTAGGAGCCAGTTGTAACATGTTTCATAGGAGTGACGATATCTCTTATTTCTGACATGTTTCATAGGTTGTGACACATTTGTGACATGTTTGATGAATATTCACGGTGATGTTACAGGAACAATTAATTTGTTCTCGTTTCTTCCGTTTTTGCGAAGACGTGACAGCAACGTTTATTTGTGATGTCTACTCAGATTGACATTCGTCAGTTGGTGCAACTTGTGGATGACTTTATAGTTTCGTTTCTTGCCCGTGACACCACTTTCACTTCAGGGTTACATTTTAGTCACTGTACTATAAGGGTAATATTTCTTTAAGTTTAATAATTATATTAATCTCATTCTAATTAGCTTCCGAAGTGAGATTTGACACCGTACATAACTGTACTAGTTACATATTTACAATGTCATAATTCATCAAGAAGTATGAAAGTGCACGCAATATACCAGACAGCCCGGTTCTGACTAGAGCTCATCAGTCTGTGATAGTTAATAATTAAACTGAAGGCAGTTGTCATATCATTGAAACTGGAAGCGCCAGCAAAGTAGTAGATAAAAGAAATGAATCTCACCTGCGTGTGTCCGCAGCATTGTGCATTTCGAGTCGTGAAATTTAAGGAAAAGCTTGGGTATTTAGCAGCAAGTTACCGCCCCTAAGCCGGGCAGCATGTAGTTCTGATAACGCAGAACTACATGGAATATTCCTTATTCCAGACTAAAGAGTTTTTATTAAAAACGAAACTGCAGTATCTGTATGTGAGAACCGGGCTGTCTGGTATATTGCATGTAGTTCTGCTTTAGTCCTGGCTTAGGGGCGGTAACTTACTGCTAAGTATGAAAGTTTTTCTTGAGAAAATTATACCATTTCTCCATCAGCCTTACACGTATGTGTCGCAGGTAATTTTTAATATGAATCTATGGAATGAGGCTTGCTAAAACTCCCATAGTTCCTAGCGAGCCTAGGCGAATGTTGGTATATAAGTTACCTCCGGCAATTCCCTCGCATTCGTCTTGTCATAGAAACACTGAAAAGTTTCGACGCGTCTTCGATGTTTCGATGCTCTTCAGATCTTTCACAAGTTTTTTTTTTTGGTAAAAGTTTTATGTGAATATTTTTTTCAAAACATCAATATATTTTTACCATAGACGTACGTGGGTCAGTAATATTTTTAATACCCTTTCTGTCGCGAGTCCAATTGAAAAAGCTGAATGTGTCACCTATCAATACAATAAGCTTTGAACTTGAATCGCTATTTTCTACTAATACCAAATAAATAAAGGGATTTCTAATCTGAAATGTGCATTTGTCTAAATATAGATACATATGTATGCATATTAGAAAACTTTTTTTTTAATTTATGCATATTATTGCTTTTTTTTACTGCTAACGTCGAAGTAATTTAAAAATTCAGGTTAGAAAAGATTAACATCGATTTTTTGCATTTCATGCTTTTTTGATGTCGATGTTTAACATTCTAAGGAAAAAAAGGCATAGGAGACATGAAAAGTGATTACTAATTGTTAATAGTAAGAGAATTGATGATAGTAAGAGCATACTGCTTACAAGGTCCGTTTCGTTTAGAAGTTTTCAATTGAATGTAAATTGAAATGGTTAAGATTGAATATGATTATTTTTCTTTCTACAATAAGCAGAAAAAATAAGTAGTAAATACCACTTCTACTCCTCCTTACTTTCAGAAGTATACATATATGTTTCAAATCATAGTAGTTTTTCTTTTTCTTTTTTTTTTCATTTTAATTTGTTTATTCGTTCGCATCTGTTAGTAAGAATATAACACTGATGTCTGATCTAATTGTTTTTATCAATAATTTGAATTAATATCTGAATATTTGTATTACTTAATTTCAAGGTTAAAATTTAAAGAAAGTATTTATCATTTACATTTGTATCTGGATATTTCCTATTTTAGTTACGTACATATTAAGTTCGTTTTCTTAGTTAACTGAAATCCCAATCAGAAACATTTGTATCTGTTAAAACTATTTTTTGTTTGTCTTTAGTTTATAGTCTTAGTTATAAATTAGCCTTCTTGGGGACTGAATAATTTAATTTTTAGTAAAAATTAAAAAGTAAATATAAAGTAAATAAGAGTCTTTAATGATGTATAAAATTCATCTAAACTATATCTTATACCATATCGTTCATATCTAGTTTTTTTTCAATTTGATATACAATAAAAGTTGTCATTCTATCTTCTATTGTCAAATTTTGCACATTTCATGGGGAAATAGAATAATAATTTGAACAAAAAACGATTAGTACTTATTGAAATTATGTATAGTTTGCTGTGTGTATGTGTATGTAAAAAAAACGAAAGAAAAAGAAAATGAAATCTTTGAAAAATATGTGAGTGGTAACCTTGTTCGGCTTTCTTACACGTTACAGTTTGACCATCAACAAGAGAAGCGTACATTCAGCAAAAAATTAAGCTGCAACATATGAATGTATTCCAGTGTAAAATATTGCAATTTTGAACGTCGAAATAAAAATATAAATAGTTTTAAAAATAAATAATTACTAAATAGTTGTTCTCTATAATGAGAAAATATGTAACTAAAAGTAAGAATATTTTACGTTAACTGTAGAATTATGGAAGTGTCATATTTTTTAAATATAATTTGAAAGTTTTAACCAAGTTATCTGGGTTCTAACCATCATTTAAGTTATATCTAGACTTCTTGGTATTTAATTGGGGTTTGGATCTCTGTTTTAAGCTCCACAACTTTTAGTTTTTCTTTCAAACTTGAAACATCAATCTTTTTATTTGTTATACATTCACTTCAAAATTGATTTAGCTAAAGAAATAGTGATATTTCTTCATCGCGTACGCTCTCAAGCACATTAACGGAATGACTGGAAGTAAAGAATACCAACTGTACGTGTTGCGCCACCTAGTGACAAAGTTTGTCCCAAGCATGCATCATTGATCTAGTTGAAAATAATTTTGCTTTTCATTGTATTTTCAGTTGTTATTTCAGTACCAATGGGTACCATGTGTGCCGGTACAGCATAATAATGGGACGCACATGCATCATTGAGTTTCTCCCAACCCTTGGAATTTTTTAACTCCCGAAAAAAAAACTTTCATTAAAAATGACATTAACACAATTTGATTTTCTTCTGTCCAGTAAGGATCGTATTCACCTTTGACATTGATCAGTACCATTGGAAAACCTAGTGAAAGTAATTTCATGCGGCTAAAAGAAGAAACCGCAGCAGTTAATTTTCTAAGGACCCCGACCTTTAAAGCTTGTATGAAGGAAGTTGAGGTTCATCCCGTTTGACCGTGGGTCTGCGCGAAACCTTCCGCAACAGAGCAATAGTACAACAGGTACAAAGCAGGCAAGCATTACTGCTTATGGTCAATTTTTTAAGCAGAGATTTTAACTTAATTAGGGCTATTCTGCAACCTGTGTACCTAAAAGCATTTAGAACATTTTAAATTTCCTCATCGTTTCTAGGAGCTCCTGAAATTAGTGTTTTTTTATAATTTCAACCCTTTTTATGGTCAACTATAAATATCTAGAGATTAATTAGAGATGCATGAAAATATCTTAGTTGGTTTTCGCTTCATATGAAATTTAGGATAAGCTGTTAATGAATTTACCAAAAAGAATGAAAACTACTTGGGAAATTTTTATTTTCTAACCTGTAAAAGTATAAGCTTGTAGACTCGAATTACAGAACTGAATTCAAAGTGGTCATTTCTCCCAAGACCAAATTTTAAATCTGAGTAGGTAAAAATAAATAAATACATAAATAAATAGCCTGATGAAGAAGAGGAAGGTTTTGCACAGTAAGTTTGGCTTCTCATTTAGTATCTCGTCTACAAGAAATTCAAAGGAAAAAAACGTATTTTAAAACACGTAGGATTTTTAAATGGGAGAGACAAAAAGACTGTGAAAATACGTAGGGGAGACCGGGGCTAACTGTGCCAAGGGCAAGTTGTGTCATCGAGCTTCCTGACTGAGCCAATAGGTTCCAGCACCTGTCGCGTCATGTGAGTGAGCAGGTTGATGGTCTCAGTATCTTGTGAAAGTTTGGAAGTATAGCGTTGGACTGTTTTCAAGATAAACATATTTATTGTGTTTTTTACAGCAAAAGTACATTTTATGACCTGCGTTGCACTTGTCATTGCCACTAAGGACACTGAGGTGTGAAACCTTTCCTAACATTATTTAAATACTTATGTTTCGAGCTGTTATTCTATGCATTTCATTGTTGATTATGATACTATGTCGGAAACTAATGAGTAAAGTTCAAAATGACGCAACACGTGGCTAGTCGTGACAAAGTCAAGGAGGCACGTTGTGACAGTGTCACTATTTGCCCTTTTCCGTTATCCATCAGAGATGAGAGCGTTGATGAGAAAAATGATGGTTAAACTAATAAATATGAAGGTGTTATCAAATCCCGCACTTGAGCAATAAATTTAGTCAATGATGGTCAGAATGCAGAGCAGCCTTCTGAACGGAGAAATCTCATTGAATTAGATATGTCTATGGCAGTTGACATAAGCATTGTAACAGCAGTACGTTTAATAGAAAAAAAAAAAAACGGCCACCTAAAGCTGGAAATTGAAGTTACAAGCACTCCGCTCGTAAATGTTTTGAAACTTGTTTTTCTAGCAATTTCACATAATGAGAAATTCGAGCAAAACAAAAAGCAAGAGAACGCAAGAAACAAATTGAGGAAGAAAGAGCAAAATTTAAACTGTACGGAAATGTGCACAAAAAGTTACTCCAACGTTATTTAAAAAAATGAAGAAAAAATATTGGGATAGCTCTACAGATGATAAAAATTGATTATGTTTAGTTTGATCGGATCAATACAAAGTTTCTAGACCCATAGAAGACTGGGTGCAATGCATGACACTTAAAAATTGATCTCATGTCAAATGTATAAAAAAAGAAACCTTATTTTATTTGCATTAACAGCACGTCGGATGTTGAAACAAGCGATTATAGTGAGTGACTATGAAAATAGGTAGGCCTGTAGGATGTGGGCCTAAACATTCTACTGAGTCAAAGATTAATATGGCTAAAAATAATGTTGGTCTACGCTTGATTATCGCAGTTTTTTAATGTGTCTCTAAACAAGAGATCAAAAGCGTTAATAATTTAACTATTTTATTTTCATTTCGTTTAAAATGTTATTGAAAGCATGAAGGTGTTCTTTTTTGTGTTAAGAGCCTTATAAATGAATAATTATTTCATTCTTAACTTAAAATATCCCAGTTCATTGCATTTCATGCTTAATTTGTACATGTTACAACGTATTTGTACGCGTTATTTGGGTGTCACAACGTGCCTCAAGCATGTCACTACTAGCCCCGATACGGGGCACGTTGAGACAAACTTAGAGGCTACGAAAATTCAATTTTATGCCATGAAAAACGTTTAAAATGTTGATAAGTGTTTTATAAATATATTGCTCAAGGTTTACTCGAATGATATGATGCATTAAATGTTTCACATCAGTTAAAATGTTACGGTAATATCTAAAATTACAAAAGTGCCACTACTAGCCCCGGTCTCCCCTACATCTACAATCATTTAGGGTAGTTAGAAATACAACTTCATTGTTTGAGTGAGAAATAAAATTAATTGGTAAGTGTCCAAAAATGGCGCTTTAATTTAAAATCGATCTGTCTTTAAATTGAAATAGAGCACACATACCTATTGAACGAATTTTGAGCTATGTTATTAGCACGCATTTATTGAACTGGGAGTACCCAACTCGCTCGGACGATGGCGCATGCCCTCAAACTCTGTAGAGCTACCCCACAAAACAAGATCTTCTCCCCCCTCCCCAAATGAGACCAAAAACCTCAGCAAAAACACCCTTTTCCAAAAAGTGCAATGTAGGATTCTGCACTCAGGAATTTCCTCCCCTTTCTTGCCGGCCTCCTTGATGTTACAAATAAAAATGTAGCTTATAATGAAAATGTGTATTATGCCTAAAAATCATCGGGAAAACCATAACACTTCCAGACATTATAATGTATTTATTCTCTTAAAACAACTTATATCTGCCAATTAAAGCACACAATTGAAAAACAAAGCTCTATCACAAAATCAATTTAAAGGTGTGATGCAAAAATGAGAAAAATAGGAATAGTAAATGGCATGGAAGAAGCCAATTTCGCATTAGGTATTCGCGTGATAAATAAGATTCCCTCTTCTTACTTTAATGATTTTGTGTTTGAAACTAGCTTGTGTTTTGTGGAAATGCAAATAGCTTGACCTACTTTCTGTTTTTGTTGCTACATTCTCAAGTAAAGACTGTGAAGCCGTTTAAAGGAAAAGAAATTAAACTTTGTTGCATTCATCCCACCAGTAAAAGATTCATTGTAATACCTCAAATCTCTAAGGAAAGCGTAAGACTTTTTCGACTCCTACTTTGTTAGTTAATCCTTAATTTTATGCAATATCTTGTTTAAGAAACATACAAAATATTTTAAGTGACAAAATTATTTTCAGCAGGTTCCTTTACTTTAACCCCGCTTAACTCTCTACTTTAAGGACCGTACGACAAAATTTACCCTCTGATTCAAAATTAATTTTACAAATTATCGGATATAAATTATTAATAAAACCAAATTTTCTGTTATTATTGCGACATCAGAATCTTAGTATTAAAAATACCCTACAATTTTATTTTAAAAGCATAGTAAAATAAATAAACTCATTAAAAACATCGCTTTCATACAGTAATGCTTGTATTTTTATTCAATATCACTTCTCAATTTAAGTTTAAATGCAAGTAACGCGATAATTTTGCAATTATTTCTGAGTTTAACAATAATTAATCACATTTCAAAAAAGAACATTATCTGATGAACCACAGAGACTTTGAAACGCATGTCCCAAACATTTACACAAATCTATAAAACCTATTTTTAACCGACGAAAAAACGGAGGAGGTTCTCAATTCGACACGTATATTTTTTTTTTTAAATGTATGACCACGCATAACTTTTTACAGAACAGTCTGATTTTGATAATTCTTTTTTTATTGGAAAGGGTATACCCCGAAGGTGGTCCCATAAAAATTTTGAAAAAAAAATCTTACCCTAAGGGTGGGAAAAGGGGGTTGATTTGTTGTTCACTCACAGATTTTTAATGTATGACCACACATAACTTTTCACAAAATAGTCCGATTTTGATAATTCTTTTTTTATTGGAAAGGTTATACCCTGAAGTTGGTCTCATATAAATTTGAAGAAAAAATTCCTAACCTAAGGGTGGGAAAAGGGGGAGATTTGTTGTTCATTCACAAATTTTTTTATATATGACCACACATAACTTTTTACAGAATAGTCCGATTTAGAATATTCTTTTTTTTATTGGAAAGGGTATAGCCTGAAGTTGTTCCTATATAAATTTGAGGGAAAAAATCCTACCCTAAGGGTGGGGAAAGGGGGGCGATTAGTAGTTCACTCTAAGATTTTTTGATGCTGAATTGGGTATAACAAAAAAAAAAAAAAAAAAAAACTCACGATGAATGAGATGCAGACTTGTATGTCTCTCGTGTGTACTGTCTTGAGCAGGTAAACGACAGTATCTGCAGAAATGAGTTTTCGAGATATTTGAAGAATTGTGCGCTGGATTCAGTACTATCAACTGGGAAATGTTGGAATTATATTTCTTTTAGCGGAAACCAAATAAGTTAGTTTGTACAACAAAGCTAACGTACAAACAATGATGACAAAATGCAAAAAAAAAAAAAAAAAAAAAAGATAAAATTGCAGTTATAGCCCTTTACCTGCACACGGCAGTGTAGACCTCTCAATCTCTGGTACTTGTGATTAGGGTTAGTTTTCAGTGTCAGTCGTCAAACATTTATATTCAGGATTTGTATGAAAAAATAGGGCGAAGTTTAGTGATGGTGACATACTATTTTTAACCGACGAAAAAACGGAGGAGGTTCTCAAGTCAACACGTATATATATTTTTTTTAATGTATGACCACACATAACTTTTTACAGAATAGTCCGATTTTGGATATTCTGTTTTTATTAGAAAGGGTATAGCCTGAAGTAATTCCCCTATAAGTTTGAGGGAAAAATTTCTACCCTAAGGGGGGGGGAGAGGGGGTGATTAGTTGTTCACTCCAAGATTTTTTGATTCTTAGTTGGGTATTACAAAAAAAAAAAGCTCACAATGAATGAGCTTCAGACCTGTATGTCTCTCGTGTGTACTGCCGTGGGCAGGTAAGCGGCAGTATCTGCAGAAATGAGTTTTCGAGATATTTGAAGAAATGTGTGTTGGATTCAGTAGTATTAACAATAAGAAAATGTTGGAGTTATATATTTTTTTCAGCGGAAACCAAATAAGTTAGTTTGTACAACAAAGCTAACGTACAATAGATGACAAAATGCAAAAAAAAAAAAAAAGAAAAAAAAAAGAAATGAAAAAAAAATGCAGTTACTGCCTTTGACCTGCCCACGGCAGTGTAGACCTCTCAATCTCTGGTATTTGTAATTAGGATTAGTTTTTTAACCGACGAAAAAACGGAGGAGGTTCTCAAGTCGACCCGTATATATAAGTTCTTTTTTTTCATGTATGACCAGGCATTACTTTTCACAGGTTCGTCCGATTTTGATAGTTCTTTTTTCATTGGAAAGAATTTTCCCAGAAGTTGTTCCCATATAAATTTGGAAAAAAATTTCCTATCCTAAAGGATGGAAAACAGGGGTGAGTTATTGTTCACTCAAAGGTTTTTTACTTTTTTTCGTGTAAGACGACGCATAACTTTTACAGAATAGTCTGATTTCGATAGTTGTTTTTTTATTGGAAAGAGTATACCTAGAATTTGGTCCCATGTAAATTTGGAAAAATTCCTTATCTAAAGGTGAGATATTAGGAGTGATTTATTGTTCGCTCACAGATTTTTTATTACTGAGTTGTGTATTACAAAAAAAAAAAAAAAAAAACAACTCACGATGAATGAGCTTTAGATTTGTCAGTCTCTTGATTTAGAGCTCTCAGTCTCTGCATTTCTGCTAAAGCTCGTTCATCGTGAGGTTTGTGTAGTAACTTATTTGGCTCTAGATCAGATAAAGCAATACCCTCAAGTGTTTTTACTCTACTCAGTGCCACATATGCCTGTCCTTTAGCAAACACTTTCTTTCCGAGGTCTATTACAGCTTTATCAAGGGTCGTACCTTGCAATTTGTGTACCGTGACGGCCCAGCATAGAATTATTGGCAACATCCTGTGCTCAATGCCACCATAACCTTTCGTTCCTTGAAAAGTTGCAACCACTGGAGGTATGGCGACACAACCATCGCTATCTTTTAGTCTGCTTCCTATGCTTTCATCGTCAAACTTAACTAATATGCAGTCCGGTAATTCTCCTTCCTCTAGTTGATCCCTACGTATTGATGGCCATTTTATTTTTTTTAAAATACCCATTGCACCATTGACGAGGCCGTCAGATACTGATATGTTACGTCTCAACATCACACGAGATTCGGCAGCAAGTTTTACCTCTGATAAAAGTCCACCACAATTGTTCACATCTTTCGGGACAACATTATCTGGAGGTTTCTTTCCATAGGTAGCAATTTCACGAGACTCATCTATGGAACGGATTGTATAGACACGACGTCCTCAATTTCATTTGAAAGTCGCTCTCTTATCAGATCTAAACGATGAGCGCGTTGCTCTTCACTCTCATTTGAAAGTCGCTCTCTTATATCTAAACGACGAGCGTGTTGCTCTTCACTCTCATTTGAAAGTCGCTCTCTTATATCTAAACGACGAGCGCGCTGCTTATCACCTTCTTGCAATAAACTATCGTTATTGTAGCTTCTCATTCTCGACAGTCTTTCCTCGCGCTGACCTAAACTCTCCTGTGAACGTGTTAATGTAATTCTCTTTCTGTTTGTTTCCAACCTTTTTTCTTTCTCATTAATAGATTCTTCTAAACATCTTTTCCTCATCCGAGCAGCATTTTTTGTAGGCCTACCCATGTTAGTATATAAAGCCTGCTTTTTTAAAATTATTTATGTAACACAACAAATAATTGTTAAAATACGATTATATATATATATATATATATATATATATATATATATATATATATATATATATATATATATATATATATATATATGTGTGTGTGTGTGTGTGTGTGTGTGTGTGTTCATAGCTAAAGTAAGGTAGGTAGCTATTTTAAAAGTAATCAAAAATATAAGCATACAGATTATAGCCACATTAGTAGCTTATAGCCACAAAAAATTATAAAATAAAAACTTTTTAACAAAAAAATTGAACCGCCGAAAAAACTGAAAAGCAAAAAATAATAAACCATTTTAATTAAACCTTAATAACTAAGTTCTTAAACTGATGTAAGTATACCTAAGTATATATTTTTGTAATAATTCAGAGTTTTTAATTAACCTTAATAACTCAGTTCTTAAATTAATGTAAGTATACCTAAGTAGTTTTGAGTCGGTGCCAAACAATAAATAAACAAAGATCCCTAAATTACCTAAATTTAAAGAAATAACCAAATAAAATTAGCAATGTAATGTGAAATGTCCGGCGATAAACATAAATGTTTCAAAAAATGCTCCCTCCACACGCCATCATTAAATCATGAATACTAGTAGATCGTATACAACGAAAAATACCTCTCGTTGGAGCTTTGATACCTTTGGGACCTCGTACGAGAGAGGCAAACAACCAGTGAGAAAAATCTTCAGGATCATGTATGCAATTAACGGCTACAGTTGTTATGCCATACTTACGCTGAATAATACTATGACCCACAAAACCATTTATTTGAGCTTTTAACAAGATGAGAAATCCTTCTTCAGTATGATGAACAATGATATAAACATTTTGACTGTTGTATAAGAGGCAAAAGCTCAGTAGCAGCCAAATACTCGACACGTGCTTCTTCGAGACCACTCGACGACGTTCGGGTTTAACTTCGTGAACGCTCGGCATTTTCCGGCGAAGGGGCGTGTCGCCATACGCCACCGCTGCGCCTCACGCTTTACAAAAATAATTAATTTGCTTGTTTGGCACCGACTCAAAACTACTTAGGTATACTTACATTAATTTAAGAACTGAGTTATTAAGGTTAATTAAAAACTCTGAATTATTACAAAAATATATACTTAGGTATACTTACATCAGTTTAAGAACTTAGTTATTAAGGTTTAATTAAAATGGTTTATTATTTTTTGCTTTTCAGTTTTTTCGGTGGTTCAATTTTTTTGTTAAAAAGTTTTTATCACAAAACTTGACAGGCATGTTATTTACATCTCCATTTAATAGTCATACGTATACGAAATGTCCATTCTCTGTTGGAAAGCTTTTGGTTTTAAGACGGTTAAGAGATGTGATTGAATGAAGAAAGAACGAAAAATAAAAAACATAAGAAAAAAATGTCTGAGGAGAAAATATACAACAACTAAACTGTTCTAAGACGTTTTCCACTGTTCTAAATATTTGCCCCCAAGAAAAGATTCGAAGATATGTACGAGCGGAAACGAACAATGGAAATGGAAAAATAAGTTGCTGGCCTGTATTGTCTAAAAACACTTTATCCATTTGGTGCAAAATATGAAAAAAAAAGGACTAGCAGCTTTTTAAGAGAGATACTATTTGTAAAAAGCGTCTCTTACTTATTAAAATAAAGACTAGTATCTTAAAAATGGCGCGATTTCTCTTAGTTTAAAATTTAATAACTTATCTTTATATAGAAAGGTATTAATTTCCTTTCAGGGGCTGAAATATTTTTTGGTCTTGTTGGAAGCTTTTGTGCAGAGCGTATTAGTTGATAACATGCAGAAGAAAAAAAATAGAAAAAAATATTTGTGTTTTACGGAAACTTGGGGGGAGGGGGGAAAGGAACAGGGATACATAGTATTACAATAATAGGGAGATAACGTTCAAAATGTGAGCTATATATGTTTTTATTCCTAACTACCATTACCTATTAAAAAGACGAAATTAGTTAAGGGGTCTAAGGACGTTTAACCTTCAAAATTTTCAATTTTCTGGAAAAAATATGTTATGCATAATTTAATTCTGAACAATTTGATGCCTTATTTATTAAAATACGCCAAAAACTTTTCATGTTATCGTAAAAATGCGTAAACTTTCCCCATACAGATTTATGTTGACAGCAGCTGTTTAAGCTTCTTTTTCTCAGGTGCCGCTTTCTTCGGTTTTCTCGTTTTGCGCGCATGATATCTCAGAAAGTTTCTTATATATTTCCGTAAAACTTTTCATGCATGTTTGTCTTGTATATTTTTATGATCTGAACCAAAATTTCAACTAAAAATGAAAATTAGTATTTAAAAAAAAATATTTTTAGCCCAAAATTTTGGAAATTTTCGATATTAACTTATAAAATTTCAAAAAAAAAATAAATAAATAAATAAATAAATAAATAAAATAAAATAAAATAAATAATTTTAAAAAAATAAATAAATTTAGGTTCAGGTCGTAAATATAAACCAGATAAACATACATCAAAAGTTTTACGGAAATATATAAAAAACTTTCTGAGATATCATGCGCACATAAATCTGTATGGGGAAAGTTTACGCGTTTTTACGATAACTTGAAAAATTTTTGGCGTATGGTAATAAATAAGGTATCAAATTGTTCAGAATTAAACTATGCATAACATATATTTTTTCCAGAAAATCGAAAATTTTGAAGGTTAAAGGTCCTTAGACCCCTTAAGGGAAGTTTAAACCGTATTACAAACAAATAAAGATAAATCCAAATAACAAAGTTAAGTCCGGCTTTATTTCTCATATAGGTACAATCGGGGTTAAAGGCAACAGTTTCAATGTTTCGAATTGATATTTTTTTCCTTTTTTTTTTGGATGAGATAATATTTTGTGTACTCTGTCCAAAAAGAATATAGCCGGACATTAAAATTTTGACTTAATTAAGGTTAGCGAAATAAATCATGTTTGCCTTTACCCCAATGTGTTCCTTTTTCCCCCAGGGACTAAGGACCGTAATTTATTTCCCATGAGGTTAATATACTAAGCTAAACGCAATATTCAAGTATATTTTAGAACTTTACGATGTTCCACACCAACGATACTCAGTCAGTGGCTCATAGGTAAAGGTAACATGCGATCTCCTCCAAATGGCAATGCTCCAAATGTAGAAACCTCCAAATGCAATCACAAAAAAAAAAAAAAAACAAAAAGCATTCAGAACATTGAATTATGAGCAAAATGTATGTGTAATTCTCACAAACGTGTTATTTAGATCAAGATACAATCTTCCAAAATATAAGCAAGAGGTCTCAGTTGTTTTCATTTACCCCAGAGTACAGTATGTACGGGGTAAATTTAGTCACCAAATTGCACATCATAAAAATATTGGAATTAGGGGGGGGGGGAGATTTATAAGTAAATGTTTTCAGAAGGAGAGAAAGGATATAGTTTATAAACTTTTTACGTTTTGATTTTTCTACTTTTTGTTAGTAATGCTATGTACAATATTAAATTTCATTTAATACCACTACAATTTTCATATCAAATAAAGGTTTCCAAATCGATGTTGATATAATTTTTTCATGTAAAATAACCCTATTTGTTTTTGAAATGTAGTTTTAAGAGTTGTTTTTAAAGAAGAGTCACATAAAATGTTAAAAGCAGTAATTCGACTTAGATCATAAACGTAAATGTGATTCACAACTAATGCACGCAGTGGTATGGATATTGTATTCTCAAAAATACGCTGTTCAAAATTATTTCCGGAGGAATGTCCATCCTTCAGTTTTTTTTCTTTTTTTTTTTGGTGGAGGGGGGGGGAGGGGTCATTTTTTCCTAAGCTTAGCATTTTTGAAAAAGAAGGGAAAAAAACACTTGAAAAATCTGAGGTTAAATTATTACACGCATTAACTTAACGCAAGTGCGATCTATCGATTTGATCTAAACAACGCCATCACGTTAACTCAAAAACCGTGAAAAAACAATAGGGGAAACAAAATATAAAGTTCAATAAATTTGAAAACTTTGATTCTATAACAAATTTTTTAAAGGTTGATGTGTAATTCATCTTAAGTCTCTTTCCCCAAAACAGAGGAGAGGTTCACTTAATATTTGTGTAGGTTATCTCCAATATTCAGTTTTGGCAGTTACATCCTTTTGCATCTCACTGCCTCATATGGTTGTCTGGTTAGAAATAAATCAGTTAAAAGTATTATTGCGTAATCATTTGAACTTCTACAATGTTGTTTCTTTTGAGTTGTACTACTTCTGTTGTTGGGTCACGATATCATATCAGTTCCTTTGAAAACAAACCATTGCTTCGGTCACTCGTCTGGTCTGCTAATTCTTTATTAGCTACCAGTTTGTTCCGCGGTCTTGGCTTCCTTATGACGTTTTCCATCTCCAGCTCAGTCACTTTCCTATGCCGGGCTGATGAGTGCTAATAAGCTCGGCTGGAAATGACTGAGCTGGCGGTGTATTTCACGTATTTTTGCTTTAGCCCTGGCTAATAGGCGGTAATTTACTGAATATACCTTGCCTCGCGTTCAATCTTGGAGTTGAACCGAACCATTGCTTCGGTCACTCGTCTGGTCTGCTAATTCTTTATTAGCTACCAGTTTGTTTCGCACTGTTGGCTTCCTTAGGACGTTTTCCATCTCCAGCTCAATCACTTTCCTATGCCGGGCTGATGAGTGCTAATAAGCACGAAACTGCAGTCCTCGGCTGGAAATGACTCAGCTGCCGGTGTATTTCACGTATTTTTGCTTTAGCCCTGGCTAATGAGCGGTCATTTACTGAACATTCTGAAGTGTTTCAGACAGCTTGTGTAAACGATACATCAAAAAAAAAAAAAAGTTTCATGTTTTTCTCTTAAGTCAGCTCCTTGAAACGAAGTTAGTCAGACTTCTATCATATTGGACTACTGGCGTAAAGCATCCTAAAACATCGGAAATCAGACTAAGTTGAGCGAATTTTTACTGACATAAATTTGAAAGGATATTAGCAGTTGAAAAAAGGACAAAAACTATTTTATTACAGTATTGTGCAGAGGAGATACGATTATCGTAGTCATTGACCCCAGATCTCCTTTGGTTAATCGTAAATTAAAGAAAAAAGAGGTGCTGAAAAACGGCGCTTAGAGGTCGAAAGAAACTTAACTTTGACTATTCACAAAATGATTACGTATATACGACATATAATATTTTAAACTACTTTATAACTGTAGTTACAAAGATTTTTTTTCAGTATTGTCTCACAAGTCAGAAAATGCAAGGTAAATTTTCATCATATGAATTATTTCTCAAAGTTGTTTTTTGTGACACCAACATAACTTCATGAATAATTCATCAAATATCATAATCAAGGCAATATTTAAAACATTTCGTTTTTACCGCTTTCGGAGAAAATTAAACAGAAAACTCACAATCTGGCGGTTTTTTTGAAAAAAACCCGGTTTATTATGTGTTTTAATACGTGGTGAATTCCAGCGGTAACGGAAGGACAGTTTTACAAAAAAATCGATTCATTTCTGTCTGTGAGCATATCAAAATACATATTTTTTAAGAACTGATGCATAAACTTTCATACGCATCATAATAAGTTGCTAAAAAAGCCAAAGCCGATAATTTTTTGTTAGTAACTTTTTTTTTCAAAATCAAATTGAAACGAGTTAATTTGTGCATCACATGACTTCCTTTTACTCCAATTTAATGATAATTGTGCCTGGGATTAAGCAAAGAATCACTTTAAATGCTTTCACCCCAAGTTTGTTGCGAATCGAGACAAAGAAAACGTTTTTTTCCCCCAATGTTGGCAGTTTTAATGTGATTCAATGGTTAATTCTCGAAATATGGCCAAATTAAAACCAGATATTAAAAAAAACCCCGCCAAATTTGTCGCCAAAGGCGACTTCCAACTACAATATAATGCAATTAACAAAACAGTTAGTTACATTCACTTTCGATCGTTTTTGAATTTAATGGTATTTAAAAATAAAAAGAAAAATAATAAATAAAAAAACTAGTGTTTTATAAAAATTATCTGATATGTTTGTGGAGGAGATAGAAGTGATCAAAATGCGAGGTTTATTTGATTTTGCAGTAGAAATGGATGCTTTTGGTGTTGTTAACTTGAAAATAAATTAAAGAAAAATAAATAAAAAATCAGTATACCGACTTCGGTTGAAAGAGGTTTTGGTTAAAAGAATGTCGGATAATGGAGACTTTGATGTACTGACAAAGAAATATTTTGATCATTCACTTAATTTATCAAACGCTTCTCAAGCTAATATTTAAGGTTGAAATTTGAAAAGATGATTAAACACATGTTTTAGAGCTAAAAAGAACATCCGCGTGTAAGAAAAATTGTCATCCCAGAACATATTTGCCATGAATATTTATAACGAAGCTTGTTATAAATATTTCAAATTTCTTTGACCAAAAACGGAGTGAAAATGTGTCAGAACATTATCAAATTGAAAAGAGAAGAAAAGAAAAGCAAAAATGGTTTTTAAAATATTCTAGGTAACAGTTCTTGGTTATTCTTTAAGACCAATGATACTTTAAAGTCGCATTGAAAAAAAAAAAAAAAAAAAAAAAAACACTAAACCCAAAGTAAATTTGCAGCATTAAGAATTCTCTAAATATCAGTTTTCAATTAAAAATAAGATTAAAAAAATGATTTGAAACTATAATTTGAGAAGTTGACGTGTAAAAAAATGTTATGAAACGCTTTAAACTTATTTTTTTAATGCAAAGCAATTTGAGATAGAAAAGATTAATAAACATATGCTTACATTTCTTTATTATTGAGCAGGAATTTTAGAGTTTTGATGGGATCATTCGCCCCGCCAGTCAAGTTGTAGAGTCCCTCGAAAAGCATGGTAAATGATGGGTGAATCGAATAACATTCCAGTCGAGAGACTGGAATGCGCAAATAGCGATGCTACAGCAGTTCGATAGTAAGAGAGCTGATGGTCATGTCAAGATGGGATTACGAATGAAATTGGTAGCGATCGCTTCTCGGAAGTTAGGTTCTCTGCTTCGGTCACAAGATGGATGAATGCAGCGAAGAATGTGGCGACTCTCAGACAACTACAATTGCATTTTAATGCAATGCCCAATTGCTTGTTGCTTTCTTTCTCTTTTCTTACGACGTGTGAAATATAAAGGTAGTGGCATAATCGTGCTAATTTCGATCTCCGATAGGTGAGACATAGCTCAATAAAATTGTACAGTAAAATTCATTTACTGTAATGAAATAATTTTTAAAACTAGTCGGTGTACATATTATAATTAATATATTCACTGAAAATTAATGTAGGTTACCGCGAATGCCTGAAACCAGGTAAACGTCGACATTAGTCGGTGAATATCTACATTCACATACAAAGATAAAGTCAAAGACCTAATATTTCCTGTGAACCACCGGTGAAAGTCTACATTTTCCCATTTTGGTCTTTTACGGTAACATATATGTACACGCAAGCGTATAGAATATTTAAAGACAGGAAATTCATTGAAACCTAAACAACGACCAATTTTCATTGGTGTTGAAACTCCATGCCTGGAGTTTTTTTCTTTTTTTTTCTTTGTCTCATCTTAGATATTCCATATGCATTAAATTCAAATGATTTGTAAAAAAGTATATCGCAGAAACAATAATGTTTTTTACTTTTTTACTAAAATATATTAACATTTTAATGTTAATTTCTTTTTATAATTCTTAAAATGTAAAATGTATATTTTTAAGCATATACCATGTGTGAAGTAAATTATTCACATTATCAGAAAAGAAAGATGTGTTAACGGTAAAATCTTAACTCTCATCAGGTAATCAACAAACCCTAAAATATGCTGCAAAAGGGTCTTCCGTACCATTCTTGATGTTTTATCTTAAGTAACTATATATTTCTTGAACTTTCTGACGACGTCAAATGTGAATCAGCCAAGTGCCATGATCAGTCGCCATACGTTTGCCTGCTAGACGCATCCCACTTATTAGGGGAGAGTTGCAAACTTGAAACGGGGCCTTCTAATATTGCCATTATATTTGGTTATATGTAGTTTATTAAAATTATTGTGAACTGTGCACCATTTCCCAAAGTATTAGTTGAGTTTTCTTTAAAAAAAAAAAAAAAGAAAAAAAAAACATCAGCATGAATCTACTTTTAGTTAAAGAATTAGATTCATCGTAGTTTATTTTTTCTTCAACAGGGCATTAACTTTATTTTTGTTTTATCGATAAACTTTTACACTAAAGAAGGGAATCCACTGCAATGAAGATTTTAAGCATTTTCTTGACAATTTGCGTGCTATTTGCGCTGTTTTCTTCATCTTATTCACATTCAGTGCATTATTTCTCATACTAGTGTACCATTACCAAAAAAGATTTGCTTGGATTTACTTCAAAAATTATGTCAGATACTTTTTGATTATTATTGATAACACATTTAAAACAATAAATAAGGTTGCTTCCTTTTATGCTGAATCGTGTTTCTTTTTTCACACTTTTATAAAATAAAGTATCCTATTTTCTTGCCATAATATAGATTCCCAATGCTTCTTTAAATAACTGCACATAACGCTTTTCTTGGAATCAACTTTGTCTCGAAAATCTATTGCAGGAAACCAAAGAGATATTTCTCGAGGTAATGTGAGAAAATTTAGAGCGAAATAAAAAGAAACGCCAGATGCGCCACAGGAATAAGTTATAGTAGTGGTCCAATAAATGATGTTTTTTTCAAAAATGAATTTGAACAAAAATATGCTAGAAAAAAAATAATAATACAACGGGCATAAAATTGAAATCAAAAGAACTGTCTAGATGGATTTCAAAAAAAAAAAAAAAAAAAATTACTCAAATGCATAGGAATGAAAAAAAAAAAAAAAATGGATGATATATAAAATCATTTAATGCGATTGGTAGTGCTGTTTAATTTGTATTGCGAAGATATTGAAACACAAATGCTAATTTCGCAGCATAATTTAAAAATTCCTATACAACACAAGTGTGCAAGTAAAAATTAATTCACCTGTTTAAGTGTAAAATTCTCACCTTCTTCACAGTCAAATAAATCTAAATTAGGTAAAATAAAACTTTTATGACTTTTTTTAACTTTAATACCACTATAAACAAAATTAAACAGCATAGAGACAGATTTGTAGCTAAAAACTGTTGTAATACTGCACGTTTAAATTGTGCATCAAACAGCCAAATACCATTGAACGTTATAAACCTAGGAGAAATCAATAACGAAAACATTCTGTTCCTTACATCAAAAATAGTTTCGTCTTCTTGCATCAGAGGAAATAGTCAAAATATTCACCAAATAAATCTCTCCTAGTCTCACTTGGGTGTTCATTAGAGCAAAACGTGTACATATCTATCGGTACTGTGATTTTCACGCATTAGGTCCAAATATCGAATGCAGCTGAAGATACCGCTTGAGAGCTGTAACTCTGGTAAAGTCATGTTGAGGTTATGGACGCTACATATCAAACGATTAGGGAAATGCATGGCAACGTTCCCCAAAGATTGGCACAACATACCGCTGTCTTATCTCTTTTAATACAGATATACACGGTGTTGAGAATATGCGTGACAAATATTCGTGAAACTGTAGGAACTGCTTCTTAATAGTGGAGTAATTATTTTCTTTTTTTTTGTTAAAAAGGTCAGCTCTTTTTGTTTATGTGGACAGTATTGGACAAATTGGTAAGCATTTACATTGTTTTTTGCTTGCTAGTTTCTCCAACATTAGCTTTTTATGAATAGAAGACATTCGTATGTTTTATTCTTACTTATTTCTTGTCTCGTTTTCCCACTACACCACTTATGTTTCTGTAAAAAAATTAATTAAAGGAAACCTATTTAATCTACCAACGCAGTTCCTAA
This sequence comes from Uloborus diversus, assembly GCF_026930045.1. Classification (NCBI taxonomy): domain Eukaryota; kingdom Metazoa; phylum Arthropoda; class Arachnida; order Araneae; family Uloboridae; genus Uloborus; species Uloborus diversus. Next base: position 8,085,057 of record NC_072733.1, on the reverse strand, counting down.
AACTGCTGTGATCTTTTATTATCAGTGCGGGGGAAAATTCAGCTGACACTGTTTCTGCGTTTTCTTTTTTTGTACAGTGTATTAAAATTTGTTCCATTTTTTAAAGTGTCCCAAATGCTTTGGCATAAAGCAAACTTGGGAAACATTATCAAATCCATATATAATTACTGATACTTTAGTTGTTATTTGGTAGAAAATAAACAATGTGAAAATCTTTTAAGTAATGTGAAGTTCTTTTATCAAAGACTAATCAACATATATACTTAAAACGGCAGAATTTACAAAATGGGGGGGGGGGGGGGGTCCAGGGTGGAGCTGAACACAGTACCTCAAATCCTGAAAAGCACTGTGGTATGTGATGTGGTCATTTTTATTATGATACTATAGGACATTGGCTGCTGAAATGTGATGGTAAACTGCAATAGGGGTCCATGAGGCTCTCGTAGATAATGAAAATCAAACCCAGCTTGCATGCAATAACTGCTCATTGTAAGAATCAAGTGGGTGGGGGGGAGCTTTTTATTGTTACTGTGTGTTTAGTCTGCCAATCTATTGCTTACCTAAGGGCGTTGTTCATATTTTTTTACAAAATGCATTTTTTTGAACTCCTCCTGCCAACGAGTACATACGGATCGAGATCTCTCGCAGTTATGGGAAAAGTGGATATTCGATTTCTTTGTTTTTACTGTAATTATACGATTTATGGTGTTAGTAAGCCAACCCAAAATTTCACATTGACTTGATAGATGAAGAAATATTTTTAGGCGAAATACATGATTAAACCCAAAAAAAAAAATAACTAGTTGTTTATCATTTCCCCTTTAGGTGTTTATACATCTCTTGAGTTACAAAACATAACAATGTGTTTGGTATTAGTAAATTTTTGCTCATTTCTCCAACAGTTTGGAGAGGAGAATTTTGTACAACAACAAAAATTTGCAGAAAACGAAAGTTTGAAATAAATTCATACACACGCCTTGTTTATTTTGAATATTTTATGTTTTAGAAGTATTCTGTTAGACACTCTATCTAGCTTAAGAAACACCGAGTCATAAATCACACCACTAGAAGCCCGTCTAAAGTGTTTACTGCAGCTTTCACCGCAACCGTTAAAGTGATAGTTCAAACTTTTGCCACTCATTCTCTCTAAAGGTACACAAACCACGTTTGCTTTAAACAAAAGAAAAATATTTTTTTTTTGCACTAAAACTGTTGGTATTTGGGAGAAATATGAAAGCTGACGTTTCTTAAGCGGATGCTTCAATTTTATACAAAAATATATTTTCTATTTTCACTGAAATGATCTGCTTCTAGAATTAATTAAAATAATAATAAAAATAATAATAATAATAATTTGAATTTTGACATTTTGAATTCAAATTATGTTTTTCGCAATCACGAGTGTGCATATGTAGGCGTGTGTGTTTGTGTGGGTATGTGTGTGTGTGTATGTGTGTATAAGTAGGCGTTGTGTTTGTGTGGATATATGTGTATATGTATGTAGGTGTGTGTGTGTAGGTGTATGTTTGCATGCGTGTGTGTGTGTAGGATATGGACGCAACCTGGAGACGGGTTTTCGCTAGAAGAGTAGCATCGGGAGGAGCCGGTCGACGGTGGTGCTGCAGAGGGAGGCGGAGGGGGGGGGAATCAGCGTAACGCGAAGGACAGTCAAGTTAGAACAATAAGAAATGTGATTGCTCAAAAAAAAGGAGAATCAAACAGTCTCTTTCACTGTTAAATAGAAGCATTTGTCATGCATAACGTTAGGCTTTGTTGTGTTTAGTTTTTTCTTATTTTTCATTGTGTTTCTTAAAACTTAAGTAAAAAATTGTTTGAGGGTAAACCATGTATTTACTACAATAATTTTTTTTTTCTGTTTTGCATTCTGTTCTGTTTTTTTTTAGTGAAACTTAACTGAAGCTAGAACATCAATATTAAATGAAAAATATTCTCGATTGGCAAGACCCTAATCTTATTTTACAATATGAAAAGCATGAAAATTAAACAAACTGGTAACATTAAAGATTTTTATTAGTAAATTATGATTAATGATGCTAGAAATATTTTTTAAATTGTATTTTTGCCCCTTGTTACATTCGCATAATTAAACTAGTTTTTGCCTACTGCACGTGCAACATATCGCTTACCTGGGACACTAAAAAAGACGCATCTTAAAGAATACAGCATTTCACTCAAGAAAATCAAGGCGTTTGCGTTTCACTATTCCTAAGAAAATTACTCTTAAATGCTAAACTGCACACAAAATTAATATATCATGTGAATTGGTCGATTTAGTACTCTCAGCTAATACTGAATAGTTAAGCTTTAGCAATTTCGCTTTTAAACTGTGGTCTTTCAACGATACGCCGCTGTTGATTACACTATTTATACGCTCCGGCAATTATATTAACTAACGTTGTAACAGTATCGCGTCAAAAAACAGCATTCACATTTTAAACTTATAGTAAATACACTTTTTCAGGTAATTGATTCGAGATTGTCACCGGAGAGCGATAACTAATAACTTTTTTCATTCGTATAACGTATAACGTATATAACGTATTGATACATATAACTGTATGCAAAGCAATTTAATTTTGCATAACTCAAAAAGTACGTTCACGTTTCCTAAATCTCAAGTGCTTTAAATTTCGAAACACGTACTCTAAACAAATTCTCTCCCGTAAACAACCTCTTAACAATTTCTTTTGAAGTATGAGCCGTACCTTTGCGGCATATATTTCACGGTTAAATGGGTAACTGCGCGATTTAAATAATTTAAAATTGCTTCGCATTTTCAAAATAAAACACGCGCATAGTGCGCCGCTGTAGAGAATACGTTCCATTCGAAGTTAGGGCAACTTAGGGCTAAAAAAAATCTGATATTATTTTTTCCGAAAGTTGTAAAGTGCTTTAAAAATTTTGCAGCGGTAGATGGTATTGCAGTAAAGTGAACGATTGTATCAACCATAAGGTACTTTGGAATAACATTTACTGCTGAAAGTCGCTTAATGCGCCTTCTGAAATGCCTTAGCGGAGCAGAAAATTGAATCGAGCTTTTTGTTGATCTTACTTAGCTTTATCACTTTCAATCTTTCGATAAAAAGGGTAAGTGATGATTTCAACGAAAGCAGGACAACAATATGGAAGGGTCAAATAGGATCGGATTGGATAAAATGAAGTTGTTGAGAAGGGAAAGTGAAAGATCTGGAGCTCTTTCAAGGAATAAAAGTTCGCAGATTCAATTTACCATCGTTTTTATTTTTGCTTTAGATAATTAGTTTAGGAAATTAAAGACATTATGACATTTGTTTAATGAAATTCAGGGTCCAACAATTAACTGGACAAGTTTTAAAAGTTTAATTAACACTAGAATTACAGTAGGAGCCATTTTGACCCCCAAGCAAATGTTTTTTGCCAACTTCTCCTCTATATTTTCATAAAAAGTTTAATCCTTCATTGACTTTTTTAAAATAATCGTGTTGTCTAATAAAATAAGGTTTTCAAGAATGTTGATTTTTTTTGTAGCCCAAACTGAAGGGTTATACCTAAAAGTGAGGGCACGTGTAATTTTGACCCTTTTGAGAAAAAAATTAATAAAAAAACATTTACTGATGCTGAAACAGAGCAGATCCTAAAGAATGTCTCTTAGAATATAGAATTGCAAGAAGGTTATAACGTTTAAACAACGTTTAACGTTTAAAAAAGCATTTATAACGTTTTTGTACTTAAAAGGGAGACTTAGAAGCTAGTTTTTGAAATGCAAATGAAACAGAGCTGGTTATTTTAAGAGTTTTCAAACTTTTTTTAAATGCTTAATTATACATCCTTAAAATCTGTGCATCATTTAAATAAACTGCATTTATCCTAAATGGGCTTATTTATAGCCATTTTTTTTTAAAACAAATTAACAAAATTATGAAGGAAACTATGCAGATTTCTTCTTAGGGGGTCAAAATGACCCCCGCCGTGTACGAAGATCACCGTAATTCTAGTTTTAAATGAGAAAGATTAGCGTTTTTTACTTGAAACACGAAAGAACAAAACTGCATTCAGTATTCAAACACGTAATGTTACCCCCCCCCCCCTCACAAATCAGATGTCCACCTTTTCTTTTACTTTACAAGTCTTTTGCTAACATTGCACACTAACTGTTGAAGCTTTTCTACGGGAATTTATTACATTTCTTCTGAATTTAATTTACAAGTCAGGAGTTAATGCGTCAAATTGAGGAAAACATTTATGAAATTCTGTAGGGATCGTTAACAGCAATGCATACCAAAGAATGGTACGGTGGACATAAAAAAAATCTTTATGAAAATAACCCACTTTGTTTCATGAAGGTTTTAAAACAATTGTTAACGGCGTGACGAATATTTTAAAATATTTTTGAAACATTTACGAAGGTTCAATGATTTTATGTGCACGGTGTGTAATTGTTTGTTTTAAGTTAATAAAGCTAAATATTTAATTTTGATAGCAAGTCACCAGATTTAGTCAAAACTGAACTTTTAATGAATGAAATATTTGAATGTTAAATGAAATTTTAAAAAATTGAACGTTTACTGAATGTTAAAATGAAATTTTAAAATATCTACAGATTAAAAAATGACTTTTTTTTATTATTTATTTGTAAGAGAGTGGAGACGGTGACATAGTGGAATAACTTTTTTTGTTTTTATACAGCTTCTTAAATTTTCGTTTCAAAATAAATAAATAAATAAATAAACGAATGACATTATTGTGGTAATTTTTAGGTTTCCTTGCATTTTTTTTCGTACTATATCACAACTTTTGCATTCTAAAATTATATTATGTTACTTTTATGCTATTTTTATTTATATCTTTCAAAAGGTAGTCTAGTTGTAGCATTTGAGAGGCAAAAAATCACTGCATTTGGTACATTTTTAACTTTGTACCTGAATACCTTAATACATAGTGGTATTATAAATGTATCGACCAATGTAAAATACCCCTTTGATGCTTCCCCGCCATATTTATTTATTTTTTTAAATGCGTAAACTATTAAAATATAAGCAATCGTGTCGAGTAAAATAATAAAATAGAGAAACAAGATTCGTAATATTATACTATTAATAGAACCAATAAAACTGTTATTTTAAAATAGAAATAGATGTATAATGTACAAATAAACCATTACAATATCATAATCGAATAAAAGTTCAAATGTGTAGTTTTAACTCCAAAAAGTTTAACTATCAAATACAAGTCTTGCGAGGTCGTCGCGCAGAGTTAATTGAAAATCCAAGTCGTACTTGTAACTGAGAGCATATTGGCAACAACAGTGTATATTCAAAAGCACGTACGAGTACATCTTCTAAAATATTAGGTGCTTAACTATAAAAATTGTTTTTAGTATTGACAGCTTTATTAATTTTAAAGTTACTGCACTGCAATATAAAACAATTCTATTATGAACTATTGTAAAATAGAGATTGAACCACAAGTTTAATAATCGTACTTCATACGCAGTGAAAAGGACTACAAATTTTCTATCTCGTCTGATGCTTTCAGGCTTTTTAAAGGAAAAAAAATGCCTTTTAAAGATAGGAAAAAATACCGTTTTGCCTCGCATTATCCTTTCATGTCTTTATAACAATATTTACCAACAATGTCATTTGTTATTTTAACAAGAAAAATATTGCTTAATAACGAATAATTTTATAAATGTTAAATTAAAACTAAGTAAGCAAATATTTAAACGGTAAGCTACCGTCCGTAAACCAGTGCTAAAGAATCTACCATAGCTATTGAATAAATAAAAATTAAACTTACCTCTCTAAAAGGAGCCAAAATGATTTATTTAAAAATTTTTTGAACGAATCGCAGTAACGATGGTTGCTTCTAAATTTATTAGTTTAGTGGCATATAATTAAATCCATTAATAATGACTTAGCATAAATAGCAGGCACATATTATATGCAATACACATTTGTTTGAAAGAAAGTTACTTTCGGGATTTATTTATTTTTTTCCTTACAGTGGTTTGCTTTCTGATTGGAACTAAATGGGGAAATTTACTTTTGTTTTGTTGCAAAATAAACTTCCGAATTTTCCGGCATGCTGGTCAACCTCGCTTTTTTCCGGCATGGCACATAATGCAGGGTAATACGGTATTAAGTTCTGAAATATCTCTTAAATTTTAGGTTAAATATTCCTTTAAATAATTGTACAACATCGGAAGCCTCTCAATACATAACGGGTACTTATGCACCTGATATTTGGTTAGTAAACCAAAGAAATGCTTAAAAAAGTTTGCAGTATTTTTTGCTCATGAAAGTAATGTTTCCCAAAGAGGAATGATGTGAACATAAAGTATGGAAAGGAGGGAAAAAATACAGAGTAAAAGAATGAACAAAATAACTAAAAATATATTTTGACACAAGATTAAGTAAATCCTCTTACTAGAACCTCTTTTTCAGTCAAAGCCTGAAGCAAAATATGAAGTTCATAAAATAACAGATGATTTCATCTCTTTTAGCCTTTAGTACATACAACTTTTTCAGAAATAGAAATGCTGTTTTCAAACTAAATTTCTTCTGTTTTCCGTTTGAGATATACTTTATATAGTATTTCTTATCAAATGAATTTAAAAACTATATAATATATTTTTTTAATGTAACCTAAAGTACAAATTCAAAATTATTTTCTGTTTTAGTAACTGTGACGATACTACACTTTGAGATATGATATTTCTGTTTATAATTAGTGCACTATCGCAAGTGCAATTTTGCGAATATTCTGACGTCACAAACAGTTTATTTACTTTTTGTATAGTAAAATTTAACAACTTAATTTTGTGACATGCCGAAGTGGAAGCTACAATTTTCGGAGTGGAAAACATATCTTACCATTTGGCAAATGAGAAATTCCTTACAAAATGAACTATAATTATAATTGCTTTATGCATCTAATCCTGAATAAAGTTTTTTTAATTACTTTTTCAAAGGCATATTTTCTTATTTTTAGATGATTTTAGTTATTTTAACTTAAAAGAATATTACTGAACTTATGAAACATTTCGAATGTACTTGAATATCTCGTACGGAGAGATCGCCTGCAACTTTTTTAAATGAACAAAGTCGTTCAAATGAACGAGTTAAATGATCAAAAGAATGAACAAGCCTCTGATGAACGGATCATCAAAAAGAACGACATTGCCCACCTCTACATAGCATATAATTATATACTATGAACAGTTGTATTGCATAATCCTCGATTTTACATTCAGGACCATTCTTTTGAAAAAATCCATTGGAAAATAATGTATGAAAGTTTTTTTCTTTTTTTTTACATTCATAAACTTTATTAGCAGCAAAGCCCGTGCTAAGAACTTAAAGGATTTCCGTTAAATAAAAAAGCCCCCCCCCCCCGATGCGAATGATCATTTTTCTTGAATTAAAATGCGTGCACACCTTTTTGAAAAAAACTATTAAAGTTTCTTTGGAATTTAAAATTATTCACCAAAACATTAATTTAGATTTACAGTTTCTTTAAAACTCTTTAGCGAGTAAAGTGGTTTTTTCTGCAATTTAAAATGTTTCGCCAAATGAGCAAAAAAAAAAAAAAAAAAACACCAAATACTAGTATTTCTCAAATGTAAAATAATTCCAACTGTATTATTGTTTATTGCCAAACTTGCCCAGAAACCACGCTACCCCGTACCGATGCCCGTGCTAAAACATTCTTTAGGGAGTTTGAAGAAGGGCAAAGAAGTTATTTGGATGCTAAAAACATACTTTTTGAATTAGAAGATTTTAATTTCAAATTTTCGATGAATCTGAGCCTCAAAATGGAGTAAAAACTTTATTCTTTTTAGTATTTCATGGTTTGCGTAATTATTTCGGAGATTTTACCAAAAAACAACACGGAGACTCGCTTTTTGTAGCAGACAAAAGATTTAACACATAGCGTTAAATATCGTCGCATACACTTTTCTCAAAACTTTCTAAGAATCAATTGAAAACCAATATCGGCATTAATTTGAAGCAAACATTTTATCTTTTCGTCTTTCAGAGTTTGAGTAATTTTTTGCCGGTTTTTACGAAAAACGGTTAAGAGATTTGCATTTTATTGCGGACGAATGTTTTAATGCATAGGATTAAATCACGCCGCAGTATCCCATCTGCACATGTGTACTGCGCAAGATGGCCGCCACTCTAGCAGACGAAAGCTGTAACACAAAGCGTTAAATTCCGCCGCGTGCACTCCCTCCCCCCCCCCCAAACTTTCTAAGTATCGCTTAAAACTCAATCTCGACTTTAATTTGAAGGAAACATTTTATCTTCCCGTCTTTCATCGTTTGAGTAATTATTTTGAGAGGTTTTACCAAAAATGGTTAGGATAGGTGCATTTATTGCAGACGAATCGCTTACGGTTACATTACGCTGCCCTCTCCTTTTTTTTTTTCTTCCAACGTTTCTCAGCGTGAAAATTAATTACCTACTCGAATTTGAAGAGTAGATTTTTTTTTTAACGTAATTTTTTTTAAACCTCCGCAAGAAATCTCAGCGTTTTCTCAGGTCTTCTGCGCATGTGTACTGTGCAAGATTGCCTTCTCAGGAATTGATGAAAATTCTCAACGATGTGTTTAAAAATTCATTTAATGTTTTCTAGTCCAAAATTCAGAATTTGGGTTTCGGCGTGCAGACCCCCGGGGTAAGTTCGATTTTTGTACTTTCACTCGTACGGCACTTTCCGCACGGCAGAAACACATTTTAGTTGTATACCGAAGATGACGTCACTGCAGAAACACAATTCAAGTTTAGCCTTCAAAAGTGGCCCAATCATAATCGCAATTAGAATCAATTATATCTCCCGTTCTAATAATTTGAGATACATGAAACACACATCATCTTGTTCAGAAAAGAAAATCTTTTTCAATGATATCTAAGGGGGGGGGGATTTTCACCTCCTAATTAGGCGAAAAACATAAATAAAAAACTTGAAATTTCAGCTTAATTAGATAATTATGAAAAACAAATTCGAAATTTAGAACTTGGGCTTCGAGGTGCAAATCCCCGGGGTACGTTCGAACTTTGTGCCAAGTTTCAGGGCTGTTGGTGCTATGGGGTCTTCTGGCCATCGAGTACAAACAAAGAAAGAAGCAAACAAACACCGTCCGCTTTATATATTTAGATTATATATGTTACCTTGGATTTAGATATTTAGATTATATATGTTACAAATAATATATGTTACCTTTGTAAACATTATATTCTCCCTGACATAAATATTTTTTTCAAAGATGAGACCCCTCCCCCCGACCATTCCTCGTCCCATTAATCATCGAATATAGCTGAAATTGTTTGAGAGTATAAGTTACTTTAATCTACGGGGGATATCCTCCGATAAACTGAAAATACTCCTTCCTCTAACGTCTCCAAATTCAGATTAAAACTATACTTTTAAACTTAAATTTCAAAACATTTAGGTTGGATATCACCTTAAGTCAACCAAAGATGTTCTTAATTCTTCACCTCCTAATCATTTTTGAAGGGGATCACTCATAGAACCGCTCACCCTTATAGTTTATTAAAAAGACAATATAGTTTACTTTAAAACTCCAGTTTGATTCATTTTTTTTAGAAAGTCTCCTTCCCCCCTCTTCCCATCTTTACATCACCAAAGACAGCTAAAACGTTATTTTGAAAACATCAGCTTCAATAAATACACTGGTGAACAATTGCTAAGGACGGATGGCCATTGTCTACAAGTCAGTGTTTTGCTCGTTTGTAATGATATCTTCAGCATCGCATTTGGAGAGAAGTAGACTGGGCTTGCGTACTATTCTCGGATGAAAGCACGTTCAGCCTGTCGTCTAATTGGGAACGAAAACGAACCTTTTATGAGAGCAGTAGAGCATACAAGCCGGCAAACGTAAAAGAAAAGGACTGGTATTCTACAAGTTGTGTCATGGTATGGGTAGGCTTATAATCAATGGCCGTACGTCTCTCGTGTGCTTCCAAACAATACTATGACGGCTAGAATTAATGACGGCTACGTTAATGCTGTTCTACTACCTCACGTTCACGTGTTCTGTGGTGCTGTGGGTAATAAAGTCGTTTTCATGGATGGCAACGTAACATGTCATTAACAATCGCCGTCTAGGAGTGTCTAGCTCACTCAAAATGTTCAACCCATCGGACAGCTAGCACGTCCTATAGATCTGAATCATATTGAAAATGTTTAGGCTGCTTTGGGGGGCAGTCTTGCTTGCCGACAACGCCCTCCAATAATCAAGCACACTCTTATCCTTGACTGCCAGAGGAATGGGATAAATTATCCCAACAACTGCTGGATAATGTTGTGCAAAGCATCACACTTTTTGAAGTTTTTTGCGCTCTCTATGGTAACCATATCCCATATTGATATCTTATCCCGGAACGCTTTGGGGGCTGTAATTACAATTATTCACTTTTACGTATTCAGCCCAAAATGACCGTTTCGTTCTTTGAACAATATTCAACGCCTTCTGGATTTCAGAGCGCAATAAATTATCGTCATTGCAATGTTCTACAGTTCTGGCATGAGTTTATTTCACTTGACATTGAATTATACTTACACTTTTACGCGCTAGATATCCCGTAAGAACCCGTCCTTAGCAATTGTCCATCAGTATCTGTGGAAGGTATTCCTACACCCATGCCCGAACATAACAAAATGGCCTAAATTTTCGTTAATATTGCTAAAATCGGAATTTTCAAATAATAAAAGCCCTGATAGTGTTCCATTTTTCCCTGTCTGTGGCACGTGAATATAAATTTATATTAATGACTTGATTGTACAAAATATGTGTGTATTATTGATATATTTCTTTAATAACCGCAACAGAATGCACTGTATACTTATGCAATAATCACACGTTTTTACTCAAAACATTTATCTTATGTAATTCGTTTTTAGGTTATCAAATTGTACATTTTTACTTTCTTTTACAAAAAAGGTAGTATTGTATTCGCGAAAAAAATTTCACTCAAAAATCGACCTTAATTCCCATTTTACTCAACCCTGAATGAATGTTGAGTTTTTTTTTCGACTCGACCACACGTGGATAAGGGCCTAAGAACGTACAGACACGCGAAATATCCATTTTGACGATTCCCGAGTAAATAACAACGAGTTTTCTCGAGACGTCTGTATGTACGTATGTATGTATGTGGTTATGTGCGTATGTATGTCGCATAACTCAAGAACGGTATGTCCTAGAAAGTTGAAATCCTAGAGGGATCTAGTTGTGCACCTCCCCTTTTGGTTGCATTCGGATGTTTCTAAAGGGGTCTTTTGCCCCTCTTTTGGGGGAAATCATAGTTAATTTCGATGCAAACTCATGTGGTGTGATAATTTGGCGGACACTTGGCGATATATCGCCAGTATTTTGGTCGCCAAGTCTTGCCGTCAACTTGGCGATAAATTTGGCGATTTTTTTTTTAAAATCTGATTTCAATTTGGCCACTTTTCTTGATATTTAGAAAGTAAACTATTGAATCACATTAAATTTGCCAGTAATGGGGAAATGACATTAAATTGGAGTAAAAGGAAGTCGTGTGATGCACACATCAGCTCATTTTATAAATAAATCACAGTTATTTTTCAAAATATATATATATATATATTATTAACAAGTCGAACAGCAAGTTATAAAATGATTAAAATAAGACAAAAAAGGAGAATTACGTAGAAAGGTAAATTACCCTTCTAAACCAGTGGTTTTAAATTCTTTGCTTCCCAGCCCTATTTTTTAATCATTCCAAGCCCGATATATACTACTGAGACATGCACATACATTCATACAAGTTTAAATTAATTTAATAGCTTTAGAAATCAGACCAAGATAGCTGATATAACTTTTAGCATGTATTTCGAGCTCAAATTTCAAATTAAAACATTATTTTTGTGCTTCACTATGCATTTGTTTTAAATTCAAATCGTGAGACTCAAATTTCATACATTCATAAAGTGTAGCAAATAATAATAGGGTAGACCGGGGCACGTTTACCCATTGGGCACGTTTACGCAGTGTCCTTTTTTCAAATCGAATTATAACTGGAGAGTCAACAGTCATGACATATTAATGTTGCTCCCTAGCAAATATCCTCACAAGTTTTTGAGCATCAGTCGAGCTTCTGTCTAGCATGCAGAAAGAATGATCTGTTTTCTACCAAGTCGAGTAAATTTTGAGTTAAATGTTTTCAAGTTTATTGTGAATAAATAATACCTAGTTAAAAATAACAAATAAATAAAAGTCATCAGAATTTTACCCTTTTTAATTTGAGAATTGTATTTGTACAAACTGAAATGTTATTAAATTTTTTTGCACGTCCAAACTTGGCGACGGGGAATGTTGACGCGTTGACGTCTGCGCACCTTTACGCACGTTCTTACCGTATCTTAACGTGCATTGACTCTGTTTTCGCTCCGAACTGTCTCAAAACGTTTTAGTATTTTCATTCTATTTAGTTTTGAATGTCACCATTTAATTTTTAACTGAGTTACAAATTCGTATCTTATAGCTTACAATCATGTAGTTCTTTCTTCATGCCCGTTCAGCTTTACTTTACACACAATTCAGTCTGCAATATGCTTTATTTCAACGATGGTAAGAAATTATGCTCAAAACACTAACAGAACCGCGTTAGGTGTCAAAATACATGCCCCGTGTCCGGGGCACGATATGCAACCGACTTGGACTCAAAAATAATTTTTTTAATGGTTAAAACCACAAACTTATCAACAACTGAATATACCAATTTTGACTGCATTAACTGCTTCATAAAACCGCAATATTAAAAATTTTCTAAGTTAAAACACACAATTTAGAAAAATCATTGAAAAAAATCCGCGTAAACTTGCCCCGGTCTACCCTACTAATTATCCATTAATTAGTTTCTAAATGGCAGTTATTTTTCCCCTTGAAAATCAGTTATGGTTTTTTAAAATAAGGCTTTAGACAGTAGCATATTTTTCTGAGAAACATCATTATTCATATGGTTCCTGCTGTTTGAATTCAGGTTTGAATCATATCCAGGTGATGTTCGTCGGTATAACACTCGTATAAACCGTAGGGTTCCCCACCGATACATTATTTTTTGGCTGTTTAGTCAAATAACATTGCACAATACACTCGACCGCCTGGTTTGTTAACAAACAAAGCGTGCCAAACTTTCAAATATTAAGAGGAAAAAAAATCCTGATATTTTTAATAAAAAAGGAAATACAAAAAAGGAAAAAGCAGAGATAAACCTTCTTAAATTTTTAATAGACACAGCACATACAGCATGTAATAATGGCTGGCGGCTCCTCAGCCCTCCCCCCCCCCAAAAAAAAAAGAGGGCCTCGGAGTTGCGATCTAAATGTTGGGAATTCGTGTCCCAAGCATAACAAAGGCCAAACATCATGATTAGAAGAGCATAACTTTAAACTTAGTCATTTAGATACTTCCACAACTTAAACAGTATCATGAATAATAGTTTATTTAAATGAAGTACGATGTACAAGTGCTAATTTAATGTACAAATGCTAACGCATAATCTCCACAAAATATGGAGCTCAAGAATTTACAAGTGCTAACTTAGTGTTCAGATTATAACGCATAACGTAATGAATATTAATATAAATAAGTAACTTACGTTAAAAGTTTTACAAACCAGACCAAAACAATGACAGATGATCCTGAAATCTACATTAATGTTTACTAATATTTACTGCGTGGCTTCGCAGAAATTGTTTTGAGTTTTCTATTGCTCAAATGACGCACGGGATAAACTACGTTTCGATTTCATAGCACAAAGTACTTTCAGATAAGTTTATAACTCCGGGGATTGAGAAAATACAGCCTAATTTGCAGTAAAAATCACAGCATTTTTTAAAATAGTGTATACATACAGTATATAGTACAAAACCAGCTAATCTTTATCTAGAAATCCTCGTTGCAGCACAAATGTGACCTAATATGTTTTCAAATCTGTTGACGAACTACCTGTTGAGTGAACTTGTATGTTGACTTACGAGGTCGATTATCCAGAACACATTCGGTACAACAGGAAATATCCAACGCTGTTTAGCACAAGTTAATCCTCGGCACATAGGTTTTTATTTATTGCTTACATTCGGTACACTTTTGAAATAATTTCCTTCTGAAGAAGCATATTCAGAACACGTCATAGTGCACATTCACATATTGGGATCATTTTTTCTGAAACAAAGTGTTCCAAAAAACTTCCGAAACGGGGCACCCTGGTTTAACCATGCGTCTGAAAGTTTCCAAGAAACATTTTTTCATACAAGGATTATTTTTTTAATTGACTTTCTGGTCATTATTTTTAAAAATATTTGGAAATTTTAAGACCCACAAGGATGTAAACTCGATATAAACGTAATCTATGACTTTTTACACAATGCAAAAAGGTTTTTTAAATGTTTGTTTTTATAAACTACATTTATTTTAATTTTCCTATATACTATAAACTTTAAATAATCGCGAAAACGCTCTCCTTTTGCTCTTTATATTTATTTTCTAATTATATAAATAATAATCGTTTTTATTATTTTTCTAAATTAATGTACGTTTCCATATTTCATATTTACATTACATGTTTGAACAATAAGCGTAAACTCTTTTCATGCATCCGCATAGCACGTATGTGCTTTACACGTGTACATTTTAAACAACAGTTTAAGAAATGTACACATTTTATCGCGAAAAGTTAATAAAAGATCGAGTGGTCTGCTGTTTTGAAAACATTCTACAGGCAATTTTAAAGCATTACACGAATTCAAATAAAAATTTCAACGGAAAAAAATGCATCAAGAACCTTTGCAACTGAATGGGGAAAAAAATCTTGTTTTCTAAGCCATTTAGATACAGGACACTAACAAAAACCCCAACAGAAGAAGTGTTTTCTATTCTACACCATTCCTTAAAAGATCGATTCACATTTTCTAAAATTGGTATCGAAGCCACGTCCGCTTCTAACTAGTCTTGGGGATACGACCGATTATAGTAACAGCCCTTCATCCGACAGACTTTTTCTTTTTCCGAGAATAACGGAACATTTTTTGAAGCACCATGAAATTTCCTTGAAATTGTTAAAGAGTAACTTTCCCATATTGAACCTTTTATGTCACCTGGCAAGAATTTCTATCAATATCGTATGAGTACAGTTGCTTGTACATTTTTCTTTTGTGTGTATAAAGTTTTTTTTTGCATGTTCATTCGTTTATTTATTTATTTTTTAAAAATTTTAATGCATACCTATATTTCCAAATATATCGCTCTATCGACAGTTGCAGTATACCACGAAACATTTTATGAGTGAATTTAATGATATTTCTTGCTACAATATTGGCATAGAATTAACTTGCATGTCATTTGAGTGACGCGTGAAAAAAAAAATCAATAGTTGCGAAATCAATTTTAAAAAAATCCATAATTTAGACGAAAATTTTAAAATTTTAAATCTCTACACAGTAAGTGGATTACAAAAACCATAGTTATGATTATCATACATTTTTTGAACATACTGTAGCGTTCGAGCAGAATTGAATTTGTTTAACTTGAAATCTTGGTTTTTTTACACGTCTGTTTTATGAGATATAGGGAATGTAGAGCAAAGTGAAATGGTGAAATATTTTCCCGTTTTTAATTCCTTTTACAAAAAAGGAAATATTGTATTCGCGAAAAAATTTTCACCCAAAAATCGGCCTTAATTTCCATTTTGCTTACCCCCAAATGAATGTTTAATTTTTTTTTTCAACCCGACCACAAGTGTATGTGCCTAGGAACGTACAGACACCCGAAATATCCATTTTGACGATCCCTGAGTTAATTACAACGAGTTTTCTCGTGACGTCTGTATGTACGTATGTATGTGCGTATGTGTGTATGTATGTCGCATAACTCAATTACGGAATGTCCTAGAACGTTGAAATTTGGTACGTAGACTCCAAGTGGAGTCTAGTTGTGCACCTTTCGTTTTGGTTGCATTTGGATGCTTCAAAGGGGGTCTTTTGCTCCTTTTTTGGGGGAAATCATTGTTAATTTCGATGTAAACTCAAGTGGTGTTATATTTTGTCGCCAACGTGGCGACATTTTTTTTTTTTTTTAATCTGGTTTTTATTTGGCCTCTGTAGGTGATATTTAGAGAGTAAACTATTGAATCACATTAAAATTGCCAATAATGGAAAAATGATATTAAATTGGAGTAAAAGGAAGTCATGTGATGCACACATCATCTCGTTTTAGCTCCATCTATCTGGTAATATTTTAACTTTGTAGTAACACATGAAATCGATTCCAGCCAGGAAAGTATCAAAACATAAGATAACACAAGTGAATCTCAAAAATAGATACTCAAGTCAACATTTGTTTTGTTATTTTAAAATTGTAAAATTTTTGTTATTAATATTTTAATATCTGTTGAGATTTACTAATATTAAGAGCAGTATTTATTTATTTAATTTTAAGTTTATTTGTATTTTAAATGTTTTGTCCAATTAGTCAATCGCATGCGGGACAAAGTGGGGATCCTTTATTAAAGAATTTCGTTTATTAACAAATTCAATTACATTTCTTCATTTATTAATTAACTCATTTATTCATGATTTCAAAGATTTTCTTACTCATTCACAAATTTAATCCCTCATTTATTTTATCATATATTAATTTACTTTTTTGTTTATTTATTCATTTAATGTTTCATTTTCAGTGTAATTTATTTATTCTTTCTTTCGTTTAATCAAAAATATTTGTGACATTCAAATAAAAACTAGTTTATAAGAAAAGTTTTTAACATTCCCTTTGTCACATGAAAGTAGATAGTAAGAATTTTACTCTCTTATTGAATATTCATATTTACTGCCAAAAGTAAAAATAAAATTTCACTGCCAGTTATGTTACAAAATATTTTATTCTTTTCTTGTGTACTGTAAGTTTCAAAGCAAATTTTCAATTTGTTCATTTTGAAAAAGGAAGGTTATCTTAACTATTTCACTTTGCCTCACATTTCCCTACTACTAGCGTCAGCGATGAGTGAAACTCTCCACGTTTTATTAATACTTCATTTATGTGCTCTGCTATGTTAAATCTAATACAAGAGCAAAGGTAGAATTTACGACGTTAAACTACATTTTGGAAATCACATTGCAGAAGTTATGAAAAAAAGGGCACCTAAATTCTTCATTATAATCCTTTAGAGTTGGACTAGAAACACATTGACATATACATGACTTTAAGCATCTACAAAAGTAGGTACTGTGTCAAAATTGTTTTATACTTGTAATTATTTTTATCAACCTTATAACTAACAGTTAGTGAAAAAGTATTTTTTAAAATTTTGCAATTGAAACCAATTCCAAACAATTCACCTTAAAAATATCATAAACCACTCTATTAACGCAGTCTTGTGGAACTTCAAAAGCCAAATATAAGTTGTGTGCGAATTGATGAATTATTATTCCTAATCTTAAGTGACGAAGATGTTTAACAACACTGTTAAAAATTCAGGAAGATTTTCTGGTAATTTTTACTGTAAACTGGCGGACTTAACGCATCGCTGATTTCTACGGTAATTTATACCTGAAAAATAAGCGATCCCAGTGCCAATTGGTTGCTGTGGTCTACCGAGGAAACCGTAAAATTTTACAGTAACATTTGATTTTTACGGTAATAGTTACTGGCAACATGGATGCCAGTAACAATTACCGTAAATTTTCGGAAAATTTTTAACAGTGAAGGGAAATGAGCTATATATATATATATATATATATATATATATATATATATATATATATATATATATATATATATATATATATATATATATATATATATATATTTTTTTTTTGGAGGATTTTTTGATACATTTAGCATATTTTACTGTACGTTTATAAGTTTTTGCAACTTCCTTTATTTTCCAGCTTTGCATTAGACCTAAATATTGGGGAAAATATTTTCTTTTTTTGATAAAATACATGCCAAAATCTTATTTAAATCGCCTTTAAACTAATTTTAATGCCTTTAAACTATCATGAAATACTCAAGCACTTTGAAATGATCAGCAGAGACTTCAGGGATCGGAGATATAAAGTAGTTACAGAATGTCCGGCAACCCAACTTTCAATTTTAACATCAAAAAATAGATCATTATGATGTAATTGTTACAATTGCATACTTTCTACCAATCAGATAGCATTGGAGATGTTAGAAATTTATTTCATTACAGGAAATGTTTGGAATGGTATGAACTACGATGTATTGATTGCTCTTAAGGGGATCCGGAACACAAAAATCGTCAAATTTTGCAATTTTTTTTTTTTTTTTATCATGTGAAAAATTACTCCGTTTTTTTGCTTAAGGGGACGTTTGAATCTTGTTTCTATCTTAAATAGAACGAAAGATATAATTATTTTTGTTGCATGCACCTAACTAATGTGTACTTAACTTTAAAACTTTAAACGCGTTTTTCTCCATGATGCAATTTTTCCCGATTTCTTGCATTCAAACTCTTATTAGTCAGGAACCGATAAAGATAAGGAAATGAAACTTGGAGCATATCTTTTTCAAACAGTTTACTTTAATTTTTATTCGTTGAATTTGAAAAAAACGTTTACAGCAAATATTATGATTTAAAAAAAAAATACCGTCGAATTTTTCGAAATTTTTCTTCAAATATTTTTTATTTTTTATTGAATCAATATTTTTAAAATCGCCGAATAAAAATTAAAGCTAAGATATTTCTCCGTAATTCATTTAAAAAAATTGAAAATTGATCAAGAATATTTTGAGTTATAGCAATTTAAAGCAACCCCATTTAAAAAAAAAAAACTAATTAAATTTAAATAATTTTTTTTTCATATTTATGTTATGATTTTGCTTATTAAGTAAATGGTAAATCAGTGCAAAAAAAATCAGAACTCTAAAGTATATAATAAAAAAAAAAAATTCAAAATGTGTCCCGGACCCCCTTAAATAACAGCTATTGTTTATTGGTTGTCTCCATCTTGACATATGTATTCATACAAAACTATAGCTTAAAAATTTGAGACTTGTGAGTAACTATAGTGTAATTTTAAAATACTGAAAGTAAAGTCTGAAATAAGATTTGAGATTATAATTTCAAATTATAGGCAGTTAAAAGTTAATAAGTAAATAAATTTGGAAAACGCGTAAAGATTCTTCTGCAGTTATTAGAGTGCGCTCCAGTTATGCAGAGTTACTAGGTGTTTGACCTGTTCGTCCTTGACTATGAAGCAACAATAAGTAATAACTTAGTACCTTTTGTAACTCATCAAATAAGTTGGCATTTTTCTTATGTCTAATACACGGTTGTGCTCAAGGAATGAATCGGTTTTGATGGCCTGCGCTCTGCCTGTGGTGGTGGTGGGACGAGGGGAGGGGCCTTGTTTGTGGCAGTACAGTAAAACCTGTAAAGTTGACCACCCTTGTAAGTTAACTACCTGTCTAAGTTGACGGCTTTTTTCAGGAACAGAACTAGATCTAATTCATATAATTCAACCTCTATAAGTTGACCACCTGTTTAAGTTGACCACTAAAGTAGTGCACCGCAAGTGGTTAACTTACACAGGTTTCACTGTAGGACTATTTTCCCCGGCAACCATGGTTTGGACGGGAGAACATAGCTGTAAGAGGATTTTTTGAGAATATCCATTCTGATATCACTACGCAGCGGGCCTTCCGACCGATTTCCCATGAATGTTTCGGGGATGACGGCCGCCATCTTACTGATGTCATCTTTTCTTCAAAACGTAATGTAAAAAACTAGATTGTCTATTGTATCGAACAATATAAACATTTTTTTTAATTGAATTGTTTTTGTTTTACGAACGATCCGTATTTTTTGCCCTACCCTGTGTGGAGTGAAAAAAATAAATTTTCGAATTTCAAAACGCCTGGGGTCTCAAAAGTTGCCTTTTAGTATCAGTAAGGTTCCCTTCAAATTTTAGCCTTCTAGGATAATATCCTTAAGTTCCAAAATCGCCCCAAAAAGTCCAAAAGTGCAAAAAATCGACCTTTTTTGAACTTTTTTTACGAAATGTAAAATATATAATTTTAAAAATGCTTGGAGGTGTAAATGTTAACTCTAAGTATCATTAATATCTCCTAGAAGTTTCAGTTCAATAGAGTAATTTCTTTAAATTTTCCAAAAGCGAGAAAATAAACAAAAAAAATTGATTTTTTCTTCCATTTTCACACGATGTTGCAAAACAAAAATAATTTAAGTCAGGGGTTCTCAAAAATTTTCGATTTGTGGCACCCTTTGAAGATTTAGAATTTTCTCCGGCACCCTGGTCCATCTCTATTATTTAAACAACTAATATGTAGTTATTTTCAGGGTTTTCCCCTCACATCAGCACACAGTTCGTTCACATATGCACAGCATATGCAGCACAGGATGATATCCTCCTCCCAAATACTCTGGTGTAAAATTATAAGGACACCCTGTTAGTAAGAAGTACCATGCTCCTATCCGTACTACAACCTACTTCTCTAAGTTACCAAATCTCGGGGAAAATGACCGCATAGATGACATAAGATTTGTTCCAGTCAAAGTTGAAGGGACATATTTGCAGAAATTTAAATAATTGTAAAGAATTTCGAAAAGAAAGCACAAAAAGAAAAACTAACAATATAAAATTCATCGCAAATTTCAAAGCAAAGTGTTAATGAAAAGCAAACACAACACAAACCCATTCTGAACAAAAGGAAATCGTTGAAGATGATGTTAATACTGGAAAAGAATTGTCACTCGAAGAAAATTCACTACAGATATAACATTAACTGTTCAGCTATAAATAATAATAGTAGTAATAATAATAATAATAATAAAAAACTACCCACAATACGAAAGAAACTCCCACACTCACAAAGATGATTTTTTCAAAACCAACACATTAAGGAACAAATTATTTGAAGATGAAGGACTTCCAGGCAAACAGGAGGTGTATCGCGCATTATTAACAGTACCATTGACCTGCGTGAATTCAGAAATTATTTTCAACAGAAGTAAAGTGTTTCACTGAACTGAGTTCCAGGCTTATTGACAACTAAAGAGATGCATTTTATTTCTTGCTATTATTGAATTTTTACTATGATATTTGTTCCTTAACTTTATATTTGTTCACGATAAGTAAATAATGAACTTTTCGCGCAAAATAATAAAGTATGGCAACGAAACAATGTGTTTTTGGGAAATTTCGAATACCGCTATTAATACCGGCAATCCGGTATCATGTTAAAAATTACCGAATACCGGTATTGCATTTTTGGTCCGGTATTGCAATCCTTAGCTGTAATTAGTGATGTGCCGGATCGTTAAAAAAGTAGATCCGCGGATACTGATACAAATCCGGATCATTAGTGTCAAGATCCGCAGATACGGATACGGATTTCAAAATTTTTTTACCCAATTCAACTATCCAAGTGTAAAATTTGTTACGGAAGGTATTCCCGTCAGAATAATGGCAGTTTCTTCAAAAAATGTCAACTGCGGCAAAAATATTATCAAGACTATGATTTAATCTAAAGAAATCTCCGTTAAAATTGAGGGAGAGTTGGAAGGAATGCGTCAGCGCTGCATTAATGCTTAAATGAAATGTGAAAAATTATTTCTAGCTTACTCGGTAGATGTAGGATAGGAGCAAGAGTGTAAAGCTACTACTGGACAGACTAGAAACAATTTTCCGCATTTTATTTCAGCATAAATGCAGCGTTGACCCATTCCACCGAACTTCTCCGACCGACGAAATACAGAGCAGGAAACACCTTTACAAACAGCAAATGGAGAATTTAGTCTCACTTTTTTTTTGAAGGATGCCCAGAAAAACAAAACTGAAGAATAACAGAAACCCCAAATCAATAACAAAAACTAATATTAAATTAAAAATTAAAAAAAAAAAACATGTCCCAGAGAGCCGACCTCATATTAAGATGAATTTCGTGGGTCAGAACACACATTTGTTAATAATTATGAACTGACAGCCGGTAAAAGTTTTAAATCATTGAGCTTTTTCTCCTTATCTTCCGACTATGAAAATCGCTACCAATCACGCGTAAAAAGGCTTAGAATTGCATTTAAAATATACTTAACAAGGTTATAGCTCCTACTGTATATATGTTGGAAGTTTCAAATAAATATCAAACGCAGAAA
Source organism: Uloborus diversus (assembly GCF_026930045.1). Lineage (NCBI taxonomy): Eukaryota > Metazoa > Arthropoda > Arachnida > Araneae > Uloboridae > Uloborus > Uloborus diversus. The sequence continues at coordinate 8,062,870 of NC_072733.1, read as the reverse complement.
ACTTCGTTTTCTCAATTAGGGAAACCTTTTTTAACTTACAGGTAAATTTTTACTACCATAATTGTGAAAAACGTTAAATCGGTTTTTAATTAATATATTCGGTAATTAAAGTTCTACAAAAACGAGACCCAGCTAAGAACACTTTCGATCAAGTCACCTTTAGAACGAAAAATGAACTATTAAAATCGGTTCATCTGTTTAGGAGCTTCAATGCCACAAAAAGACACTCAAAAACACAATTTTAAAAATTATTACCCCTTCCATTTTGCAATGGAAGGTTCGAATTGGCTTCTGAAATGATACCTCATAATTTAGATAGGGAATAAAACCTAATTTAAATGGAATTTAAAAGTCTTTTATTAAAATATTTAAAAAATTTTAGAATAGAAATGATCCGTTTAAGATCTGTTGAAAAAGTACGCAGGGCATCAGATTACTTTCAATACCTTCTTCGATGCTTTTACTTTGTATGTGGTGCTAATGCTGAAAATTCAGATTCACTCATATGTGCAAGAACACTACACCAACAACCTGAAAAAGACGATAATGTCGAAAGTATTCACATGTGACTACAAAATTGAGCAAATTATAATTACGTTTACATTTTTATTTTATTTTTTCTAAACATGCACGCCTCCCACGACATTCCTCTTCGCCCACTTGCACCTCCCCCACCTCAGTTTGAGAACCCCTGCCTTATTGCGAACAGAAAAACCCTTTTAAAATTTGCACCCCAATTCGTTTTGACGTGCAGTAGCGGATTTAAAAATATCGCAAATAATGTAATTTCGCGAGAGGGCCCATGACCATAGGGGGCAGTAGGAGTTACAAAACTGCTAATGATAAATGTTTTAAAAGTTCCCTGATAGAGAAAGATGATCCCAAAATTTACTTCCACGGGCCTTAAACTTGTAACTCCGCCGAAGCGATACAGAAAAGATTGCATTACTGTGATTCATATTACAAATATGGAAAAATTAAAAATTACCTTCGGTTGAACGGGTATCTAATAAAATGTCACAAAAACCGGTTTTGCCATCTCATATTTGTTTCCAAGTTGGTTTCCAATTCGACTATATGTCACCAAATGATCAGTCTAAGACGCTATATTAGTTTAACATTGAAATAAATAACTGATAGCCACAAAAAATGAGTAAATAGGCCTTTTAGAACACTCGAATGAAAGCAAAAAGCGAAGTGCACAACTGGAACGTACGTAGACCCCGTATACGAAATTTTAACCTCCTACAGCTTACCATTTTTAAGTAATAACTTATAAGAGATACATACGTACATCCAGCCGCAAAAAAATAAATAAATAAATAAATAAATAAATAAAAATAAAATAAAATAAATAAATAAACGCAATAAATAACTGGTTTGTACCTGAATGCAGTATTGAAAATTCTTTCAGGGGTGACTAAAATAGAAATTCAAATGAAATTCAAGTAAAAAATTGTATTGTCCCTTTACTTTGTATTAAAAAGTAAAACAGCGAAGGTCCTTTTTTTTTTTTTTTTTCGAAAACATCGGCCAATTCCATCGGCTTTTCGATGTTTTTTAGGGCCGATGTTTCCCCCAAGTTAACATAGCGATACACAATTTCCTACACTTGGTTTTAGCCCATTAAATAGGATGTATCACGTTTCTTTAATATATATATATATATATATATATATATATATATTTAAATTTTTATGATTTTAGTGAAAATAAGGAAAAAGCAACACTTAAAAAAAAAAAAAAATGATGAGTTGATAAAAGTCAATGAACTAAACATTTTTATTTTAATGCCTTTCCGGTTTGAATGAAAATTCCGCCATATAAATGATAAATGGTACCCTCCTCCCCACCCAATGTCAAGAACCTATTAATCAAATACCATAAATCTAAAAACATGTAATTAAATGCGTAATTTTGGTTAAGAGATAATACTTATCTAAGCATAGTAAACATATACATTAAAACTGCTTTAATAACCTAGGAAACGTAATTACTACGATTTATAGATTTTACTTTTTAAAAATCCTAGTAGGGTTGAAATTAAAATAATAAAATTACATAAACAAGCAGCCCTAAATTTAAAACTAGCTTTATAATTTCAGTGAGAACGTGATTCAAGATATAGTTAATATTTCATTTTTCTACGAAGCAAACTTTTAACTTAAAAATATTTTGTCTGCAAATTTTTAATTCTTTTGAAATGAAAGTGGATAAAAATCAGAGAAAAGCGGCTCGGAATTTTTACGTCAGTAACATCCTTTCACATTAAAGATAAAATAATGCAGCTTTTTAAAAGCTTAGAACGATACTGAAGCAAATGAATGGTAGGCATTTGTCCTCTCTAGGGTTTAAACATGTTGTCCAGATACTTTGCAGGAAAAAAAAATACGGAAAGAGAAAAATGGCCCAGTCAGTACTCCAATAATTTAAAACCCAGTAACTATTAAATTCTTCTGCCAACTACTTTCGAGGTTTGATAGCAGTTCTTCGGTAGATTTATGACCTCGAATGTTAGAGAGAATACAGATTGTTTTCGCGAGCGAAGAAAATAAAGTAGAATACAATAAAACACGGAGCAGAATCTGTCGTGAAGATATTGGACGTCGTTACACATAACAGAACCAATTCTCATTTTTTTTTCAAAATGCAGTAATACTGCATTATCACTTGATTTTAAATGAAATCTGCTGCAATGTCAGTTTTTGAATGGGTTTATATTGGAATTTTAGTGTATTTTAGAAATTGAGATGCTGAAAATTATTTTTCATCCGCTGGAGAGGACAGAGGGAACTAAGATTTCGGTCTCGCACAATAATCATGGTTCTGTTTGGCTTATCAAGAAGAAATCGGTGATTTTCTCTTCTAGATGATTTAAGAATTCTTTACCTTTTTATCAAGTTATCTGATACACATTAATACACCTAGAAGCTTTATTACAGTTTCCTTGACAATAGTCAACTGCAAAAATAAATAAAACGAAGTATGTGACAGGTGCTTCACGACGTAATGCAATGCAGCAGAATTTATCAATCCGTACGTTGTTGTTCGCTAAAAATTATGAGCTTCTCGGAGGAAAAACGTATTGATAAATGCAGCATTTCTGAATTTGAAAATAAAGAGATGAATGAGCTCCACTTTTCTGGATATGTCAAACAACTTAATAATAGGAAAAAAGAGAAACATCATACTCGAGATATTGATGAAAACATTTCCGAATGTTTTTGTGTGTTTCTTCTGACGAGTCGTATACATCGCAAAATAATCGCAAAATTCAATTTTCACTTTCATTGAGCTTCAAATTAAAATTTAAAATCAAATAAAAATTAAAAATGAGAAACATCTTACTCGAGATATTGATAAAAACATCTCACGATGTTTTTGTGTGTTTCTTCTGGCGATTGGTATACATCGCAAAAGAATCGCAAAATTCAATTTACACTTTCATTGAGCTTCAAATTAAAATTTAAAATCAAATAAAAATTAAAAAAGAGAAACATCTTACTCGAGATATTGCTGAAAACATTTCAGAATGTTTTTGTGTGTTTCTTCTGGCGAGTCGCATACAACGCAAAAGAATACAATTCAGTTTACACTTTCAATGAGCTTCAAATTAAAATTTATTTGTTTGAGACGAGATCGCTGCTGGATAAAGTAGTACGGCCCGCTCTTATTCATTTTTCTTGATTCATGTCTTTCTTTAAAAAAATAATTTACCATTTCGAACAAAACATGTTTAATGAGCAATAAGGATTGCTTATTTTGCAAAGATATTGTAACAAACGGTGAAAGCACTAATTTGAGCAACGTCGTGGTGACGCCTGCACTGTAAAAACGATTCAGAAACGTTCCTGGAGAATAATGGGCAGCTGATGTGCCCAATTTCTTCCAGTAACATATCTTGGAAAAATCAGGACCGCTTTCCGCTAAAAGTCAGTAACCTTTCTGAAATTAATCTTGAAACTTTATGAAGAAGTGCGAAATCAGCCCTGTTAAAGCCAGTCATGTCTCTAGAACCTTCTAGAAAAATTAAGTAGGTTTAATGTAATTGATTAGAACCTTCCTAATTTACCAAGAAGGCTCCATAAAAATCAGAGCGACCACGGCCAAAGCTATGCAAGAATGAAGCAAGCATATATCTTGCCTGCAATTTCTGCCTTGCAAAGCTGTAGCTATCCAATGACATTTTCGCTCTCATTGGGAGCTCAGTCAATCTGGACAGGCCGTAAGCAACCTTAAGCCGATACACTTAATAAACACGCTCATTCAATCTTAAAACTGGTTGCTAAAAGTATTTTCCATAACAGTGAAAAGTCTGCACGCGTGCAAATTGTAGCGATTCAGGAAACTTTTTTGCGATGATACTTGTTTTTACGGGGAAATAGGTGAAAACGTGTGAAATCCCGAGACGTTCCACGGAAATAACCAGTAACGTTTCGGAATTTTTTTACAGTGTGAGGGTTTTCACCAACTAATCTCCTTATTGGGAACAATATTGTTACGAGTTCAGCCACTTCAAGAAGTTATTTAACTGACGACACAGTTCTAGAGGAAAACACAGGAGATTTATTTACGACTATGTACAAAAAATATCTTTAGCAACTGCTAAATTAAGCATAGAAATTAGGCAAATATCAATTAACACCATAAACTTAACGATGGCACACGTATTTACATTTAAATACGCAAAATCACAGCGCAAAGGCTAACACACAGAGCTAAATACATGCTCTCAGCGCAACGGCGCTGTCGAGACTAACTTTGATGACACCACCACGGTCATTTATAAACCTGGAAAGAGAGCTTTCAAATATTCAAGAAAATCCTTCACCGTTCTACCACTTTCTCATAGTTTCTTTTTATTCCATTCACAAATCTTTTCATTCAGAAATGGGGGGGACCGTATACTTCAGTCGAATGTTAGGGGATTGTATGTACATTACAAGAAACTATTTACAGGTTACGTTACTAATATCATTTTAGATGAAAAATAATGGAATAAACGCCAAATTTAGTCAGATTAAAACAAATTAATCATAAAAATAATTACTATTTACAGAATTTGTAACAACATGAATGATTATTTGTGGAAGTGGCCAATGAGCCCTCAAATATCTCCAGGACCAACTAAAATCTGATGATTCGAGAAAGGGTCAAGGGTTACCAAAGACACAAAGTCAAAATTCATTTAAAACGGCAAAATATTAAAAAAACTTGCAAGATTCGAAATAAATAATAAACCTTTAAAGGCTTTATCTCAAAAACTATTGGGTCGAACTAAACAGTTGTAGATTCATATTGTAGCAAGTTTAGTCCACTTTAAAAAAGTTCCTATTCCTATTCCTATTCAGAGTCACAACTGACTACAACTGTATTTATGTCGAGGACTGCATACTAAGTACCTTGCCTTCATTATTTTATATACCGATAGATGGCAGCACCATCACCGGATCGAACAGTTAATGAGAATTTAGAACTAGTCCAGGAGCTAATAGCTACCTGGTGCTAGCACCCCCAGAGATATCGTTTCACTTGGAGGACATTGAGACCACGAGCATATTTAACGTCGCCCAGTCCCCTTTAATGACGACGGCGGGTCTTCGACCATCGAGGTTCGAACTCAGGACCCTCCGGCCCCGAATCCGACACTCTACCGATCGGGCAACCACGGCCCCTTAAAAAAGTTCCTAGTAGATTTTCTTGAAAACTAGTCGTTTACGGTTAAGGCTAAACAACAGTGGAGTCAAAAATTTCACGTTTTTTTCGATTTATGGAAAGGCTACGTTCGGCGCTCGAGGTCAAAAACTTGGATTATTTATTGAACCAGCATCGTAAGCAACTCAGCAAAAAACCATAACTACGGGATCAGACGCAATGTCCGATATAGTATATGTTTACTGGGACTGCATTTTCATATTGCCATTGTTAAGAAAAAAATCGTACCTCATATCTCATTTTTTTTAATTTTAATTTATACCCTTGGCTTATTTTAGGTAACTAGATAATTTTATCTGCATCAGATGAAATTTTAAATTAATGGAATCTTTCTTGTGCTCTAAAAAAAGAGAGGCAGTCAAAGTATAAAGGCTCTGACGTTACTTCTCAACATCGAGCAGTTAAGATAAGTGTATAAAACCGAAAGAAAATCTTGTCCTCATTTCCACGATTTAAAGTGATTTATTTTGAGATTTTTTGTTTCTTCTATCAATTTGCTAAAAGCAAAATCTTTTGTTGCAGTGTGTTATTATTTGATTTTTTTTTCAATGCGTGACACTTCCCTTTGAGTAGAAAACAAATATGGGAGAAAGAAACATCTTGCGACACGTATACGGATTTCTTAAGATGACTTGAAATGAAAGACATTAAAAAGCTAACAGTTTGCAGTGTCACGATCAGAGATCTAAAACGATGAAACTTCTGATCAAATTTGTGGTGCAATTGTTTTCATTCGCCTTGTACTGGACTGATAAAAATTATGTACTCTCGAATAGTTCTTCTTTTTCGTTTATCTTTCACGCCTTCCTTTGTAGATATTAAAAATTGGCTGGAAGTTGCTAAAATCCTTTAACACGAAATATGTATTTTGAAAGCAAATTCACTGTCGCAATAAAATTGAGATTTTAAAAAAGTAATTCAAAACTATAAATCATTGTCAGTAAAATATGATATTCTAGAATGCGCTAGAATTTCTAATTTCATAAGAGACTGTCTGTAAATGACGCAATGCTCTTTTTTTTTTTTTTTTTAGCATGTATCGCAAATTTTCTTTCAGTCCCCTCCCCCCCTTTTGTCACATGTCTCGTATTTTCAATAAACGTATTCCTATAAAAAGTGCATGCTGTCACACATATTGTTACCCCTCTCTTTGCTGAGTCACAAACTGTAACAATTTCATGAAGCCCGTTCATTCTCAAAGCGTGACGTCATTTGCGGACAACCTCCAACTGTTTTATTCACGTTTTGTATTTCAAAAATACCAATAATAAGGAGATTGCTACCATAAGGATTATTTATACGTTAGAGTGTGTGCTTCTTTAGCTGCAAGGCAAAAACTTGATGTCAAGTGAGGGGTTTAAAACTGGCTTTATTTTCAGCCAAATCATAGTGAAGTTTAACTACATTTGTGCACTGGGCTGATAGTTAGACTATTGAGTTTACCATACAGTGGGGCTTAAAAGCGCTTTTATCTTTTTCAGACAAAGACTTACTCTATCATATACTCTAGCTATTTTCTTACTCTATGGTTCCCAAAAATTACTTTAGTGTTTGATTAAATAAATTAGTACAAAGCTCTTTAAACCTCGCTTCAAACGAGATAATAGCTCATACATCTTCTTGCTATTTTTTACAAATAGTGTTATTCGAAAACCTAAACCTACTTCTAAATTTTGTTTATAAGATTATATTAACCTTTAAGAACACGGACGGCGTAATGCGAACGCCATTTAGCGAGAAAGCAGCTGTAAAATTTAGAACAGTCAACTGGAATAGACCTTTAGAATAGACCAACAACTGGTCAATATTTACCCTTTTTCTAAGATCCTTTCAGTGACGTACTTGTGTTTGAAGTCGAAAATTGCCCTTTTCTCGTGTTCCTTTTTAATATTTTTTACAGAAACCATACGTGAATGTTCCAATTTCGTATGCAAAAAGCATATACAAATAATAAAATATAATTGTGAGATTTGCAATAATTACTCAACAAATGCCAATGAGTTGTCTCAATGACTAAAATATCATTTTCATGAGAGAATACGTGTTTTATTTATTTATTTATTTATTTATTTAGATTTTATATTCGTGAAATTCGCAAATTAAACGACATCATTATTTCTTACTATATTATGATCGTATTCATTTTAATTGTGTTCGTCTGTTCGTTCAATTAGATTTTTGCTACTTTTATAACATTACTAGACATTGTAGTAAACAGGAAAATCTTTAAAAATTGATAGTTAAGCTTAAGAAATGGCTGGCGTACGGAATACGCCACCCGTGTTTTTACGTTACTTCAAACCTTTTCCTTTTAATTTACTAATTTTGTGTTATCTTCCGAACAAACTTATCATCTCTTAATATTTGACACCTCTTGAAAAGATGTTCGCTAAAGATTTTGATACCCCAAAACGAAAGCGATTTAAAAAAAAAAAAAAAACATCCAAGAGAACTTCAGATTTCTCAAAGAATAAATCTTAAAAGAGGACGATACAAGTAATCATGTACTGGTTGATAGATATTGCTTCTTTTTCTCAAAAACAGATCGTTTATCAAAATAAGCGCATAGATGCGTTGTTTAACAAAATGGTCGGTCTAACCAAACGCAACCAATCAGGTCATTTGTCTCCTGGGGTCTCACGCAACTCTTGCAGCATTTGCAGGATAAATGGTGGTCGCAAACATTTACTATCTCTAAAGCAATGGTTATGAATCAACAATGAGAGCAACGGAAATAAAAGGTATATCCCTCTCTATTGATATGCAGCATATTCATAGTATAGTGATAAGTTGTTGACTCTTATTTATAGTGCTATAACTCCCTCTGGGGTTTGGAAGGTTTATTAAAACAAACATATTACCAATACATTAACAATGTTGACTTAACTAGAAAAAGACACTGTACAAGTTCTTTTTGTCCTTCCCAAATGTTCGATGCGTGAACCATTTCTAATTGGGCAGGTAATTAGTCTTACGTCTAATTCTTGTTTTACTCACTGTAACGTGTCACGATCAAAAGTTGTTCATTTTCCAACACGATGCTTCCTCCCCACCCCCAATCTGTCAGTAGAATGTTTTATGGGGTTTCGTCAAAGATCTTGTGTTTGTGACCAGGTGCCACGTGATGCCTAAGAATTTACGCAAAAAAATCACAAACGCATTTAGTACTATTGATCGTGGTATGATGCAGCGAGTGAAACAAGAATTATCTTAAGATTTGATATACGCCTACGCCTGTCACATTACGAAAAGTTCACTTATTGAGCATCTTAAAAATATAAATTGTACAGTTTCGTTCTTCAGTACGGTAAACGTTATCACTGTATTGGTAATATATGTTTTAATACGCTTTCCAATCCTTGGAGGAACTTGTGACACATTCTGTATTTCAGTGAGCATTATTGGCAAGGTCATCAAAACCTAAAATAACATTAATAGATACCCATGATAAGATACATTAATAAAAAAAAATCAATTGAAATTCTTTGTTCTTAATCGTCGTTTGATAAAAATAGCATCACTTATAATAAAAACAGAAAAAAAAATTGTCCGTGTACTGGTGCTTCTCATTCACAGCAATGTTTCTAATTGAAGAGTATTTCTTTAATAGTATGTTATCAGCAGAAATAGTGATGTAATAGCAGTTTTAAAACTGATTGATACATTTCATTGATCATAACTGGAAGAGCTTTTTTTACCCGACTACACGTGAGCGATGCAAAGGAGGGTAATGCGCTTATAAGTCTATGTAAGTATGTTTGTTCCTATATGGCGTTGTAGACGCTAAACGCTTCAGCCAATTTTGATAATTCTTACGTCAATCGATTTGTCTTAACCTTGGGAGTGTCACTAAACACATGACAGCAATCAAAATTCACCATATCAACAACCAGTGGCTATTTTGTCAGTTCGGTACCGTATAGCACGCCACCTGCGTGCGGCACAGAGTGCGACAAATGCAAGTAGCTTTCGCAGCCTAAATTTTTTTGTTTACTAAGTCTACTAATTGGGGCATCAAGGTCCGAGTGGTCTAAGCAATTGCTTCTCACGCTTGCGGCGCACAGTGGAGTATTTGACTGAAAATCCTGGCCAAAACTAGTTTGAAATTTTCACCCTTCTGAAGGCGACATCCTTGTGTGCGTTTGTGCGCTGTACGGCGAAGCTATCCCACTTATAGACATGAAACTTGGTATACAAGTTGTCTGAAATGTCTAATGTTACAATTTGAAACTCGATTTTTAAAATTTGAATTAGAAAATGAAATATTTAATATTTTATCCACGGCTTAGACTTTTGCATGTTTACGACCGTAAAAACGATCCTAGTAAACGTAGAAAAAAACCCAATGCATCACTAGATAGGAAAAATAATTTCCTTCAAGATTATGGTTTGTTTGAAGTTCTAACGTAATTAACTGAATTTCTAAGAATTTACAAAGGGAGGTCACTATTTCGACTTTTTTCAATTATTCAATCCATGTTAACTAAAATTCTTGCATCCAATATTCTAATAATGTTATGGCTCTGAAACTTTTTAAGGAAATAATATAAACACCTTACCTTCATTTACAGCGAAAACGGTGAAGTTATGTTCTTTCACTGATTTATAATGAGTTTTTTTTCAATGAGTTGAAATAAAAATTTTCAATAATTTTCACTCGATCCGAAATGAATGCCACGGTTGGCTCTTTGCCAATAATGCTTAGACAAGTGATAAGTAAACATGCTCGATGCGAATTGCTGTTTTCCTTTGAAGATATGTAATTAAGTGCACTGTTCAAGGGGGGAAAAGAGCAAAAAGCGGTTAAAAAAAATCCTAGTATTCTGTACAAAACACTAATTTGAAACCAAAAAAAAAAAATCAATTTTATTCTTTTCGTTTGGTTTCAATTATTAAAACCCTGAGTTAATCATGCACAAAAAGAATTAAAGACAAGGGTTTCGGGGTTACAAAGAACCTTTTTTCTATTGAAAAAAATAAGTAAATAAATAAATGAACTAGGATATTATAACTGTAAAAACACTCGAAAATGGATATTCAAAAGCTCTTTGTTTTGAATTGTATATATTGTACTCGTACCTTGGGTCGATCCTTAGTTTTACATCGTGTGATGCGTCCCGCTAAAAATTGTACGAACAAATTTGGAATTAAAATTTTATATAACTTGAATTTCACAATGAGTAGGTAAAATGTCTTAAATATGGATAGCTCGCTAGCGTAGGAACGTTAGGAGACAATTACAATTGTCTCCTAACGCTAGCAAGTGTGGGGGGGGGCGGGTATTTCCCCCCTTTTGCTACGTATAAGGGGGAAAGACCCCCTCCCCCGGCACATTATTTGCAGCAATGATCTGAAAAAAATATAAATATTTATTTATTTTATCTAAAATCTAAAAGAAAAATCTATCTAAAATATTTATTTATTTTATCTAAAATCTCAATTTTAAGGAAGAGCAAATTTTCTTAGCGAGATCACAAAATAATTTAATTTATTAACTCATTAACGTACATGAGAAAATTAACATAACTGAACGCAAACACATGTTTTAGGGCTGCAGTGAATCTCTTTAGCGATGCATAAAGGTAAGCGTTTTCGAAATTAATTGGCTGATTCTCATTCCATAACTTACATCTTTACACATTGATGAAGCGGTTTCTCATAACCATGAAACTCGTGTCTGAAATTTTATTGTTGTTTGTGCGCTCAAATATGTCGATCTTTTCATTCAGTAGTACTTATGATAACTTTTTTGCAAATTTATTAAATCTTTGTAGATAAATTCAGTTTAAAATCATGACTTGTCACAGAAAGATCGGATTATGCACTTTTTTTTAAAAAAATCATTTGAAAAAAGGGCAGTTGTAGGCGGAAGATTTTTTTGCTGAAATTAGCACTAGAGACTTTGCCAAATACGATGCAACTTTCAAAACAGCCCGACCAAGCCCGACACCCATTTAAAAAGCTTTCTCTACTTATAAATTAAGGCGAAAAGCCTTTAAAAATCTCACGTACCAAGTTTTCTTTATTTTTTTCACTAAAAAAAATAAAAATATTTACTTTGATTTATAATTAGCACTAAGCCCTGACATTTCTTTATACCGTAAAATTGGTTTGGTTCAATTCCATTCATTTAGAAAGCCACAAAAAAATCTACATTGAAACGTAATAATTAAGCTGAAATGTAACAAAAAAGCGAAAATTCTTATAGAAATCTCATCTTTCACTGAGGCTATGAGCAATTGTATGTGACTCAAGTTTCCAAAACAGGTGCCGATCGATGCACCAGTTAGTCAACTATCATGGAATAAATTTTCATAAAAATCGGGTAAATTTTTAATTTTGGACTTTTGGCCAGGATTTTCAGTCAAATACTCCACTGTGCGGCGGTGGGTTCGACTCCCACCCTCGCTCCGGATGTACTTTCCCCTCTTTCTGATATAGGCTACATTCGGAAACAGGCACCGGTTGCACCGGTTTAACCGAATGCGTTCGGGAACGATCGAGTCGCAATAAGTTTTCAATTAGGAATTCAACCGTTTCGACAGATAGCGGTGGCACAGGTGTGACAGGTGCCTGTTTCGGAATGTAGCCATAAATTCTTTCATGGGGCCGTGGTAGCCCGATCGGTAGAGTGTCGGATTCGGGGCCGGAGGGTCCTGAGTTCGAACCTCGATGGTCGAAGATCCACCGTCGTCATTAAAGGGGACTGGGCGACGTTAAATATGCTCGTGGTCTCAATGTCCTCCAAGTGAAACGATACCTCTGGGGGTGCTAGCACCAAGTAGCTATTAGCTCCTGGTCTAGTTCTAAATTCTCATTAACTGTTCGATCCGGTGATGGTGCTGCCATCTATCGGTATAAAAAAATAATGGAGGCAAGGCACTTAGTATGCAGTCCTCGACATAGATACAGTTGTAGTCAGTTGTGACTCGGAATCGAAAATTCTTTCATTTGTTGCTTATATGTATTCTGTACTGTAATAAAAAAATTATCATGCGTAAAGGAGGCAAGACACTCAGATTGTAATCCTCATCAAAACTAACCCGTAAATAAGCACCAAAAGAAAGAAAATCTACTTATTCGATTTTCATCTCTAATATCTTACATTTGTTCTTGTCTTGATTCAGGGGACTGAGTTTCGCGACATGTAGTTGCATGATAGGGTTTTTCAATTTTGCGAGAGAGATTTGACTGTGGACCTTTCCTAGCTCGCGTCATCAAGAGTTAAACAGGCTGTGTTATAAAAACTATAGCTGTGTTATGGTTGACTTAAGTGCGCTCATTTTTTCTAAAGGTCAAGCACATGTAGCTTTTAGCCGAATTAAGTCCCAAGAGGGACTAATTATCAGTAGTTTAGACCACCGCAAGTTACTTAATAAACCTCACGATACAAACTCTCTCTATGAAATAACAAGATTGCGAAATGTACCGTCTTATAATCATGAGAACTAAGTCAATGAAAATTAATTATAAAGTGTAAAATAAAAAAATATTAAACAAAAACAAAAAACCCGATAGAATAAATTTAAAAAAAAAAATGAAAATTAAAGTCCAGTATTTTAGAATGTTATTAAGTGCTGCTGAATAACTACGCCATTGAAATAGTTTTATGATCGCACACAGATAAGACAAATCATAAATTGAAAAGCAGAATAGAAGGATCAACAGTCGGAGCCCATTCAAATTTTATGGGCTCCTTGATTCAGAAAGAAATGGATCCCGACTGTTGATCCTTCTATTCTGCTTTTAAATTAATGATTTGCCTTATCTGTGCACGATTATAAAACTATTATTTTAATGGTGTAGTTATTCAGTAGCACTTAATAACCTTCTAAACTACTAGGCTAATACATTTTTCTTTTTAGATTTTTTTTTTTTTGGTTTTATACGCTGTCGAATTTTTTTTTAAATAATTGTTTTTTCCAATCTTGAGTTCGAATAGTTTCTTTTTCGAACTTAAAACAAATATGTGGCAAAATAAAATTCGCGCACTACACGGGGTTCACCATAATTTACAATTAATACAAGGTCAGGAAAGAAAAAAATGGCGGCTATCTTAAGGTAAACCAAAGATACCGCCTTGTTTTGAAGCTTTGGCAAATTAATTATGTAAGATCGATTCATGTAAATATATGCACCCCTGTTTGTGAAAATTGCAACACCACGAAGGGCTTACACGAGTGAGCTGAAAATTGCAGGAAATTTAAAGAAGGGCATGATATGCAAATGATTAGAATTGCAGACCTGTAGCGCATGCGTATGCTGAGCAGCACCCTCTGAACGGCAGATCGAATCGAAGCGAAATTTGAGCACATTTCGGAGTTTAAACGAGGCAGAATCGTCGGCCTTCGTGAAGCTGGATCGTCTTATCGTGCAGTAGCCGCTCGTGTACAGCGTAACAGCAGCACAATCATTCGTGTTTGGAAACAGTGGACGGACGAGGGTCAGACAGCTCGGAAATCCGGGATTGGACCCTGAAATGTGACGTCAGCTCGCGATGACAGACACATGGTGCATATGGTGCTGACGGACCGCACAGCTTCTTCTAGACAATTGGTAGCACAGTGGTCAACAGCTGCAGGTGTTTCATTGTGTGCTTCATCAATTCGGAGACGTCTGCTGCAGCGTGGGCTGCGCGCAAGGATTCCTTTATACAGGATTCCTCTCAAGCAAAACCATCGCCGACTGCGGCTGCAATGGGCCAATGTGCATAGGAGCTGGCGTTCTGATTGACAGCAGGTCGTCTTTTCTGACGATTCCCGCTTTGAGTTGTGGCACCAAGATGACCGAATTCGTGTCAGGCGCTATGCCGGTGAAGGGCACATTCCGGAGTGCATTATCGAACGGGACGAATACCCGGAGTTATGGTCTGGGGTGCCATAGCATATCATAGACGATCACAATTACTACGAATTGTGGGCAATTTGAACAGTACCCGATACATAAACGAAGTTTTACAGCTCCAAGCTATTCCTTTCCTGCAAGGATTGCCAGGGGCTGTATTCCAGCAGTATAATGGCCGTCCACATGTCGCCAGGACTGTCAAATCCTATTTTGATTCGCAGCAGGTACAGCTTCTTCCTTGGCCTGCATATTCCTCGGATATGTCACCGATTAAACATGTGTGGGATTTCGTTGGGCGGCGTCTCGCTCGTGATTCTCGTCCTGTTGCTTCGACAGACGAACTTTGGTTGCGCATGCAAACAATATGGAATACTCTTCCGCAGGGAGATACTCAAACTTTGTTTCCCTCCATGCCGAGTCGTGTAGCAGCTCTCATTGTGGCGCGTGGTGGCCACGCAAAATACTAATTTCTATATATTTTTATTGTCTGTTTGGTTTGAAAATGTAATTATTTATTTGTACCATTACCACTCAACTGTGTATTAAATATCATTTAACTGTGATGCTTCCTTCATGGAGTTGCAATTTTCACAAACAGGAGTGTAGGGTCGCTAGGTTTTAATGCTGTAAGAGTTGTAAACGATACAGCTGAAAGAGGAGCACATTTAATCGAAGAATTTTACAACCAATTTACCAAGCATGAGTCACAAACGCAATTTATTTCACAGACAATCCAAGATCACCGGGAAAAAATGCACACGATTGAGATACAATGAGAAAAGCGTACGAATAAGGTAAAGTTTCTAAAGCGCTGTTTTATTCTTATTCAATGTAAAATCTTTAAATGATATGAAACAGTTAAAAAGATTAATTTTAGTGCTACTTCACTGTAAAAATATTTTGCAAACCTAGGAGAAGCGATGTACCGGGTCTGAAGTAAAAACTCGATTTGTGGGAAAATTATCAAAAGTGTTAAAGTTCAACGTCCTAGGGGCACGTGTTATTATTGACCGATCGAGTTAAAATTTTGCTTTATACTTTTATTATATTACTTTTGATTATACTGTCACAAAACTAGGGGGCCTCACTTGTTGAATTCCGAAATAAAATCCCATATAAATAAGGGGACCACTTTAATATATATATAAAATTTAAAACTTGCTTTTAAATACTGTCATAATCAGAGAACTTTTTTATTAGTCCAGACATCAAACTAGAAGCAACTCAAACGGAATCCAAAAAAGTAAACATGTCTACACTAAAAAAATTCCGAAACGTTACTGGCTATTTCCGTGGAACGTCTCGGGATTTCACACGTTTTCACCTATTTCCCCGTAAAAACAAGTATCATCACAAAAAAGTTTCCTGCATCACTACAAGTTGCACGCGTGCAGACTTGTCACTGTTGTGGAAAAAAATTTTGCAACCAGTTTAAAGATTCAATGAGCGTGTTTATTAAGTGTATCGGCCTAAAGTTGCTTACGGCCTGTCCAGACTGACTAAGCTCCCAATGAGAGCGAAAATTTCAATGGATAGCTACAGCTTTGCAAGGCGAGAATTGCAGGCAAGAGATATGCTTGGTTCCTTCTTGCATAGCCTTAGCCGTGGTCGCTCTGATATTTATGGAGCCTTCTTGGTAAAGTAGGAGGGCTCTAATCAATTTTACTGAACCTACTTAATTTTTCTAGAAGGTTCTAGAGACATGACTGGCTTTAACAGGGCAGATTTCGCACGTCTTCATAAAGTTTCAAGGTTAATTTCAGAAAGGTTACTGACTTTTAGCGGAAAGCGTTACTGGTTTTTCCAAGATATGTTACTGGAAGAAATTGGGCACATCAGCTGCCCATTATTTCTCAGGAACGTTTCTGAATCGTTTTTACAGTGTAATAAACCTGTTAGAGAAAACACCTTCAGACTTAACTACACAAAACTCGGCCGAATGTCTAAAGAAGATATCACACGGAGAACTCTTTAAAGGTAAATTCGTTTACTTATGTAAACCACTTTTAAAAAATAAAACAAAAAAGAGGCTGAATGATACTGAATCCTGCTTCAGGTATTTTTACTCGTCTTTTCTTATCTTTTTCACTTTTTATTGTTATTATCTCTGTGATTGTATTTATTTATTTATTTCAATAGATAAATGCTTTCGCATTTTGTTCTTGATTTTTTTCGCAACTATTACATACAGGTGTGTTGTTGAAGTATAATTTCAAAACTTGAAGAAATAGCTTATGCGTATTTTAGGTAAACGATAGATAAGTCGTTTCGGCTTTTGCAAACGTTATTTTCTAACCAGGTTTATCGGAAGTGTTGTCATATTCTAATGCTACAATGATTTTAAAAAAATGGAGGGAGCAAACGAACTTCTGCGCTTGCTCCTCTAATTTTTCTGAGAAGTACATTTATTTATGTTTAAAGAGCTATTTTCACTACTTTTTTGCTACTTTTGTTTAAGTATATACAGTTAGAACAGAAGTAAAGTCAATTGTACTTATTTCATAATTCCTCAAAAATTTATTTTTGGTTACTCTGAATTGTTCTTATCTCAATCCTTATGTCAAAAAATGTAGTTTAAATTAATCAGAAGCAAATTCATTCCAAAAACTGCTTCAAGGTTTTCTAAAAAAAGGGGGGGGGGGCAAGTGTTCATATTCCAAAAGTATTCAAAATGTGCTTTAAACTTTGTAGTGTTGAATTAAGAGGAAGAAAAATAATTTATTTAATTTATTTATTTATTTACTTTTTTTTTGCTCCAAATGTTTACTTAAGGATTGGTAACCTAAAGGTAATACTAGTAATTAATGCACAAATAACTTGCTAAAATACTCCAACCACAGTGTAAACACTTTTATCTATTATGAATGGTTTCTTTCTCAATATCTTATACATTTATGAGCAGTAATGTTGATTAAACGTCTATCAAACGTCCAGAATTTTCTGGATAAAACGTGTTATGATTGAAGTAAGTACTGTCCTGAGAAGTTGCTTTTCTTTGTGTCCGAAGTTCACTAAATATACCAGAAGAAAGATGCATGTGATAGATCTGTTATTTTTTTGCTGTCAACTTGAAGCGGCGCCTTCTCTGAAGACGTAGGCACGGAAACGTCTTGGGGCGAAATGAATATTATAATTATGAAAATTTTAGAGAAATTCTGAACGAACGCCTTTATCGATATTAAAATATATGTTTTTTTTTTTTTTTTTTTTTAATAGAGGAGCTTTCAAAAAGTGTGATGAACTAAATAAGTGTTCTGAAAAGTGTAATTAGAAGTGTTATAAAATCTATTCTTAAAAGGGCAGTAAGATGTTCTAAAAAGGCGAAGAAGTAAGCACTTTCAAAACTTTAAAATGTGATTTAAAGGTGTTTTAAAATTTGTGGTGTTAAACTAGTTAGAAAGGAATTTAACTAATTTAATTGTTATTATTTGTTTTTTACTTAAACATTGGTAAAATAAAGGAAATACTAACAATCAAAGCACAAATACCTTACTTAAATAATCCAAGTCAATTAAACACTTTAATCTATTATGTATAACTTCTTTTCTAGTATGTTACTTTTACGAGCAGTGATGTTGATTAAACGACTATCAAACGTCCAAATTCTTGTAGATGAAACGTGTTTTGATTGAAGTGGGTACTGGCCTTCGATGTTGCTTTTCTTTGTGTCTGGGGTTCACTAAATATATCAGAAGAAAGATGCATGTGATGGATCTGTTTTTTCTTGTCAAAGAAACTTGGAGCGACGCCTGCTTCAAAGTAGGCGCGGATTAATGTCTTGGGACAGAAAGGAATATTAGAATTATGAAAACTCCAGAAACAAGTCTGAACGAACACCTTTATCGACATTAAATGATACATTTTTGAAAGAAAGAGGAAGGAAAAAAAAGTACTTAATAGCCTTCCAAGAAGTACTTAAAGGAAGTTTCCGTGGAGAAAAGTTTTTCGGAAATGATTTTCTAATGTTACATCGAGAATCTTGATATTTATTTATAATGAATGTTCGGAAGAAGTATGGTTGAATGCTTTTATGTTTTAAACTTAGGTGTAGGAAGTACGAATCGAATTCAAAGGAATTGCTTTTTTTCACAGAAAGCTTCTTGAAATTAATTCTCATTTTTTTCGTGTTTCAAATGGATATATATTTAAAATGATGCATGATCAATCACAGTTTTTTATTTATTCTTTCTTAGTTAATGAAAAGAAGAAGTGAAAAACATCCGGGTGACCGACATTAGAAGTGAGTTATTAGCTACGATAAATAAATCGCTTTTTAATACAATAATAATTAACGTTTTAATAAATGTAAGGCGTCATACTTTTCAGTCAATTTAAAAGGTTCAATAAGTAATAAATATTGATTCTGAAGTAAGATTCATTCAAGTAAATCATTTTTGCAGTGCATCTGTATTCTAC
Source organism: Uloborus diversus (assembly GCF_026930045.1). NCBI lineage: Eukaryota > Metazoa > Arthropoda > Arachnida > Araneae > Uloboridae > Uloborus > Uloborus diversus. Next base: position 8,043,895 of record NC_072733.1, on the reverse strand, counting down.
CGTGGGCAGGTAAATGGCATTATCTGCAGAAATGAGTTTTCGAGATATTTAAAGAAATGCATTATGGATTTAATACTAAAGCAAGGAAAATGTTGGCAGTGGGGGGATTCTCCCCCCTTTTTCGGAAAAAAACAAATAAGCAACCTTGTATACAGTAAAGCTAACGTACATTCACTCTCAAAAATGCTAAAAAAATGAAAACTGATAAATTTACCGTTACTGCCATTTTCCTGCCCACGACACTATTTGTAAATCAAGCCTTATAGCAGTTAAAAAAGGCAATATGTTGTCAGTTTTTACTTGTTAAGCGTCACAATCTTCTTTGTTTGAATTAAGTAACGTTTAAACTTTTATAATGTGGGGGGGGGGGCAGATTGCCTGCTCGTAATACCCTTTCGTATTCTACACGATCTGTAAAAGTTTTCACCTTTGATACCTGCTGAATAAAAAAAAACGTCCTGGACAACCTTTTCAGGGAAGCCCATTTACACTGGTCAGCGCGACACCTAAAGGATCAACAACCAAGGGTGGGCGTTAGCTAAGAAGAATAAGACTTTTCTAATGTGGTTATATTATTATACATAGGTTGTACCGTAAAATATATGAAGAATTAGTCATTTAAATAATATATATAACATCGTTGAAAACTGTAGTATTGGCACGTGATCGTAAAAAAACTCTAAAATGTATACCTTTTTTTTACAACTTGGAATAATTTTAACTATTCTGCTTCAGTTTCTGGAATGGGAAAAGAAATGCTCTAATTCAGTGACTGAACCACAAGCGGTGAATAAACAGTATTGTCTACTTTTTTTTTGAAATGTATAGGAAGCTGTTACTGCTGCTAATTGATCCACGAAAATACTTTTGAAACTTTGATTTTATTTTTTAAATGCAAGCTGTTCACTGGGATGGGGGGAGGGGAGGGTTTTTTATTCACTAATCGGGGTTTCTGCTTCATATAAGGTAGTTGGTATATCCGTGATTTACTTATTTATGTTCAGTATCATAATCAGGGAAAATTGTATCATGTAAAACAAATCCATCTTATTGTTATGAATGTTTTTTTTTTATAAATTTATAAATAATTCTAATGCTGCCAGTTAGTTCTGTAGAAAGCAAGAAGAACTTAAATGTAGTCAATGTTGCAATCTACTCGGTGCTAAATGCAAAAGTGTCAACTTATTCTTGTGCAACTGGAAAATAAACCGTTGTAACTACTGCTTATTGATTTCCTCAAAACCAAAAATACTAATTTTGAGTAAGAAGAGTCAAAAAATCAATTATGGCCATATTTGCCCATAACCGAAACAATTGTTTTTACTTGAGTAGTTATGGGCACATTGAAAATAACTTATCTTAATTAATGGCAGAAATAAACTTATGTGATAGAAAAAAAAAAATAAGTAATGAGTTTGTACCAATAAAACTAATCTGATAAGAAACATGTCAAGTTAAAAACTGAAATGCTAAGAAAATTCACTATTGTTGACTTAGAAGCATTAAAAACTTATGTTTAGAAAAAAAATGTTTTGCGATACGTTTTTGAGAATCCGCCGTTGTTGTTGCGGGAATATCGAATTACGAAATGGTTGCCATAACTAGCCATTGACCTTATTTCTTTATAAGTCAGTTGTGCCTACGAACACACGCTCCTCTCGTTTATATGAAAAATTTCTGCAATTTTCGGAAACCTTTTATTTTTTGGAAGGAACATTTTTCAAATAAAACTAAAATTAATCAAATATCGACAATTTGTGTGAGTCTTTTAAAGAAGGTGTAATACTTTGCTCGTAAGGATGCTGTGTAAACAACCTTTACAGCCAAAATATTCCTATACCTTTTCGTATTGTTCGTTACACGAGTTGGATCCTACACTGTAAAAAAAATCATAAACGTTACTGGGTATTTCCGTGTTACGTTTCGGGATTTTAATGGTTTTTATCCACTTCCTGGAAAAATCAAGTTTCATCGTCAAAAAGTTTCCTGAACTGCTACAAGTTGCACGAATGCAGACTTTTCTTCATCGCTGTAAAAAATATTTTTAGCTCCCAGTTTAAAGATTAACTGAGCGTATTTATAAAGTGTATCGTCTTCAATCCAGTTACGGAATAAGTATAGACCACGTAGCTCTGCAAGAATTGCAAGCGAGTAAAATTCTCGTTACTTATTTGCAGTTCTGGTTTAGCTTTGGCCATGTATTCAATAATGCCGTGGAACTTCCTTGATAAATCAGGAAGATCCCAAGCTACTAAATTATACCATCTTAATTTTACTCTAAATTTCCAGAGACACGACTGGTTTTTAACGGTAAAATTTCTGAATATTTCAGGAAGGCTTCCTGGATAATTTCAGGAAGGTTACTGAATTTTAGCGAAAAACGGTCTTGGTTTTTGCAAGATATGTTACTGGCAGAAATTGGGCATATTAGCTGCCCATTATTTTCCAGGAACGTTTCTGAATAGTTTGTACAGTGTATGGTATACTTTCCAGCAGGTACGTATACAGATGGCATGCAACATTTTAAGAAAAAATGCTGTATGCTCTTGATCTATGATTCCTGAGATATTTCTTATTTATTCCTCTTTTTTTTTTTTTTTTTATTTTTTTTACGTCGTTCAAAAATAAGTTTGAAAAAATCAAATTTTAAAATATTTTTCTTTACTAACAGAAAAAAAATTGCGAATGACTCACGAAAAAATATCACAACTCTGGGTTGGAGAGTTAAAAATAAAAGTGTATCTTCCTCCACATTTATGTAGCTGCACGTAAAAAGTTTTAAAAGCTTCACTCATTCATTCTTGTAACAATATTAGTTGTTTGAATTTTCATTTATAATTGCCCATCTTTCATTTTGGGAAGTTTTAATACCTTAATTATATGACTGTTATAGGAAAATTTGCCGGGACAGTAATTGATATTGTGCAGAAGGAACTTCCGTGAATAAATCTGGCTGAAAGCCAAATAAACAGCTCTCCAACGACGGTCGTTTTGACATTTACAGAGTTTCCATGGCATTCGTGCTTAGGTAATAACCAGAGGTCATGTTTAATAGTGATCCATTTTGAATTAATATATTACTGTCCGCGTGCCTTTACATATATAATCCATCATACTAATGAAACCCATATCAGTATCTGCAGTTGGATTGCTCTTCTGTTTTACAAGGAGATCACCTGTGGTTACTTATAGATGTCATTGTAATGAAGGTCTGGTCTTCCGGTTCAGATTGCGGTTGTATCTGAGTTAAAACATTTCTTCGCTTTAAGTAGTGAATCTTTCAAAATATAATTCTGATTGAGGACAGGCTAAAATATATTTTCTAGTGTCATTGTGATTTAATTTTAGATTATTTATACAGTGGTTGTTATTTGGTAATGCGTACTGTTATTAAGCAATAAGCGGTAAAAATAGTTTTGACTGAATTTCATTTAAAAGTGAAGTGACGTATTCTGCAATAAATATGCAGTTATGTTATCAAGCTTTACTCATAATTTAAGTTGAAAAAAGTGCAAAAAAAGACTGCATTTGCTTAATTTATATATGCATAATTCTGAACGACCGAACATGTTAGATTAATTAAATTACCAACATGTTTCCCTTGTGTTTGATGGCGTGTATACTTTATTGAAGGAATTATTGCTAAGGGAGACGAATTGCTACACTGTTAAAACTGCAGGTTGCATTTGGCACCTTTCAGGGGTGAAACGCTTGTTCAACAGCGGCACCCGATAGAGAGCCGAAATTGCACCCTAAGCAAGGGTGATAAACTGGCTCCCTTCACCCAACGTGCACCGGAGGTAAAAAATGGTACCTAAAGCCCTGGTTTCCTAGAAGCGAAATCACCGAGCTTTGACGTCGCTACTCGGCGTGACGCTGAAATCAAAGTCAAGTGATTCCGGCGTGCCACTCACAACGCCAATTTTGCTCGGGCGCGCATGCGCAGAAGAATCAAGTTTTCCTCTCGGCGAGAAGCGACGCCGAAGGTCGGCGATTCCCTCCTAGGAAACCAAAGCTTTAGGTGAGAAAAATTATTTTGATTTATATATACGAAGGCATTTGATCACATTTCAATTTTCGAACATAGTTTTGAGGTGTTCATGACCTTAATTTGTCTGTTCATGCACTAACTTTCTTATATCCACACTTGGATTGCTCAGTAATTAATATGTTGTTGACATCTACTACAGCATGTTCCGTACCGAAAATGAACAGGGAAGGTATTTATCAATCATTTGCCGGATTTGCCGGAACAACCAGAAATATTAAGTAACATTAGATTAGAATCATGGAAAAATAAAAGCGTTTTATAAAAGTTTAAAATTTTAATCGAGCATAACATATCAATACTTATTACAAGATTCGACATTTGATTATCCTTATGCGTACACGATAAATAATCTAAAAGCGCTTCTTTTCAATATGTCAAGTTTCTCGTCAGATTAAACATAAAAACGAGTAGATAACTACATTCGCTTCATGCAATAACGCCAAACCTTAAACAAAAAACGATGTGAAAGTCATGAGTCAAACACTGAGAGAGGTTTCTTTTCACGTTTTTTTTTTTTTTTTTTCGCTTCTTTGTTCGTTTCTTCTACGGAGTTACTTCATTGCGAAGAAATAGACATTTGGTATATCTGCTCACGTCGATGCGTTTTTATTCCGGAATTAGCTATTCAATTATCAGTTGATTTAAACGTGTTTATTTTAAATGTTGTTGTTTTCCAAGATAGTACTGATAGTTAGTTTTAGGTAACAGTTTTGCAGGATATAAATAGCAAGACATTAAATGTTTAATAAGGTAAACGGAACAATAAGCAGTTGTCAACATATTTTAAAAACTTTTAAACATGTTCGAAAGCCCTAAGAGCTACAATATGATCAAATGCCTTTACTTACGTGAGATTTCAAAGAATAATCCACGAAATTTTTCACTTTTCTACTTCATTCAATGTGAAAGTATATTTCGTTGCAACTTCCAATGTCCGCCATTGAAATTGAAGTTCTCGTTGGAGTTGTCAGAGCGCATGCCCAACGAGTCGCCTTCCTATTGAATGGTCTTTTAACACTTGAGTTAACGTCGTTCACCCACTGAGGAACCAAAAGTCCCTTAACGACACTTCCTAGCCTCCGTTGCACCCTGAGGCACCTTTTTTCACCCTAGGGTGAAATTCTTTGCCCCTAAAGCACTCCTGGTTTTAACAGTGTATGAAAAGGAGTATAAATTCGTAACAATGAACAAAAAGACTGTGAGATTTAGAAATGGAAGAGGAGTTCAAAACTTATATAAGAGTCATAACAATACACGACAACTCGTTGAGTAACTTTCCTATATAATTCATGCTTATAAGTCGAATATGGCGCTACTGAAAGTATTTGTAAAAATACTGCACTAAAAGTTAAATAGCATGCCTAAATTTGTTTATATAATGCATATAAATATGTGTAAATATTTATATTTTGCTTGAAATCTATTCATATGAAACTTTTCTCCAATTATGTTTGTCTCACTGTATCGTTTTTTTTTATTCTCCTCCTTGCCCCAAAATAGATACTCGTTAACAGTTACGTTATAATTGTTCGTGCATATAAGCACGAATGTATAAAGGCATATTTTTTGTAGACAAGCGAATAAATTAAGTAGTTCAATTTGGTGATTTTAAAGCAATCAACTCGCATGAAATAAAAAAACCACTTTTTAGGTGGAAAATTATGCTTACCTGTACAGTACAGTGCTTTTTGCTTTAATTACTTAAAAAATTGCATGTAAAAACATCTAAGTTACTAGAAAGAAATCAGTTAGAATGAAAAGGGATTTTGTTGCTTATTTACGACTCAAAATAGTATTTCAGTAAACGTAACTATGTTATGTTGAAACAATCAAAATTAAAAACTCTAAAACGATTAAAAATTAGCTATTTAGGATATAGCTTTTAGCTTAACATTTAAAAACTGCAAATGATCAACAAATGAAAAATAAGAGAGGGAAAAAGGGGAAAAAATAAAAACGATGTTTAGTTTTAGTAGCACTGTCCATACCGTAAAAGAAAAGGGAAGTAATAATAATATTTTTTATAAAGTGTTGCAACTATAGAAAAATATTTAAAGGTTTGTTGCGAAGAAATAAAAAAAAAATGAATTTACTAATCCAGAACATATTTACTTGAATTTAGACGATGCAGATCAACTAGGTGAGTCCGGGGTTAGTTGTGTCAGCGGCAAGTTGTGCCTAACGACCCTCCTGACTGAGCCAATAGGGTTCAACACCTGTCGCGTCATGTGAGTGAGCAGGTTGATGGTCTCAGTGTCTTGTGTAAGTTTGGAACTATAGCGCTGGACTGTTTTCAAAATAAAAATACTTATTGTTTTTTCTACGGCAAGAGTAAATTTTGTGACCTGCGATGGAATTGTCACTGCCACTAAGGACACTGAGGGGTGCAAACTTTCCTAAAATTTAGTTAAGTACCTATGTTTCGTGCTGTTATTCTATGCATTTCATTTGTTGACTATGGTACTATTTCAGGAACTATTCATTAAAGTTCAAAATGGCGTAACACGGGACTAGTTATGGCAAAGTCAAAGAGGCATGTTGTGAGAGTGCTTGTACTTATCCATCAGAGATGAGAGCGTTGATGACCAAAATGATAGTGAAAATAATAAATGGGCCGTGGTAGCCCGATCGGTAGAGTGTCGGAATTGAGGCCGGAGGATCCTGAGTTCGAACCTCGATGGTCGAAGATCCACCGTCGTCATTAAAAGGGACTGTGCGACGTTAAATATGCTCGTGGTCTCAATGTCCTCCAAGTGAAACGATACCTCTGGGGGTGCTAGCACCAGGTAGCTATTAGCTTCTGGTCTAGTTCTAAATTCTCATTAATTGTTCGATCCGGTGATGGTGCTGCCATCTATCGGTATAAAAAATAATGGAGGCAAGGTACTTAGTATGCAGTCCTCGACATAAATACAGTTGTAGTCAGTTGTGACTCGGAATCGAAAATCGAATCGAAAAAATAATAAATATGAAGCTGTTATCAAATCAATTGCACTTCAGCAATAAATTTAGTCAATAATAATAAGAATGCAGAGAAGTTTTCAGAACGGATAAATCTCATTGAATTAGATGAGTCTAAGGCACTTGACATTAGCATTGTAACAGCAGTAGGTTTTATAGAAAAAAAATAAGACCACCTAAAGCTGGAAATTGAAGGTAGAAGCACTCCACTCGTAAATGTTTTAAAACCTGTTTTTCTAGCAATCGCACCTAAAGAGATAATTCGAGCAAAACAAAAAGCAAGAGAACGCCAGAAACAAATTGAAGAAGAAAAAGCAAACTTTAAACTGTACGAAAATACCAAAAGTGCACAAAATATTACACCAACGTTATTAAAGAAATTGAAGAAAAAAGATTCGAATAGCTCTAAAGATGATAAAAATTGATTATATCTAGTTTGCTTGGAGCTATGCAAAGTTTCTATACCCGTGGAAGACTGGGTACAATGCATGATACTTAAAAATTGGTCTCATGTCAAATGTACCGAAAAATAAAACCTTATTTCATTTGCATTAATAGCACATCGGATGTTGAAACAAGCGATGATAATGAGTGATTATTAAAATAGGTAGACCTGCAGGATATGGGCCTACACATTGTACCGAGTCAAATATTAATATGACCAAAAATTAATGCTGGTCAACGTTTTATCTTCCTCGATTGACGTAGTTTTTAAAAGTGTCTCTAAAAAAAGAGTTCACAAGCGTTAATAACTTAAATATTTTATCTTCATTTTGTTTAATGTGTTATTGAAAACATGAAAGTGTTCTTTTTTGTGTTTTGAGAATTATAAATGAATAACATTTTCATTCCTAACGTAAAATATCCCATCTAATTGCATTTGTTACATAATTTCTACATGCTACAACGTAATTGTACGCTACAGATACGTTCTTTGGGTGTCACAATGGGTCTTAAACATGTCACTATTGCCCTTGCTACGGAGCAAGTTGAGACAAACTTAGACGCTTCCATTCTATGTTTTGAAAAACGTCTTAAGTGTTGAATGTTGTTTATAAATTGTATATAAAGGTTGTCCCAAAATTAATGCAAGATTTGAATTTGCCGCCATTTTTGCAATAAATGGTTGGCAACCCTGAAAAAAGAACACTTTGACAGCTGAGAGCTTAGGGTAATCAAAAATGGAGCGTTATACGATACAATAACGCGCTTTCATTATTGAACAATTGTTTCAAAAATAATGAAAGTTGAGGTTGGTCAAGCAGTTACTGTTATTGGCGCTCGGTATCGCAACACGGTAATGCACGGGTGGTTGTGGGCTTGTTGACATAGACCTTTGAATTCAAATAACCCCATAAGAAGAAATTTAATAATGTTAAATCACACGATCTGGGGTGCCAATTCTGATCACCGAAATGAGAGAGTACGCGACGAGGAAATGCCTTATGCAGTAATTGAAATGTTTCACTCTCTCTAGCTGTATGGTACAATAACACCTCATTTTTAATAACCTTAAACTCTCAACTGTCAAAATGTTTTTTTTTTCATGGCTGCCAACAATTTATGGAAAAAATGGTGGCAAATTCAAATCTTGCGTTAATTTTGAGACACCCTTTATTATTGCTTAAGGTTTACTCTAACGATATGATGCATTGAATGTTTCACATCAGTTCAAATCTTACTGTAATGTCAAAATTGACAAAAGTGTCACTACTAGCTCCGGTCTCTCCCACATTAAAATTAAAATTTCAACACGCACCATGAACTATGTGCGTTGACTTTATTTCTGTTCATGTGGTAAAAATATATTAGAGTAATCGTATGGTCTAATTTAGTGAGAAACTTTATATTTAGAATACACTACTATGTTGTTCCGTCCTCGGTGGCAGAAGAGTCCACATTTCTGTTGTCAAATTCATTCCATCCTTATGAAATGCATAGTTCTTCCGAATTTTGGTACCGACAAGATCATTCGCAGTGCAGAATTTTAAAGGCTAACTCTGTCTCTGAACAAATGATCCAGTTAGTGAAACTTTTCCTGGCATTTCTGAACCAATTTTTTTGTCGCTTCTCATCCATAGAGAATCATAAAAAGCTTATTAAGTTCTCTGTAGTGTTTGCAATCGCGTACGAAAAATATCACCATCGAAATAAAAAAAAAAAAAGCACACGTTAAAAGACTCACACAAATGTAACTAAGCAGGAAAACTGTTCTGATCAACACAATAAAAAACTTAAATTTATAAATAATGTAACGGATCCGGTACGACTTTTACTTTCTTAAAAAGACGACACAGTTCTTGAGAAAACCACAGAAGATTTATTTACACTATTTACAGGAAAGATCGTTGACAACTGCTAAATTAATCATCAGCAATTAAGCAACTATCAATCAACACCGTAAACTCAATGGTTACACACGTATTTACATTCAAATACGCAAAAATACAGCTCAAAAGGCTTCATAAAACAGAGCAATAAATGCTCTCCAGCGTACAGCTGCAACGATTCACAAGCAAAAACTAACTCGAAACTGATTCTTTATCATGCGTAACGGCTTTTTATACACACCGAAAGAAACCTTTCAACTATTCCAGAAAATGCTACACCGTTCTACACTTTCTTATTTCTTTCATTCACAAATTTTATCATTCAGAAATGAGGGGACCGTATACTTCGGCCGAATGTACGGGGGCTGTATATTCATTACAAGGAACTATTTACAGGTTACGTTGCTACAATAATTTTAGATGAAAGATAATTTAATAAACGCCAAATTTAGACAAATTAATCACAAAAATAATTACTTTCTACAGAATTTGTAACAATAAATAAAACATTTCAATTAAGTAATTTTATGCATCTATTCTCAGTACTCATGTCTGAGTAACATTCGAAAATCAGTAGAGGAGTTACACTGAAAGTATTAAATGCCTGAACTTTAAAAAGGACCCAAGCTATAAACGATTGCTTAATTTTTTATATTAAAAGCTGCATTTTTGAAACCGTACAGGGGCGATAGGTTTTCGAGCCTCTCCCGGAATTACGTTGGGAGTTTAAAAGAGTTAGTCTCTGAATTCGAGACTTCCAATGATATTAAAAAATTTGAAGCTCGTCGGTTTTTGAAAAATTCAAATAATGGAGACATCCCCACTAATATTTTTTTAATTTCTGTTTTTGGGAAAAGCATACCGGACTACATTACATTTTTTTTTTCATGAATAATAAAATTAATTTATTTATCAAAAGACCTCTACAATGCCAGAGGTGTTTCCAGTTCAATCACGCGAATTTAAAGTGTAAAAATGAGGCGTTGTGCTTTAATTGTGGAATTGCTCATAATGAAGAAATTTGTAGCAGACCTCCAAACTGCGCAAACTGTAATAAAGATCACCGAGCAAATGTTAAGTCGTGTCCGATAAAAGTTAAAGAAAATCAAATGTTAGAGTTTAAATGCAGAAACAATTTGACGTTTGCAGAGGCGCGTCGCAGGTTCGAAGGAAAACCATCCACTTCCACTTATGTTTCAATTGCTAGCGAAACTGATGACTTCATAACAAGGAAGCTATTTGATGAGGGTTTTAAGACCGCTATTAATGTTATGGAGGCTAGACTCCGAGAGAATTTCCCTGGGCAACTACAGGCCATGCAACTGGCTATTACTAAGGCCATGAGTTACTGTTTAAATAAAGTTGATGAAAATGTATCTAAAATCATTACTTCGGTGATAAGTGGCAAACTTGATAGATCTGAGGAGGGCTTGGACGATAGAGATAAGAAGCATGTTAAAAAACATAAAGTGTCTTCGAAATCTTCTAACATTTGTTTTGGTAGCTCTGCCATGGAATGTGAGGACACCTCCAAGGACTTTCCTCCTGGATAGCAGTGGTCGCGCCTGTTGGTTTCGGGTGCTGGCGCCTGGGTTTGCGGTGTCTGGTCGAGTTGGCCTTTTCCGTTCCTTTTGCTTTTCGGTTGATGTTCCTGGGGATTGGAGTTCGTACCTGGGTTTGGTTTGTTGTAGTTTACTGTCGTTTACTTGGTTCTGCACTTCATGTGTTGTCTCAGGTGTGCTTGGGTTGTTGGTTTTTGTGTCTCCTTTTCTTCGGTGTGTCTTTGGCTTATTTAGTTTAATGGAATGCGCGTAGTCTTCGTAGTAAGCACACCTGGTTCAACACTTCTTTGTTTCTTAATTTTAGTTTTATAGCATGTCAAAAGACTTTTCTTAAGAAGGATATTACTTTTTCGTTACATAACAAAGTTATTTTTATGAAAGATAGAAAGGACCGCCCTGGTGGAGGTCTTATTGCAATTAACAGCGATATGTCAACAACAGAAATTTCAGTTAGCATGCCAACCAGTAACATTGAAGAAATGGGAATTTCAGAGTACATGTTTAACAAAAATATTAGAATCCTCAACATATACTCCCCTCATGGGAAATGGGATATGAACTGGTTAAACCACTTCATAAATTATCTGATTCCTCCCTTTATAGTAGTAGGGGACATTAATGTCCACCACAGGGCCATAGGCGGAAAAGATACTTCAAAGGAAGCTGGAATTCTTTTTGATTGGATTCTATATCATAATATGTTTCTGCTTAGCACCTCGACTCTCACCCATGTGGCTAATTTTCAGGAATTCAATCTATTAGACCTAACTATTGCCTCAATTAACTTGTTCAATGAAGTTACCTTTGAAGTTTTTCCTGACCCTTGTGACAGCGATCACCACCCAGTGTCGGCAGGTCATGTTTTCTAATCTACAGCTGGTCGATTGTAATAGGCGTAAAATAACGTAAGGGTCAGTTTTAAATATATTTAAATAAAAAATTTCATTCCATGGAAAATGAGAACTTAAACAATCTTAACAACATTATGGCAAAAGTTCTTGGATAATAATAGCGGAATGGTGAAGATAAGCCGAAATAAAGGAAATTCTTGGTGGGACAGCACCTACAATTTCCTGCTTGGGCAGAAAAGGAAGTTTTATCGTATTGCCGAAAAAACCATGGATAAAAATGCATGGCTTAATTATAAGAGGAACGCGGCAAAGTTAAGAAGGGTATGCAACAAACTTAAAAGAAAATTTTGGAACAAAACCATAGAAATTGCAGGAAAGAACAACTCGATCTATAAAATCCTAAATAGATTGAAAAATCGGAATATGGATAGTCCGGACTCGAATCTCTCCCTTTCGACAGCTGGGGGGGGGGGGGAATTCTTTTTCCGTTAGCTCAAGCCAATGCTTTCGCAACGTCGTTTAAAAGATCGACAGTGAAGGAGTTCGTTCCTTTAGATTTCAGCGGCAATAGCGAAATGAACAGGCCTTTTACCATCAATGAACTTGAAGATGCAATCCAACGTAATCGGGATACTTCTCCCGGTCCTAATAACATTTCTTCCAAGGCCCTCAAAAAATCAACTTTTCGAATTTACCTAAACTTTCAAACATTATGAACTGGTTATGAATAAACGTAGATGTGCCGGATGCGTTTAAACGAGCATATTATAGGGGAAGGTCGGATAGTATCGGACACCTAAGCCATTTCAATCATAACCTTTTTTGTTTTATTTGTAAATAATTAGTTTTTACACTAAATTATGCTGCACTAAGTTACCTAACATAAATTGTAAACTTTGGTTAAAAAAACATGGAGTCGTATTTTTTAAACAAATTTAGGCCAATTTTAAATTTTGGAGGGTTGTATCGGACAAAACATTAAAATGTTGAAATAAAAACAAATAATTCAGAAATAACATTTTAATGTGCAAAAAAAAATGAAACGAACAAAGTAGTAGGTTACTTATAATAGTATACACGTCTAAAAATTAAAGTAAGTTATAATTTTTTATGAAAGTTGAAAAATAGAGCCTATGGTTGGACCCAACTTTTTCAATGGCTTCTTTCATACTTGTTTATCCCATTTATGTCATGATTGTTCCATTTCAACCTGTTTGACAAAGAAAAACACCGTCAGTTTTTTATTTTGGTGCCAGTAACTTTGTCCGATACAACCCGAAATTGGTCCGATACATCCTGACTGTAAAGCTACAGTTGTTTAACCACCACTAGGTTATTACTTAAGCTAGACACTTTTATAGCTCATAATACTTAGATTAATATACTATCAGTCTAAAGGTATTCTCTCAACAAACAAACAACTAGTTTTGCACACCAGAACGAACGGTTGATTTGAACCAATATGGCATCTTTGGCTTTCTTCCCCAATACTGCACCCTATGTTGACCCACTACGTGCTGCCCCTGGCGACGGAATTAAGAAGCAGCCCCTGTCCGATACTACCCGCTGTCCGATACTAAACGACCTTCCCCTACCTATTCATAAAAGTGGAGAGGCGCATAATGACATCAAATCCTATAGACCTATTTCTCTAACTTCTGTCCTTTCGAAAACTATGGAGAGAATTATTTTAAGCAGGCTAGTTACCTTTTGCCTAAAGGCAAAGATTTTCCCTGATAATCAGTTTGGATTCTTGCCATTCAGAAGCTGCGATGCGGTGCTCTCTAGTATCCATCACAAAATATTTGAAGCTTGGTCTTAGAAAAAAATTGTTATTTTCATTGCACTTGATTTAAAAGCTACATATGACTCGGTATAGAGAGATGGTCTTGGGTGGAAACTATTGCAGATGGGGATTAATGGGAATGCAGGTCTATGGATATATAACTTCATCTCCAATAGAACGTTACAAGTCAAATGAAGGAAGACGCTCTCTGCGGTGATGCGCATCAATAGAGGGGTCCCGCAGGGATCTGTGCTTAGCTCCTTCCTGTTCCAGGTTTATGCTAAAGATCTGTATGACCTCAGCTCTAAAAAAGTCAACTTGTTAATGTACGCTGATGATATATTTTGAATAAGCTCTGGGGACAACTTATCAAACGTGTTGGAAGAGACCCAAAAGACACTTGGGAATATACAAAAGTGGTGCAAAACCTGGCACATGGAAATATGTCGGCGTAAATGTTTCTAACAAACGTCTTGGGCCCGATAGAAACTTAGAAATCTTTGGTTTTCCAATCCGCTGGAAGGACAAGATAAGGATTCTGTGAATTTATTTTATCAAAAACGTAAGTATCAAGTACCACTTTGAATACCTAACTAAAAAGATCTTCGAAGTCACTAACGTTTTTAAAGTTGTTGCGTCTAAGAAATGGGGTGAAAGAATTCAACATCTGTTAGATATCGTGAAGTGCTGTGTCATAAGCAAAATGGATTATGGATATCATGTTTTTATTGCTTCCTCGAAATCGGACAAGAAGCAAATTAAAACGATGTTTCATGAGGCGCTTAGAGTAGCCGCAGGGCTTCCCCGTTTTACCCCATTCCTGTCTTCCTGGAAGAAGCCGGCAAGCTTCCTTGTTCGATTAGGCCCAAAATGAAAGCAGAATTTTTTTTTTGTCAAACAAATCGCTCTGGGAAATTTCTCAGTGACTAGGATTATTATTCTAGCTTACGCTCTAGATAGACTTAAAGCGATCTCTGAGAAATTACCTCTTGCTTGTGTTTGCAAAAGCTTGCTTAATGATCACAACATTTTCCCCAGTCAATTCATTCCTTATTATCTTCCTGTGGCATTAAATTCTGATAGTATAAAATTCATTGTAAGGATTTACCCTTTCAAGGAAAAAATATGACGCCTCAAGTGGTGAAAAGTATGTTTCAGTATTATAAGGGCACATATTGGTGCAACCCCACTTTATTAGCGACTGAGGAATCCAAGAAGACGAATTCGGTGGCGATTGGGATCTATCATGTAACTCGGGACGAGAAGATGTTTGGAAAAATCCCTGATGAAAATTCTATTTTTACTGCTGAAGGTTTGGCGATTCGGCTAGCTTTGAGACGGTTTTGGCAGTGGAGTGATAAAATTGTCATTCGCACTGATAATCTTTCGATCCTGAAATCTCTTGAGAATATTAATCAGAAATCTCCTCAAATTAGTTTTATGATTGTGGATATGATTGCTTTCTGTATTCATTCAGGGAGAATGCTGGAGTTAGTTTGGACTCCCTCTCATAATGGAATTTTTGAGAATGAGGCAGCAGATGAGTGGGCTAACAAAGGGCATACGGGGAATGAAATACTCCATTGGGTATCCCCAGAAGTCCAAAATCAAGAAAATCAAGTCCAAAAGAGATTACTCTCAATTTTGGAGTTGTTCCCATTATGCAAAGAGTTATGGTCACTTGTCCTCAGTGAATAAAGTAACCAGGAAACTTTATCGGAATAGAAATGAGGATGTAATCATTTCGAGACCCGCACAAGAACTCTACTTACTAATTAAAACTTACATCGAATTAGAATTAGTGCGTCTCCTTTGTGTGGGGTGTGTAATGTTCCTGACACGGTTGATCATGTGATTCTGGTTTGCAGAAAATACGAGTCTTAATCTGATGAGCTTAGAGCAAGTTATGGCTATTCCCTCTTATCTTTCATGGTTTCCCCCTTTTTCTGGACGATGGATTTCGGCTGTGATGAAGTTCCTTCGTGTTACTGGGCTTGGTTGATTTCCCCTGGTGAATGTTTCGTTTTTTTCTTCGTTTCTTGGTTGTTTGCTTTGTGTTGTATCTATACTTAAGGCTGCGTTCGGAAACGATCCACCGGTTACACCGCGTGGTTAGACCGGTGTGGTTATGACGTATTTGGAATTTCTCTAGGAAGCCTGGTATAACAGCTGTGTTTCCGAAAGCTCGTGGTTACACCGCTGTAGTTCTAGTTCAGCAGCAAGCGACGCTCCAATCAAAGCGTAACTTTCGTGATGGGAAAGTCACGTGCGTTACGATCAAAACATGAAACACGACCGGATTGGCCAACACAGCCCTTGTGACGTTTGTGATCTCGTTAACCGCTTCCAGACTGCGGTACGACAGGTTGCTACCAAGTCGACCGCCAAAAAACGACCCCAGCGTTTCCGAACGCGGTTAAGTGACGTCACCGGTTCGACCGCAAGCATTTCCGAACGCTTGCGGTGGCACCGAGGCGACCGATCCTTGTTTCCGAATGCACCCTTAGTGAGTGACCAGTTTTTTCGTGGAATGGATTAGTGGAAGCAAAGCCGCATTTTCAAGTGAAGCAAATGCCTCATACTTAATGAATGAATGAAATGAAACGTTGTGGATTATTGGAGGTATAAAGCTTCTCCGCTGACAATTGCTAAAGACCTCAATGTGTGTTGTCAAATCAAATCAACTTGTTAAGTACAATAATGTTTTAATCATTTTGATGGTTTAAGTAGCATAGCCGTAATATAGGATTGCGTGTCATGTAAATTCCAAAAGATAATGGCTTTGCACGTAAGTAGTATTTGATTATTTATTTCTTCCGGATAATTTTATTTATCTAAATGTTAAATTCTGTTACTTTAAACTAAGTTCTTTTCTATCAAATTTCTAATCAGCTTCCAACAGTGAACTCTAGAAAAAAAGTATGATTCAATTTTTTAACATAAGAAATGGTTCCTTATTATGCCATGCTACGAAATAATAAAGTTAGGTTGCAATAAAAATAGTTCAATTGCTATTGTTAATAATGCTCTTTCACAAGTTATATGATTTACGTAATCGGCAATTACATTTTGCTACTGAACTTTGTATTGACTTTATAAACAAAACACTTAATTAAAAAGCTATATCTTTTATTTAAATGGATCCATGAACATATATTATGAACATGATTGTTACTTAGAATTAAACGCATTTACGGTTTAGACAACATTCCACGATTTTTTTAATCGCTAATATTTTGCTCACTCACACTGTATAAGTTCATATTACTTATACTTAATTTATATTATTTTTAGGTATTTAAAATCCTATGTTTTTTCTTCATGCTGATGTAAATGTATCATTTGTTTTATATATTTGTTTTGAAAGGCTTCATCCCTTCAAAGGCAACGCTTATGAATGTCGGATGAAATATTAACTAAGTAAAAGACAATGCGCATACGGTAGCAAAGATGATTTGTTTCATAAGTTCCTATACTAGAAGGTCAAGTCATCATGCACATTGTTATTTATTTATTTATTTATTTATTTATTTGTGAGAACGCTATAATTCAATCGATATTTTATCAAATTTGATAAGTTATGCATCAAGGTAAAGATTTTTTTCACAATTTTCAGAGAAAAATAAAGATACAGTTAACATTTTCGACGTTTTGACGAATGAAACTGATTTATTATGATTTTTTATAAATCTTTGCTTCAATGAATAGCAACCCTAAGTGGAGACCCATTGGCTTAGTTGGTTAAAGCATCTTGCTAATGACTGAAGCTCGTAAGTCCGAATCTTCGTTACCAATGGGCTAAAAAAAAGGAAATTTTTCAATGACTTATTTTCTTTAGCAGAATTCTGATTCAAATATGCGAGTATAATCGAAACTCATTGCAGGATTGTGAGTTACAGCCCTGTTTCCGTTGACATCAAGAAACAATAACATTAGTTTTAACGTGGTTTAAAAAAATAGTTCAACAAAATAGAGGGATGTATTTCAATTTGTTTATTGTTTTTTTTCCTATTGATTTAGAATATATCATACCAAGTTAGTACCCATTCGCCAGAAAATTTATATTAATACCATTTCGCACCGAAATTCTGGTTGAAATCGGAAGAAACGCCTTTATTGTATCATGGCAAATCGCAGTATCGTATGTTTTTTCTCAAAGGTGTTTTGGGGTGGATGTTAACACTTCCTTAATGCTTCGTTAAAGCTCAAAAGTCTTCATCGTTTTAAAGTTTTTTCACTGCTATCAGCAGAAAATAAATACAGAAGCCTCATTTATTCTGTTATATATATATATATATATATATATATATATATATATATATATATATTGTTACAAATTCTGTAAATAGTAATTATTGTAGGAACGTAACCTGTAAATAGTTTCCCGTAATGAATATACAACCCCTTTTTCATATGGCTAAAGTATACGACCCCTATTTCCTTTTTGTTTGATAACGGTCTACTACTTTACAGAAACGTGTGGAATATTTGAGAAATTTCTTTTCGGTTTCTATATAAGCCGTTAGCGATGGATAAACAGTGAGTTTCGATTCAGATTTCGAACTGAGTGTGTGTATTAGCTCTGTTTATAGCGAGGCATTTCGCTGTGTTGTTTTCGTATTTGGAAGTAAATACGTGTGTAAACGTTGAGTTTACGGTGTTGTGTGATAATTGCTTAATTGCTGATGAATAATTTAGCAGTTGTTGAAGATCTTTCCTGTACATAGTGTAAATAAATTTCCTGTGTTTTTATCAAGAACTGTGTCTTCATTTCAAGAAAGTGGAAGTCGCACCGAATCCGTTACAATTTGGCGCCCAACGTGGGGCTTCTTCTGGACTTTCTTGGAGTAAGTGTGACTTTGGACATTTTTTCATAAAGACTGTTTGAATTTATAGACTTTGTTTTTATGGTGATTACTCGCGCAATGGATGACCAATTAAAACAACTTCTGGAAGCAATTAATGCTGCGAAAAGTGACTTGGCTGAAAGTTTGGCGGCTAATCAAGAACAATTAAAAAATGATATGGCGGCTAATCAAGAACAATTAAAAAATGATATGGCGGCTAATCAAGAACAATTAAAAAGTGATTTGACTGCAAGTTTTACTGCAAATCAAGAACAATTAAAAAATGACATTGCGGCTAATCAAGAACAATTGAAAAGTGATTTAATGGTACTGAAAAATGATTTAGCTTCTAACCAAGAGGAAATTAAAAACGACCTTACTTCGGTAAAGACTGTGATGGAAAACAAATTTAATGAGATAGAGCATCGAGTTGATGCTTTTGATGAAAAGTTTGAAACAGTAGAAAACCGTATCGCAACAGTTGAAAATCATGTGGATGAGAAAATTAAAAACATGGAAAGGAGATTGGCGATCGCGGAAAGCAGCTCTGTACAGTTTGGCGCTCCCACATCGGTTGCTCGACCGTCCATTAAACTTGCCACATTTGATGGGAAAAATTCGTGGCAGGTTTACAAAACTCAATTCATGATAGTGGCGGAAGCGAACGGATGGGACTCTGCTACCAAGGCCTGCCATCTTGCAGCATCCCTGAGAAGTGACGCAGCGGACATTCTTCAGACCCTTCCGGACAGCCAGCGCCTGGATTTCGCCGCCCTCACATCTGCGTTGGAGCTTCGCTTCGGTGAGAAGTGCCAGAAAGATTTCAGCCGACTCCAGTTGAAGTCCCGTTTCCAGAAAACCGGGGAAACCCTGCAAGAGCTTGCGGCGGACATCGAGAGACTGTCTCATCTTGCTTTTTACGACTGCCCTGCGGATGTTCGAGACAACCTGGCACTCAACTACTACATCGACGGGGTTCGAGATCCGGAAATCCAGAAAGCTCTACGGATGGCGGATGTCAAAGACCTGAATTCTGCTGTTGTGTATGCGATGAGATACGAGGCCGCTCAAGAAGCAACCCGTGTGGATCGCCATCAAATCCGGACTCAGGAAACTGTTGAGTCTGATTCCAGGTCGTCCCACCTCGCTGAACTTGAGAGACAACTCGGTGACTTGACAAGACATCTGAGCAGCATAACAGCCCA
This sequence comes from Uloborus diversus, assembly GCF_026930045.1. Classification (NCBI taxonomy): domain Eukaryota; kingdom Metazoa; phylum Arthropoda; class Arachnida; order Araneae; family Uloboridae; genus Uloborus; species Uloborus diversus. Next base: position 8,024,302 of record NC_072733.1, on the reverse strand, counting down.
AAAGAAACAAGAGCAGAAGTGCTGGAAATGCGGTAGTGAAGGACACCTGCGAAGGAGTTGTCCGGCTCGCCAAGCTACGCGAGGGAAGGAAATCACCACCACTAGAGCTCTGCAGATTTCCTCTTCTAGTAGTGGCAGTGATGGACTTTTCATTTACGCACATGTAAATGGGAACCCCTGCAGACTGATTGTCGACACTGGAGCCAATGTGACAATCATTAGGACAGATGTGGCTCGTGAATTTGGATTGAAACTGCTGTGGACATCGCCACGCGTAAGTCTCCAGACTGTGACAGGTGACAAAATTGAGATTGACGGTAAAGTGGACTTGGAAATAGTGTTTGGGAATGCCACCTACCATCATACGGCATTCGTCGCTAATATCACGGACCCCTTCATTCTCGGATTGGACTTTTTGAAGAAATATGACTTCACTCTCGACTTCAAGACTAATGAGCTGCACTCGATGAGAGAAGACATAGCCGTTTTCCCTGCAGAAAGTGATGTCAAATCCGCTCATCAAATAATAGCCCAAACAGATTTATCGATTCCCTCAAGGTCAGAATCATTAATACCTGGCTCCCTTGAAGAAAGCAATAGTTTTCGATTTGGACTCATTGAATATCCTAACCTAAGCAATAGCCTAAAAGGAGTGCTGGTAGCATCTACGCTTGTGGACCTTTCTAAGGATGTAATTCCTGTGAGAGTCGCCAACGTGAGTGAAAGGCGAAGGAATATCCGAAAAGGTGAAGTGTTGGCAACTTGTACTCCGGTAAACTGCATCATTAGAAGAATCAATTCCCCCGAGACTGTGTCTTCCGAGTCCTTGACATCGAAGTTAATTGGGAGTGCGCCATTATCGAAAGATCAAAGAACTGCTGCGGAACAATTGGTGGATGACTTCAAGCATCTGTTTTCATCTACATCGGAGGATGTTGGCCGTACGAATTTAACGCAGCATAGGATCTACACTGGAGAACACCCCCCTATTAAACAGCATCCAAGACGACTACCGTTCGCTAAGAAGGAAGAGGTTGAAACCCTTCTGAAAGAGATGAAGGAGAATGATGTAATCGAACCCTCATCCAGTCCTTGGGCCTCTCCCATCGTCTTGGTCCGAAAGAAAGATGGCTCCACCAGATTTTGTGTCGATTACCGGCGGCTGAATGAAATCACCAAGAAAGACAGTTACCCTCTTCCACGGATAGACGACACCTTGGACACTCTTTCCGGACACAAGTGGTTTTCGACCCTGGACTTGAAGAGCGGCTACTGGCAGGTTGAAATACACCCTGAGGATCGAGAGAAGACAGCGTTTACAACTGGACAAGGCTTATGGCAGTTTAAAGTGATGCCCTTCGGCCTCTGCAATGCACCAGCTACGTTCGAGCGTCTTATGGAGACAGTGTTAAAAGGACTCTCTTACGAATCCTGTCTGGTCTACTTAGACGATATCATCATCGTGGGACGCAGCTTCGAAGAACATCTGGCAAATCTTAGGAAGGTGCTGCAAAAGCTTAAGGAAGCCAATCTGAAGTTAAGCCCGTCCAAATGTAATTTGTTCCGCCGGGAAGTGAACTACCTTGGTCATATCATCTCTTCTGAGGGTGTACAAACCGATCCGGAAAAGGTATCCGCGGTCAAGAGTTGGAGTCGTCCCGAAAACATCCATCAGCTGCGAAGTTTCCTGGGGCTCTGCACGTACTACAGGAAGTTTGTGAAGGGTTTTTCCAACATTGCACGACCTTTGCATAAGCTGACGGAGAGCAAGCAAAAGTTTGAATGGTCCAAAGAATGCGAAGATGCATTTCTACGACTGAAGGAGGCTTTAACATCAACGCCTATCCTCGCCTATCCTCAGCCTGAAAAATCCTTCATCCTAGACACTGATGCGAGCCACGAGGGCATCGGAGCTGTTTTATCCCAAGAAATTGACGGAAATGAACATGTCATCGCTTACTGGAGCAAATGCTTAACAAAGTCGGAGCGAAATTACTGCGTCACCAGAAAGGAGTTACTTGCCATAGCGAAAGCTGTAGAACACTTCCATCATTACCTTTACGGCCGAAAATTTCTGCTTCGGACAGATCATGCCTCATTAACTTGGCTTTTGAACTTCAAAAATCCGGAAGGTCAGATAGCCAGATGGATACAGCGGCTCCAGGAATATGACATGGAGATCAAGCATCGAAAAGGGTTATCTCACGGTAATGCTGACGCTTTATCAAGGAGACCCTGTCCTGAGAACTGCCACTATTGTTCCCGGATCGAGAAACAGTATGGAACGACTAGCTCTACCGCCTATCAGGTGACAGTGACTCCAATATCATCAGAACCTGATCCATGGAGTGACGACCAAGTTCGAAAAGATCAACTTGAAGACCCCGACATAAAACCAATTTTGGAGTTCATGGAAAGTGACAGTCGGCGACCTAGCTGGCAGGACGTTTCCATCTTCAGTCCTGCAACAAAAAGATACTGGGCTTTATGGAACTCGCTCCATTTACGGAACGGCGTGCTACACCGAAAATGGGAATCTGACGACGGCAAAACATCTAGGTGGCAGTTACTACTTCCCCGATCAAGGATTTCAGATGTTCTGAAAGAAATACATAGTAGTGCGACTGGAGGACATTTTGGTGTCTTGAAAACCCTCAATAAAGTTCGAGAGCGCTTCTTCTGGAGCAAGGCGAAGGATGACGTGGAGAAGTGGTGCCATTCTTGTGACGCCTGTGCTGCTCGTAAAGGACCGAAGAAGAGAAGCAGAGGGAAGCTACATCTGTACAACGTTGGAGCTCCTTTCGAACGAATTGGGATCGACATCCTGGGTCCTCTACCAAGAACTGCTGATGGGAACAAATACATTCTTGTTTCCATCGACTACTTCACCAAATGGCCGGAAGCATATCCCATTCCAGATCAAGAGGCTACTACCGTAGCAGAGACTCTAGTCCAACATTGGATCTCGAGATACGGAACACCTTTGCAGATTCATTCCGATCAAGGGAGGAATTTCATCTCTGCTGTGTTTAAGGGCCTATGTCAAATTTTCGGAATTGAGAAAACTAGGACAACACCACTACACCCACAATCGGACGGCATGGTGGAGAGATTTAACCGCACAATCCTAAATAATCTCTCGCTTATGGTATCCAGAAATCAACAGGATTGGGACAAGAAGCTACCTTTGTTCCTGCTGGCCTACCGCAGTGCTGTCCACGAGACTACCGGATATGCCCCATCTCAGATGCTCTTCGGACGAGAGCTTCGGCTACCTTGTGATCTCGTCTTCGGTCGTCCTCCGGATGCGCCTTCATCGCCTGAGGAGTACATCCAGGATCTCCAGGCCCGGTTGGAAGACGTTCATAATTTCGCACGAGAGCGAATCAACATCGCGGCGGAGAAGATGAAGACCCGATACGACACAAGGTCTACTGGACATGAATTCAACGAAGGCGACAAGGTTTGGTTATGGAATCCCATCCGACGGAAAGGTCTGTCACCCAAATTGCAGTCGCATTGGGATGGACCCTACAAAGTCCTTAACCGACTAAATGACGTCGTAGTGAGGATCCAAAAATCACCTAATGCAAAACCTAGGGTTGTACATTATGATCGGTTAGCCCCATACTATGGCCATAGTTCATGAGTATTACGTAAACAACCATGGTTGATAACATAAAAGTTGTGGATAATTTTTGCTTTTAATGTTTAGTAATATTTCTTGTTATTATTGTGTTTTCTGTATCTGTTAGTTATTAATTAATGTGTATATTTGTAAACTTGTGATAGAAGTTTGGCACCCTTTCTGGGGATTGTACTGCCCGGGACGTGCAGTCCTTAGGAAGGGGGCAATGTTACAAATTCTGTAAATAGTAATTATTGTAGGAACGTAACCTGTAAATAGTTTCCCGTAATGAATATACAACCCCTTTTTCATATGGCTAAAGTATATGACCCCTATTTCCTTTTTGTTTGATAACGGTCTACTACTTTACAGAAACGTGTGGAATATTTGAGAAATTTCTTTTCGGTTTCTATATAAGCCGTTAGCGATGGATAAACAGTGAGTTTCGATTCAGATTTCGAACTGAGTGTGTGTATTAGCTTTGTTTATAGCGAGGCATTTCGCTGTGTTGTTTTCGTATTTGGAAGTAAATACGTGTGTAAACGTTGAGTTTACGGTGTTGTGTGATAATTGCTTAATTGCTGATGAATAATTTAGCAGTTGTTGAAGATCTTTCCTGTACATAGTGTAAATAAATTTCCTGTGTTTTTATCAAGAACTGTGTCTTCATTTCAAGAAAGTGGAAGTCGCACCGAATCCGTTACAATATATATATATATATATATATATATATATATATATATATATAAAGAAATACCTAAAATTCGAGTTTCTAGATTCTTCCGGTCGAGAGCGAATGCGTCGCCCGGATCAGCTATCCATAAATTATACTAATCATAAAAAAGAGGATACGTAATATTATGACATTCCAATAGAAGCAGACCCTGATAGTAATATTTCCTGAATTTATTGCACTAACGAATTTATTGCTATTAAAAACACCCACGGCTTCAATAAATCTATATACTAAAAATAACAAATAATTTGTAAAAATGAACAATTTAATATGTTGGGAGTTTCTGGTAAGAATAAAACTGCATCTGACTTCAATGTATGCCCTTCCAGGGAGAAATAAGGAAAGCAATTAATTTTTAAATAGTAATCAATATTTTTAATCAAAACCTTTTCAATAATTTGATGATGCATTTGTTTTGATTCATCAAAATATTCTGTTGATAAGCGGGGTAATTAAGTTTAAGTTAGAAAAATGATTCGAAATTAGATGCAAAAACTTAATTACTTTCCTTTTTAAAGCAAAATAATCATATACAGTATGCCTGCATATTTTAGTCATTAATCTTTATTTTGAACAAATGTGATAAGTATACATGGAGATATCGTTCACATTTTAAGCTTTAATAGAGCATGCATCGATTGTGCTAAGGGAAGAGAAGTTTTCTCTGAGAATCAAAATTTTTAGAAATTTATATCACCCGAAGATGCATTGAATGTTTCGGAAATGGTGGAAAATTTATGCTCGGAGTAAATGAAGCTAGAATAGTTAAGGTAAACTTACACATTTTCATCAAAAAGCACTGGCTTACGAAGATTGTATACGCTATACTTCTGAAGCGTAAAAACCACCTGAAAATGGTTTGTTGGTAATATACGGCAACCATAAAATGTCTTCTTAGCAGCTATGGTGTATTACCATTTATTAGAATGTTTGGGAAGTTTTAGTTTAGAAGTTACGTCGGCAAATGACGCGTGCCCAAGATAGAAAACAAATATGTAAAATATTTTAGACGTTGGAGAGTTGGGGAAAAAAAATCTTAAAATATTTGACATTTATTACGTGTTGAAGTTTATGTTTCTCAGCATCAGTTACTGCATCCTGTCATTTTTCACGTGTTATGTGTTTTCTTACGGAAGTAATCTTTAGGACGATTTATTAACTATGTTTTAAATAGCAAAACAGTTCATTTTAAAATATTAAACGATTGGTTCAAAAGTGAACGTTTTTCCGTTTGCCTTTATTTGTAACATGTAAAAATTATTTAACTTTTTATTTTAAACCCGTACATATTAGTCTGCGATTCTCACAGAATGCTTGCAAATTAAATTATTGACCATTTGGTAGGAATTTCCCTTGTATAAAACTAAAAATATTTTTTAAAAATAAAAAAAGCTAGCTCTTTACCAAAAAACCTTACAATAGTGTTTTTGTAAATAATAATAATAATAATAATATGCTGTCTTAAAGTCTGCCAAATTTTAAAGAGTTTTGCGAATTAAAGTAAGTTTTTAAGGCGTCCTCCACATGCAGATGGATGCTCTGCTCATTACAAACGGTGAAGTCTCAAGAATAATTTTCATTTCTTGGCCAATATCTGAATTTGGCAAATTTTCTTAAATTTTGACCTGCTTTAAGACATTATGTTTTGATAACGGAGCACAACGGCAAATACTTTTTCTGCCAAAAAATGTCTCAATATTCTCTTCTGATCGCTATTTATTTCAGCATTTTTTCATTTTTACACTAGTCATGCTGTTTCCTTGGTTTTGAAGATGACTTGAATTGACTCTTCTGAGATAAAGACTATATCATAACGATAACATAAAAAGACCGATCAATAAGTCTTTCTTTTGCCTTTGTTTGTAGCAGGAAAACAATTGTAGTTTTGGCTCTCCTCTGATATGCCCCCTCTTGGCGAGATTTTAATTTTTCGCTCGATACGAAAATCGCCAATAAGGCGATAACTTGGCAACCCTGGTTTTGCAACTTGAACGCTGGAAGTAGTTTCTCGAAGTCTCTTTTTGCACGTGTATGTGTGGTAGGAGGTAGGTGCTCATATGTTTCGCTCTTAGGGAGATTTTAAGTTGAATACTCTAAAATAAAGTTTCAATTCAAACTTTATTTTAGAGTATTCTTTTTCTTGTTGTTTTTTAATGTTAATTTAGTTGAATTTTCTATTTTAATTATGAGTTCGGTTTGTGATGTTGTCCAAATGTATCAATTGAAATTTTTGAATGAATCTTCTTTTTCTTTTTCGTCAGGTCGTCCAACGTTTGGACGTACCGGAGTCCTAAATAGATTTTTTATATTTAAACTAATTGAAAATAAAGAGGTTAGGTAAGTGAACATATTTTGAATTATTGTGTTTTTAGTGTGTTTCTGGTAGTTTGTATTTTGGTCTGGTTGGCATTTTTGTAGCACAAAAATGGTGTTAATTTCACATAAAATCTGTGACTTTATTGTATACTGAACGGAGGAGATCTGTGACTTATATCCGACTGTGATGTATATTAAAAGTCGGAGGGATAACGGACCGAGCGGCAGCGAGGTCCTGGCGAGCCCGAGGTCTCATAGTACTTTCGTAATGAGACCTCGGCTCGGAGGGCTCGTATCCCGGAGAAACAACGGAAAAAAATTAATGCATTAATTTCATTAAATAATTAATGACATAATTTGAATTTTTCCTGTTGGCGCTAAAAAAGCATCGCTAAGAACGATGTGTGACATATGACGTCATACATAGTTTTCTTGGCGACGCTTTTTTGGCGCCAACAGGAAAAAGTCGCCAAGAGGGGGGTATATCAGATTTGTTCCGTAGTTTTTTCTTCTGAACCTACTTATTTTGAAATGGGATTTACAAAAAATAAATAAATAAATAAATAAATAAATAAATAAAATTAAAAAATATAAAAAATGTAGATAAAATTAAGGGAGCATAAAAGAGTTGTTTGTCAAAAGTCGATTCGAATTGACTTTTCAGAAAATGGTTACTAATTCCCAATACCTTTGGTATTTCATTAGTGAAAAAAGAAATGAAAAAAAAAAATCTTAAGGGATCTTTTCGAATATTGTTTAAGCATGTTTATCTCATGTTTTTGATGCATATTAACATTGTATGTATAAGTATAAATTTCACTCATTATTACGTTAATATCCTTTTAGATACATGATCTACTTTTACGTAAAAACTAGAAACATTTGTACGATTTCTATTCGTGAGGTGAAACTTGAGGTAAGGTTCTGGTTATTTTAAAAACAGAGCCCACAAAAATACTTCTTTCAAGGAAATGTAATAAAAATTCTTCTTTGTGAGTACTCTGAAATATTACAAATAGAATTTTAGACGACACGGAAGAAAATAGCAAGGTCGTTCTTTTGAAAAATGCACCCTTTCCTTCCGCAACGACGAATCAATCCGGTCATATTTGTTTTCAATAGCTTTTTCTTTTGTGTACTGTTGTTGCTGTTTTTACCTTTCAATCAAGTGGGCCTATTGTTACATCACACCAACACCTCGGCACGAGGAAGAAGGCCACCTTAGATAACGATCCTTTTCCGAGGAATAGAAGACCATATTCAAGATATCCTCCCCTCAGTTACTATGACAACCAGAGCTAAGACTCTTTCCCTTCTCGCTTGATCAGTTTGGCGCTACACAAGGTCTCTTTTTTTCCCTTTCCTTTTTTTTTCTTCAGCAATTTTGTTCTACTGCTGGATACTTTCTCTTTTTTCATTATCCATTCCTGACCGGTTGAGATAAACTTGGTAACGTTTCCCCTATTAATTGTGTTATGTGCATTTACTTGTGAATTGAAAAAAATAAAAAATAAATATCAACGAAACAGAAAATATTGAAACTGAATAGCTTGAGATTAGAGAAACCTATAAATTCTGTACTTATTAATTGCCAACATTATCTATTAAATAAGATAGTTTAGGCTCTACTGCGTAAATATTACTATGGGTATTGTATTGCATTTAACTTTAAGCTTAGTTTGCAACAATTTCAATAAACTATTCAATTACAATTATTTCGAGAAACATAAACTAGCTTTAGTAACGTGAATGCTTAAAACATTTTGGGTCATTCCATGTCAAGTGATCAAAAATTTGGGAAATTTTTTCCCTCACCCTTTTGTATTTCTTTGAAATTTGGCTCATCGATTGCACCCTTTGAGGTAATAAAAAGTCCAAATTTTTAGATTTTTACCTCTATTATTTTTTTATTGATGCCACTTTGATTTTTCGAAAAACCCTCTCTTTTTCATGGATACTTGAACATACAATGGACGATAACTCAGCACCAAATATAGATAGAAAGATTTGGTAAAAATCATTTTAAAGTACATTAGTTGCTGTTTAATCAGATATGCAACATGACTAATTTCAAAAAAAAAATTAATTTAAAAAAAAATGAAATTTTAAATTTAAATTTCTCAGAAAAGGTAAAATGAAATTTTTAAAAAAAATTCTCAAATATTTGTGTGTATTTTATCTTCATTTGTGCAAAGTTTCAAGTTGGGATCTCAATAGGATCATATTTTTATGAATTTGTAAATAAAATTTGACTTATGAAATAATGCTATTTTTCAGATTCTAAATAGTTTAATATAGGGTTCTCTTACTGGGGATGGTCTAGTAAGTAGTAATTGATCATGACTATGCATGAAATGAGCTGACATGAATTTGTAGATTAGTATCCCCCCCCCCGCCACACAACCACTTTTTATTTATTTTTTTTTAAACTTTTCAAAATGTAAAAAAATAAAATAAAATAAATAAAAACCAAAATGAATAGTAAACTTATTAAAAAATGGTAAATGTTCTTCTTTAAAGCAAGAAAAAGCCCTCCCCCCACCACCACTTTTATTTTTTTTTTAAAAATATTTTCAAAATGCAAAAAATAAAGAATTGAATAAAATAAAACAAAGTGAATAGAAAACATATTAAAAGCTGGTAAATGTTCTTCTTTAAAGCAAAACGAAGTACATTACCCCCTCCTCCCATACATACGATTAACACTATACTAGTATCAAGCCTCACCTGATGCTTTTTTTTTTCAGACCAAGTGCTTCTTTTCAATCCGAGCTTCTTGAAGTGTAATTGATCATTTACTATCTGATAAGGAAAGTTATGATTCATTTCATCCCCTGCCCCTGCACCAACTTTCAATTTTGGAGGGAGGAAAGAAATAAATTGCCACAAGATCATAGCAAAATAGGAGTGTTTCCCCCCGTGTTGTTCCATTCTTTTCACACTAAACTAAAAATAAATCTAAGTATCAGATCATATGTCTGTCCGCATAAAACTGTCTTTCTACAGCATTTGAAGTGCAGCTGTTTTTTCTCTTCTTAAATGCTAGTTTTCTTTTGAATTTCAGTTGTAAAGGAGATCAATGCAGCGAGATCTATTTATACATATATTAAAAGAAGTTATAGATCAAATAAATTTTGCTTGTTTGAGCATAACCTTCCATGTTGTAGACCTTCATTAAAGACTTCCACAATACCGTCCCACTTTCCGAAAGAAAAAAAAGCTGCAAATGAGTGGATGTATGTGTCTGTTAAGTTTTTCTGACTTTTAGTTTTTATGACCCCCCCCCCCTCCCATTTATAAGCCTTAGTCACTACTGATGTTTAGCAGCGTGCGTCCCAGTTTTTTTTTTTGGTTATAACTCTTACATGTCAGCTTTTTTTTTTTTGAAAAGTTTTGGGAAAAAAAAGTAGTGGGGGGGGGGGGGGGGGGGCTTACGAATCTACAATATCATATCAGCTCATTTAAAGCATAGTCATGATCAATTACTACTTACTAGACCATCCTCAGTAAGAGAACCCCATATTTAACTGGTTAGAATCTGAAAAAATGTCATTATTTCATAAATCAAATTTTATTTAAAAATCCACAAAAATCTGATCCCATTGAGATCCCAACTTGAAAATTTCCACAAATAAAGATAAAATACACACAAATTTTTGAGAATTTTTTTAAAAAAATTCATTATACGTTTTCGGAGAAGATTAAATTTAAAATTTAAATTTTTTAAATTAAAATTTTTCTGAAATAAGTCATGATGCATATTTCATTAAACTGCAACAAATGTACTTTAGAATGATTTTCACCAAATCTTGCTATCTATATTTGATGCTGAGTTATCCTCCATTTTATTTTCAAGCATCCATGAAAATAAATTACTTTTAAATAAAAAAAAACCTCCTTCAAAAAATACCCAGGAACTAAAAAGCAAAAAATAACTGATTAAACTTACATTCTATTTCCTACCTAAACATAGAAATGAAATTTATTTTACAATTCCAGTACAAAAATCAACTAAACTTAACACCGAATTAAAAAATAAACACTGATTTAAATTACTATACGATGAATTATTTTAGATACCTAATTAATTATATACGATCTCTTAATTTTTAATAACCTTTTAAAGTCGGAGCCTCCTATAAACAACTACATAACGTATCTGACAACCCACCGAATCCTGAATTAAACACTAATTTAACTATACGCGAAATTAGTCTTTAAAACTAAACCTACTCAGTTACGTTAGGTAGTAGTTTATAGAAGGCCCCGACTTCAAAAGGTTATTAAAAATTAAGATTAATTTTAATCAGTGTTTATTTTATAATTCGGTGTTTAGTTTAGTTGATTTTCGTACTGGAATTGTAAAATAAATTTCATTTCTATGTTTGGGTAGGAAATAGAATGTATGTGTCATCAGTTATTTTTTGCTTTTTAGTTCCTGGGTATTTTTTGAAGGCGGTTTTTTTTATTTAAAAGTATTTTATTTTTCGCTTTTTAGTGGTGTAAATAACACGGCGAGCGTCTCGGAGACTTCCAACGACTGTGAAGAAAAGCTTTTTCAAATGCGTAACTAAGTACAAAAAAATTGTCTTCATCATTTGTTCAACTTTATCAAAGTTTGCTTTCCGAAAGCAAATGCACGAGTCACTAAAAAAAAAAAAAAAACACGAAATCACTTTAAGTTTAAATTTGTAAAATTGTAAATTTTAGAAATGTAATATTGTAAATTGTAATTTATGTTTTGTAATTAGTTTTCGTAATTCCACTAGAATGAATTTTATGTTTGCTTCAGAGAATCCTTAATTCAAAATTTTCGTTATCATTACTCTTACTAATATATGTTTTTAGTACTTTCTTTAACTATAGGTAAAGAAAGTATAAACCTTTGTTTTATGGCCTTTGTTTATCAATGGGTTTTATATTTAATCGTTTGTGAGGGAAATTGCATGAAATTTAATTTTTTTTTACCCTTAATTTCTCCCTATAGAACAAATAGGATAAATCAAAGATTTGGAACCTAAGTTAGACCACCCCTAAACAAAACCACTACTAAACAACAAAAAGCATAAAAACTACTTCACTAAGTGAGGTGATATACAAAGTTAATAAAGTACAAATCGATTTAAATGTGAGTATGATATTTGGAGAGTTTCATTAATTTCATCAAACCTGAACTTGATTAACATTAGAACGCCGAGGAACTATGCTGTTTCAAACAAAAAAAGACTTTTCCTTATCAGTACAGGGAGGGGCGTGCACAGAAATTTTGGAGCCCATCACAAAGGACTTTTCCGGGCCCCTCTCCATATTGTTTACCCCTATATTTCACCGTTAGTTACAAAAATATTGGGCCCCTCCAGGCTCGGGCCCGGGCCAACAGGTGTCCCTCCCCCCCTCCCTGTGCACGCCCCTGGGTACAGTTGTCTTCGAGTATTTATGGAACATTGTACAAAGAAAAAACAAATCCGACAAGTTCAGAAACTCCTCCTTTTTTTGAAGCCTGCTAATTAATATAACCATAATTTCAAATTCAACTGGCGGCATCGTGAAATAGTAAATCCAGAAGATTGGTCAAACTTCAGAAATCATACACAGTTATAATGTATATTATTAAAGAATATATAAATTAAATCATGGGGGAGGAGTTTTCTGTATTCAATTCCCCCTCAATTGAACACTTAATATATATATATATATTAAAAAATTGGAACATTAAATAAAGAACTTTATATTTTATTGCCTAATTAAAGTTATTTATTAGTAAATAAAATATTAAGGTAATTGATTCAACTATTAAAGTAGCAAAATATGTTTAATTTACTGCTTTGCTACGCAGTAATAAATACATTAGTAACACATATTATAAAAAATTACCATGCAGCGCGGCGTTGAGAAAATTAATCATCCATGTGCCGCGAGAATTAAATATCGTTTAAGAGAAAGTCAAAAGCTTAGGTGTGAAAATACACCGATCACAGCAACGCCACGTGACTATAACGTATGAAATTTAAAGTTTCTGGGATTTCTTCGAGACCCCTTATCAGATCCAGACCAAATTACTATGGGACCATTTGGGAAGTATACCCTTCCAAACAAAAAAAAAAAAAATCAAATCGGTCCAGTAGTGTTGGAATAATTCGAAAACACACATAAAAAGCCGCAATACGAAGTCATATCTTCCTTTTTTGAAGTCGGTTAAGATTTTTCGAAAAATCAAAGTGTCATAAATAAAAAAATAATAGAGATAAAAATCTAAAAATTTGGACTTTTGATTACCTCAAAGGATACAACTGATGAGCCACATTTCAAAAAAATACAAAAACGTGAGGGAAAAACTTTGGATCACTTGACATGGAATGACCCTTTTATAAAAACACTTTTGAGCTATGTGCAAAAACCTTTTTTTCTTTTGAAGCTATTTGTCAATCCCAGTTTTTTAAATGAAATCATTGATTCGTCTGCTCGCAATAGGGTACTTGGTATAGTTGTTGAAGACAGAAAAAATTCTAGAATATTTTGAATTTAAAGTAGTTTTAAATCAAAAACAAAAGAGGGTGCTCATATTTACACTTTTTCCTCTGCTCATATTAAAATTTGATAAAGATGCCTTTTCTTCATTTTTAAACCGGGAAGTCGGGAGCAAACCGGATACCCCCTTCTAGCTCCTGTAAGCGCTGCAATCGCGAGGACAAGAGAGGAAAAACCTACCACCTTGATGAAGAAGCAGTAACCATTAAATTAGAACGCAATAGACTCGCTTCTTTCGTTCCTGTGTAGAAAATTCTGTTTGAGTGGGTTTTGCTTAAAATTTTTGAACAAAACTAAACTGATTATACTACGTTCCTATTCTGCAACAGTAAAGGTATGTAGCTCTCTTTGTACAACATTTAATAGTTATTGTCTGTAGCGTTCTGTATAGTCATATGAGATATTTTTTTATGAAAGTTGGACGTGCGGTGTAAAACCGGGTACTGACCGAGGGGCAAAGCCGGGTACTAACAGAGGGGCAAAACCGGGTACTACCCCCATGCACTGAGAGAAAAATGCAGCCGAAGGAGGGCAAGAGAAAAGTAAAAACTGTCATTTTGACGGGCTCCCCATACAAGCTTCATCTTCAGGTCACATTAGACGAAAAGAAAAAAAAATGAAGGAAGGAAGACCAAAGACGGACGGAAGAATAAAAAAAACCTGAAGTAAAGATAAAGGAATGAAAGAAAAACCAACATTATAAAGATGCCAAAAAGGAACTGATGGAAAATAAAAAAAAGCGTACAAAAAAAAAAAAAAAAAAAAAAGAAAAACCGAAGGAGCAAATGAGGGACGAGTCCAGAGAAGAGAATGACAATACTGCCTGCATTTACAGCAATGAGCTTTACTCGGACTCCAAGAGTGGTGAGGGATGGATCCAATGCATCCAATGTCGTCGTTGGGCCCATGAAAGCTGCTCTGGATTCGAAGAGGAGGACAACTATTTTACTTTCAACTCTCGTCAAGAGGCCTCATATTACAGCAAAAAAAATAAAGTTAAAAACAATTAAATTCACTGACAGCTCATCAATATGTGTCCTTTTATTCTTATTCTAGTATGTTATGAAAATATTTAAAGTATGTCACTGAATAAAACTTGAATTTTGTGGAAACTTTTAAAATTTTTTATTTTTGCATTGCAATAACATGTCCACCCGGTTTTACCCCACTAGTGGAGCAAAACCGGGAAAAATGACTTTTTTTACAAAAAAATTAATAAAAATTAAAAAATAAAAACACTTATGGTTTTGAAACTGTGGTTGCATTAATAGATAAGTAGTGCATACTTTAGCAAAATTTTGTTAATTTATGCTAAAAACTGTGATCTCTGAAAGCCTGCAAATCTTAGGGTCCCGGTTTTACCCCACTTTCCCCTAAAAGCAAACGAACATTAAAAAAAAAAAAAAAAAAACCCTGCTAATTAACGCGAAAACACATACTTTTAAAATTAAATATTATAAATTATCTGATGATAATAACACATGAGCAGTTAATTTTGGAAGTGGGGCAAAGTAGATCTTTGCGGGAAAAATGGTAAGTATATAACTATATTTTTATTTATAGGAACTAAGAGACAAAAATAGTCAGAACCGCAATGTTTCGGAAATGAAAAATTTAGTTTTAATTAATAGAACTGGTAATTAAAATGCCTTTTTAATACATCTGAATAAAAAAGGAACTGATGTGTGCCTCACATGACTTCCTTTTACTCCAATTTAATGTCATTTTTAAACTATTGGTAATTTTAATGTGATTCAATAGTTTACTTCTTTACTAATAATAAAGCAGAAAGTCTCTCTGTCCGGAGGATGTCTGGATGTCTGTAGGATGTCTGTGACGCGCATAGCGCCTAAACCGTTCGGCCGATTTTCATGAAATTTGGCACAAAGTTAGTATGTAGCATGGGGGTGTGCACCTCGAAGCGATTTTTCGAAAATTCGATGTGGTTCTTTTTTTATTCCAATTTTAAGAAAAAAACTATAATAAATTACGAAATCATCATAACGTGGAACCGTAACATAGGCACAAGCCAATTGGCGAGATACGAAATTATCATAGCGTGGAACCGTAACGTCGGTACAAGCCAATTGGCGAGAAAATTCACCATACATTATTTGTAAATATACAAGCGAACCAAAAGACCTTTAATT
Organism: Uloborus diversus; assembly: GCF_026930045.1. Lineage (NCBI taxonomy): Eukaryota > Metazoa > Arthropoda > Arachnida > Araneae > Uloboridae > Uloborus > Uloborus diversus. The sequence goes on along the minus strand of NC_072733.1, from coordinate 8,008,944 downwards.
TTTCTATTACGGGCGAAGCCGTGCGGGTGCCACTAGTTCTAAATATTACCAACAGTAGTCAAATTGAAACCAGATTAAAAATAAAAAAATTGAAAAAAAAATGCCAAATTTGTCGCCAAGCTGGCGACGACCAAAAGACTGGGATATCGCCAAGTCTCTGCCAAATTGTAACACCACTTGAGTTTTCATCGAAATTAACAATGATTTCTCCCCCAAAAAGGGGCAAAAGACCCCCTTAAAAACACCTGAATGCAACCAAAAAGCGATTTGCACAACTAGACCCCACTAGGAATCTGCGTACTAAATTTCAACTTTCTAGGCCATCCCGTTCTTGAGTTATGCGACATACATACGCTCAGCCGCACATACGCATATACAGAGGTCACGAGAAAACTCGTTGTAACTTACTCGGGAGTCCTCAAAATGGATATTTCGCGTGTCTATATGTTCTTAGGCACTTATCCACGTGCGGTCGATTCGAAAAAAAAGCTCAACATTCATTCGGGGTTGAGCAAAATGGAAATTAAGGTCGATTTTTGAGTGAAATTCTTTTACCGAATACAATACTTCCTTTTTTGTACAAAGAAGTAAATATATATATACAATACACCCTCCCACTTTCAAAATAAATAGCTAACTTATACTTTTTTTAGTCTAACTAAATAAAGTAATAGAGCTTTCATACACAATACTTCATTGCTAATTAAATTTAGTGTAAATATAATTTACATCACATAAAACAAAATCTCAGTAATTAACCAGTAGTACTCTAATTTGCATAATCCAATAGAGCTTTATATCAAAATAAAGTAATAGTTTGTTGTAATGAGGGGAAGACGCGTTTGAAGCATCAGTCACTTCTACATACGACCGATATTTGACTTTATATTTGTGAAAAAATATTTTTGAAGTAAAAGATCAGTGCGAGATTCATTATTGATTTCAAGTTTCCAGTTATTAGAGATTCATTGTTTCTTGATAAACAAATTCTTTTCTCACGGATGATATTGGATTTTTTACTGCATGGATAATTAGACAGTCGAAATTAAATTAACAGTTAATTGCGTTATCATCCCCCGATGCTTTTTGGTCATGTGTTTTGTCGTCACACATCACAGAAGAATGTTTTAAAAAGAGTTTTTTTTTTCTTTCTAATTTCACGAAAACAATTCCGTTAATGAAGAATGTACGGACATAAAAAATACTAGTAAGTGGTGCATGAGAATAGGAAATTAAGATGACGCTAATGATGCTTTTCAATTTCGTCAATTGATAAACATGGAAAATCTGTGCGGAGAGAGTGTAGCGTTAAATTCGTGGCGATTCTTTTAAATGGTTTTGGCATTTGAAAATTTAAATAAATCTCTACCGAATATACTAGGAAGTAAGAGTCTTGTATCACAAATTTAGGCCAAAATTTACATGAATTCGACACCTGTAGTTTTGTGAAAATATATTTTGCTCTAGTCGTTAAATCTCTAAATTTTGATTATTATAAACCTATCCTTTTTATATACCGTTAGACAGAAATCCTAACTCATTGAGTTGAGAAAATTTAGCCTTGTCGTTTCAGGTATTTACAGAGCACTTTTGTTACAAACAATAGCGATAAACCCGCGGCGAACCATCATATTAATCATATCTTTTATGTATGTGTATGTTTTGTATGAATTGTATCTTGCATATAGCAGTTTTCATTAAATAGTTTTTAAATAGGGTTTGATTTCTGGCAAAATGCAAAATAAATGCGAGAGATGTATATTCTTCAGAACCCATATTCAAAAAACGTTATATATATATTAAAAAAAAAAAAAAAAAAAACTAAATGTTTTTACATCATGTATTTCAAAAACATGATCTCTATTTATTATTACCATGAAATTTTATCAGAATTAGGCTTTGATAAATTTTTATATTTTTTTCAAATCAACAAAAATGGGTGTTTTTGCACAGTAATTATAAAAGAAAAAAATGTTTTTGTAAATAAGTTATGACAATAAGTAGAGATTTTTTCAAACTGTCATAAGCAAAACTTGAACATAAATAAATAAATAAATTTATAAGAAAACTGATGTCCCCGTATGAGGACATTGACGCTTGGAAGGTTAATAGCATTTGTTGGACAAGTGGTATATAAAGAAATTACACAACGGTGAATGATGGATAGATCTTAAATCAGATGGATGTTAAAGATAAGTCAATGTAAAGCATTTTGTAAGAAAAAAATATTTTGTACGAGATCTTGCTTTTTTCGTGTCTATACTGTACAAGGGCAGTTACTCTCCGTTCTCGAAAGTCAAAACAACAGCGCGGGATCGACCCCAGTTTAAATACGAGGGGTTACCCAAAAATACCGGATTTTTGTTCTAAAATATTTATAGATCAGTTTATTCACAAAATTTATTTAGTCTCCTTCAAAGTATTCACCATTAGATGCAATACACCTGTTAATTCTTTTTTCCATTATAAGAAGCTCCCCTGGAACTCTAACTCTGACCATGTCCAGCGCCCGTTGCGAAGTTTTTTTACAGCCTCTACATCATCAAAAAGCTTCTTTTTTATATTTATTTTCATCCTCGGGAACAGAAAAAAAATCACAAGGGGGCTAGGTTTGGCAAATACGAGGGGTGAAGAACGACTAGCCACCCCTGAGAGGCCAAGTAGCGTTTAATAGTGGAGGCTGAGTGTGCGAAAGCGATATCATGGTGAAGGAACCATTCATCCCATCGCCTGCGCGAGCTCCAACTCACTCCTGTTTCTTCTGAAATTTCGTCAATCGTAAAACAATGACGCTCATTAATTTTTTGGCAAATTTTTGCAACGTTTTCATCATTTCGAGACGGTGAAGGGCACTCAGAACGAGCATGACCTTCAGTACTCTTGCTACCAGGTTTAAAGGGCCCAAATCACTCGAAAACTTGTGTATCATAGCATCGTTCTTGAAAGCTTGTTGAATCATTTGGTAAGCTATTGCGTAGCTGACTTTTCAAGCAGGAAGCAAAACTTCAAGCTTACCCTTTGATCTTTTAAATGTGCCATAATGAGTTCGCAGGCGGAAAGCAAAAACACTTGCACAGCTAGTCTGTGAAGGTCTCTACTTGAGCCATCTAGCTGGAGAACACTCTACTACATCTAGGATTGGCAGCGTATCATTAGTCCGTTTTCTTTTGGGTCCTCCCTCGTAGAAGCTATAGGTTCTGGACTTGGACTTGAAATCTCTATTTTTTTTGAAGCTACTTTAGAGAAACTGCTGAAGACGTTATTTAAAAATTCCTATTTGGGGGGGGGGGTATCCTTTTACTTATAGGTTGAAACAATCAAAGCAGATCTGTCAGAAACGAAATTTCGCAGGAAGTTTCAGGTAATGAAAACATACAGTATTTTTAATTTTTACAGCACTAATGCTCACCACTGTGTTCCTAACTGAGAAAGAAAATTATTGAATGTAACTTCCAGTAGGCGATCGAAAGGAGTTCCCAGTAGCCTAAAAACTTATGTTACATGTGTGAGCCTGTCTGTTAGGAAAGAACGGCATGTGAGGGAAAAATGACTGTTTATCAGTTTCAGAATTGATGTTCTGTGGGCTCCAGAGCCCAATATCAAAGAGTTATTCCACCGCTCATCGCCAAATTTGAAAATAAATCGAAAAAAAAAAATGGTCAGGAGAATGGCCATGATAGCTGCCTTGCAAGTTCAGACCTATGTGTTGTATGTAATTTTGAACAATTTCCTCAAGTTTTCTTTTAAACTCTACGCGGGGTGCACAGTTATTTTCACACACAGAAATTCTACTCAGTTATTCTCAAACTCAACTAGCGAATGCTTTTCTGCGAAATGATTGGATTATATTTGATTTGCTTAACTTCTTCGCTACAATTTACCTAAAAAATAATTCGTAATAAATGAACCCATGATTAGAATCTCTATTTTCCTTTTAAAAATGCTCAAGTACTGAAGTTGTTGGTTTATATTCTCGGAAAAAGTGGATTATGATATCAACATGCTTGCCGCGATAACAGTTTAGCTCCTGAATTGAAGGCAAAATTGGGTTAAAAGCAGTAAGTTAACCCAAGCATCATCCAAACTTCGATTGATGATCTGCACCGCACTAATGCTGCAAACTCTTAATTGTGTGCTAATTTTTTTAGCAACAAGTTTGTTCATAGTCTTAGCTTAAATGAGTTGATATCTGCCTTCAGCTGGGTTATTGAATAGTCCAGACTCGATGTGTCCCTAGGACGAAGCTGCAGGCTCTGAATGTCATAACCAGGCAGTCGTTACATTGCTTAATAACTGAATGTTTTCTCCTTTGGTCAAACTCTTCTTTTAATATACTATTAATCTAAAAATACAAATCTTTAGCTGTTTAAACTTAACTTCCCTGGGTAAAAAAAAAGATACAATCAAAAAAAAAATATTATTTGATCTTATTTAAGGCTTTTTTGCAATATATTTTACTTCTGCTGAAAGTAAAGCAGTTTTTAACCAGCTGAGCTACTTAACAATACATTTCGACGATGTTTTATCAATGTTAGTAGGACATTCATATTACAGTTTTCAAATATCAAGAATTCTCATTTTTGTAGACTCTGCTGATGATCCGCACACGGCAGTTTAGATTAAAATATTTATTATAGTATGATGTATTAAAGTAGGTTTTAACTAATATGCACTTGCCCTTTTTCTCTCTTGTGGATGTAAATTTGAATCAGAGGCAAGCAATCTGCGGATTACAGAATTACGACACTTTGACTCCATGAAAGACAAAATCAGGGCTCCGACTGAACTCAAATACTTTATGCCTCCAAAAGTATTATTTAGTTAGAAAATCATTTAAAAACAGTAGCTTACGCATACACCTTCTTCTCAATAAAAACGGTCGAAATTGTTTTTTATTTAAAGTTAAAGCAAGAATTCAATTTGGAGTAAAGAAGCCGTCATTTTTTTATTTAATAGAAATAACAGGCAGATCAAACTTAGCTGAGTTTCATTGTCGAATCTCAGTCTTTTATGTTCTAGCTCGAAACAAAGAGAAGAGGGGAGAGTTTATTACATTTGTAAGTTTGTTTTTCTCCAGAAGCAATCGATAACTTTTTTCAATGAAAGCAAAGAAAGAAACTCGGCTTAATATGTAACCTTAAGGTAACTTTTTTTTTTTTTGCATAACTTAATGGCCAAATTCGAAGACATCGTGCGAAACTAAACTAACAAAAATGCAACAAAAAACACATTTTTTTTCTGTTCAATTCTCTGATAATGTATTTCTTTGCTCAAATTTTATTGTATCACATTTGCATCACCAAGCTGTGTTTTATGCTTCTGCACATTTAAGGATTTTTTCCCCCTTTTGATTGGCTAAATTTTGATTGGCTGGTATTTAAAACTATAGCTACAGCAGTGGTGTAATCTAAAAAATAACCAGTTCAACCATATCATGTAGATAGAGTCCATATTTGGGCACCGCATTCTGAGTATACAAGATATTTACTAGTATTGTATTTAATTACATGGAAGCATATTTAAACACAAATATGAGCAGCACTGCCGTTACCGACCAAGACTTTCATTATTAACAATAAAATATACACATACATCATTATTGCGATAAGAACTTTGAATCAATTAACGGAACCTATTCCGTTTTTTGTTTTAGTACATGTATTTCACATGGGGAATTTTAATTTGAGTTGTGGCGCATCAAAACTGATATTCTAGATAAAAATTTCTAAAACTTGCATCTGATTAAAAATGAATAAATAAAATAAAGAAGAAATGTATCAACTTTGGCAAAGAGCAATTAACTTCAAAGCCGAGATTGACGTAAAGCTATTAATTTCTTATCTTGAAAGTATTTTCCATCAGTTCTGCTCCAGCTTCTTTTACCGACATTTCAATTAATTTGATTAAATCATGATATCTGAAAATACTATACTTATAAAAAAACACATGTCAATCTCTCTTTGAATTTAATTGCATTCGGAAGCAATTTTATGCGACTGTAGTGAAACGAAACAAAAAATATCTTTTTTTTTTTTTTTTTTTGAAACCTAAATCGATTTCGAATTGAAACAGCTTCATTATATTTGTCAGGAGGTACATATTTTATTAGACTTTCTCAAAATCAACTCAAAACATACATCATAGGATTGTCGGTTACGTTTCAATTTTGATCTGAACTAGTTAGATCAGAATGAATCAATAAAAGCTATTTGAAAAAATGTTTTTTGTTAAATTTACTCTCATTAATCTCAGCACGCAAGGGCTGCTTGTTGGTTCGAATTGTTGTGAAATGAAACTTACCATTAAAATCCGATGACGCTGCACGCAAATGTATTGCTCAGTGTCTCAGTATACTTATCTCTCACGTCAGGTCACGATTGTCAATTCTGATCCAGCAGTGAGGGCGTAAACATAGCTTAAACAATAGGGGTGCATTCGGAAACAAGGATCGGTCGCCTCGGTGCCACCGCAAGCGTTCGGAAACGCTTGCGGTCGAACCGGTGACGTCACTTAACCGCGTTCGGAAACACTGCGGTCGTTTTTTGGCGGTCGACTTGGTAGCAACCTGTCGTATCGCAGTCTGGAAGCGGTTAGTGAGGTCACATACGTCACAAAGTCTGTGTTGGTCAATCCGGTTGTGTTTCATGTTTTGATCGTAACGCACGTGACTTTCCCCATTAGGAAAGTTATGCTTTGATTGGAGCGTCGTTTGCTGCTGAACTAGAACTACCGCGGTGCAACCACGAGCGTTCGGAAACACAGCTGTTCTACCGGGCTTCCTAGAAAAATTCCAAATACGTCATAACCACACCGGTCTAACCACGCAGTGTAACCGGTGGATCGTTTCCGAACACAGCCTAGAATATCCAGAGAAATGTGAACTTCCTGCCACATGCTGCCATTCGACGTACACATGCTGAGGAGTGTTATAAATCAGAAAACATTGAAAATGAGTAATATGTACGGTAAATCATCGAAGAATAACATCAGCATTGGAAAATAGCGTTGAAACGCTGAAGAAGTATGCTCAGTTGTTCATGCTGTTCGATCATAATAGTCCATACCTGGCTCCAAAGGACTTATACTTTTCTGCTCATATGAAAATGTGTTACCGAGGACAAAAGTTTCTCTCAGACCTGCCTAGAGAATTAGATGTAAGACTTGACGGTTGCCTTCCGTGACGAGGGTTTCAAAAGTTATTGCCTCGTTATTACAAACGCTTTAGTGAGAGATGACTAGATAGAGAAGTAGGTGGAGGATGTATTTAATTATAGCAAGTGAAGCTTTTATTGATTATTCACTGTGGTTTTTATTTTCGACGGAATGGATCTTAAAAAAAAAGTACGATTTCCTCTAAAATGTTTTTATTATTAATATTAATGAAACTTATTGCATCTTTGACAAATTTAAGACACCTGTTTTCATAAGTAAAATATTTGTACACTTAAAAGTAATAAGTAGGATTTGATATTTATGTTAACAATATAATTTGTCACAAAACCAAAACGCTAACATCGGGTTTTACGTACCGATCCGCAATACAAACTTTCGAAAAATAATTAAAAAGTAAGAGATTTGATTTGCTCCAAATAGCGGGTTTTGGAGGCGTATCGACAAAATTAGACAACGCAGGGGTTTAAGGCCGGGATTTCCTTTTTTCCGAGACGAGCATGTTACCTTTTACTTTTCGCATCGTGTTGCTGTGCTTGATTTAATCACTATTAAGGCAAAACAAAATCTTGCATCAATTCAAGTATAACATTAGATAGCTCAATGTCTTAAAAAATAAAACTGATAATGTTATGAACATTTACTTCATGCTTTTTTTCGTATGAACATAAGAGTACAGAACTTCAAAGAATCACGTTTAAAATTTAAACGATTTCTACAGATCAGATGAATGCTCAGTATAAAAGAAAAATATATAGTGTACCCGTTATTATCAAAGAAAAAAACAAGACTTGGCTTTATATACGTGAAAGAACTTCTATAACAATGAATAAAATCAGATCCTATACTTTGTGTCATAAGCTCCTACAATTATATGCATGAATAATTCTGAAAAAATCTATACTAATATTATAAAGTGAGAGAGCGTATTTTTGTGTGTTTATATGTTCGAGGAAATCTCTGGAACCACTGCACCTATTTGAAAAAGTCTTTCACTATGTGAAAGGTGCAGACTTACTGAGTGACATAGGATATAAATTATGCATATATGTCTTTGTACACTGGCATAACTGGGATTTAAAAGGAAAAATACGGCAATATAGAAAATAAGCTAAAAACTTCGATTTTTGGTTGATTTTATGTAAATTTGCGGCTTATGCGCGAACTAAAAACTGTAAAGAAATATTTTCAAAGATATATTAAAAGACCCTTAAAAGAAAGCATTTAAAAGCGTTTAGAACAAAAATTTTGAACATTTAGATTTTAATAAAAATATTAGAAAATTGACCATTTTTTACCTTTTTTTTTTCAAACTTTGCTGCCAATGCGCGATCTGAAGACATAAATTTAATTTTTTTAAAATTATTTTTCCCATGTTTAGAATGACAATACACAACTTCTTTTTTAACCGACTTCAAAAAGGAGGCGGTTATCAATTCATACCGTATGTATGTTTTTTTTTTGTTTGTCCACTCATAGCGTCTCACCTAGTGAACCGATTTTGATGATTCTTTTTTTAATGGATAGGGGATGGCTCAACTTAGGTCCCATTACTTTGTTTGACCATATTCGTTTTTTAGAAAAAAAGTTATGGGCAAAAAACAGTAAATTTTATGCAATTTCCCTATTAAATGATTTTGTAGCGAAGTTCGCACATTTTCATTCGTGGATAACGGTGGCTCAGTGGTAGAATTCTCGCCTCCCACACGAGCGACCCGGGTTCAAATCCCGACTAGGACAAAGTGAATTTTACTAAAATTTCGTTTCTACTGTTTCCCGTATGGAGCCCGTTTTTTAGTATGGAGCATTTTTAAGAAAAAATGTGAAGTTTCGTGATGGTAACTTCTTATTATTTCTGAAGTACCTACATTTACACTAAAAAGAATGAAATAAAAAAATTTTGAAAAAAAAAAATAGAACCGACTTCAAAATTGCTCTAAAAAGTGAAAAATAATTTTATTCTTTAAACACCATCGATAATGCTTTTAAACATAATTTTTGAAGTTGGCGCAAAAACGATAGATAAAATCATTCACAGCCATAACTCAAATACAACTATAAATTTAACCAGGACCAGTTTCTTCACTATCACATACATTATGCATTGATGACAGCATATTTGAATAGCGATATAAATGTTTCGTTCGTAACTTTGGATGCTTTTCTGAAAAAAAATATGAACGCAGCATGGTTACACTGGATTTTACGTTTTGTTTTTGCGCCAACTTCAAAAATTATGTTTAAAAGCATTATCGATGGTGTTTAAAGAATAAAATTATTTTTCACTTTTTAGAGCAATTTTGAAGTCGGTTCTATTTTTTTTTTTCAAAATTTTTTTGCTATTACAAGTTGCTTATCACACATTTCCTTTTTTCAGCCCATCCTAATGGGCACATGTGAACGATAAAAATTTCACGATGCCAGTAGGAGAACTGCCATAATTTTCTACTGTATTTAAGGCTTTAGAAGGTCGGGTTTGTCGAATTCTATTAGCCTAGGACATTGAAAACCGTTTAGAGTCACACAATGTTTACACTTCAAAATTTAATTAAATGAAATAACCTGCGATTCGCTTCGGGAAAATTAGTTTTTGAATTCAAGTAGTGTAGATAGAAGATAATAATCCGTGTTTTTCTGAAAGTTGTAATTTTGTATGCATTCAATTAAGTACATTTTGTTTAGAGAATCATTAAGTGAAAGAGTAATTGCACACAATTACCATACTTTCTGAGTTAAGAGTTAAAATAACAACGAACAAAAAACAGTGGATAGGAACGAATTTGACCAAAGAGAGGAAAAAATAAATAAACATTATTTGCGGAACTATTCTTCATGATGACCGTATTTAAGCATGTAAAAACGATATATTAAAATAATATAGCTCACAAATATCTTATAAGAAGGAAATTGCAAAAAAAAAAAAAAAAAAAAAATAAATAAATAAATAAATAAATGGGGGCATATTAAAGAAGCAATTTCCCGATGGAAACGAGTACAACATTTTAAAAGGCATCCCGAACTTGAAAAAGACTCACCTCTTAGTAGAATATACAATATCCATTCCAATAGCTAATATGAATTCGGTCACATAAGAATTCATTTGAAATATTTTCGTAGCCCCAGATATTTACAAAGTCGATTAAGAGCAAAAGATCCTAACGAGCTATCAAGCAGCATATAAAGAATTCGGTCTTATAGACGGCGAAATATCTTGGAAAATAACCTTAGTTTATGCATGTAACTTTCTAACTCCGCTCCTAAACTCAGATAATTGTTTACAATTATTTTAACTTTTATTTCAACTTTTAAACCCTACTACTTTATGGCAAACATTAAAAAAATATCTCTTTGACGACATATTGCAAGGAAGGCGTCAGCAAAAATACTTTGATTGTCGTTTAATGTCAAGCGATACAAAAATTAAAGGCAAAATTTGTGAACAAAGCGGACACTCAACAGGGGACGTATGTTTGCCACCACTGCAGAGATTCAACGAAAAAATTCTATTGAAGCATTGGTACATGAAAACCAGAAACGCAAGTTTTCTCGGCATACCCGGTGAAACTGGCAAATGCAATAAATGCAGAACAGATGGATCATATTCCTAGCATCCCCATGGTCCCCGTATTTTTTCTTTTCCAATTTAAGCGATTACAATATCCAATGAAAATTTTTATGTCATTACTATCATCAAACGTACAACTATACGATGCGAAGTGCAACGTTACATGCGGGAAGATTGAATTGTTCAGTGGGAATTATATGTTGGTCTCTCTTTATCTGGAAATGAGGTCAATAAATTTGTTCCAAACCTCATAAAAGTAAAAGAAAACAATACTGCTTACGATAAATTTTCAAATTAAATAGTACCTTTATAATATTAATTTAAGATACGTAGTTTTTTTTTAACCCGATCTAGGTCGGGACGGGCCTCTAGTACTTTATAAAGATGATGATTGATAATGCTGCTTGCATGACTTAAATCTAATTTTGACGCTTCTGGTTCTGTGCCAATTTCTACTTCCGTACTGTGCTTGAAAGATAGCATTTATCTCACTTAAACGTTACAAAAATACATTATTTTTTTATTTTACGTAAATATATATATATATATATATATATATATATATATATATATATACGCCTGGAGCACGCGTGCACCACGTGCACCAACTCCAGGCGTGTACCTTGTGCAACCTGGAGGTGGAATGAATATATATATATATATATATATATATATATATATATATTAGGGTGATCTTTTTTTTTTTTTTGAAGTTGCAGATATTTTACGCGACGCCACCTCAATTTGTTCCATTATACAAATAAATGATCCTTGCAAAATTTAAGTCAATCCATGAATATTAACACGTGCGTCTAGGGCCCCCTTCTTTGAGTTTCGATGAAAAAATTGCGAATTTTCTCATTTTTATGTAGCAATATTCTAACGTTTTATATTTAAAGTAATTTTGAGTCTCAACAGATACTGCTACTCCATACCGACCGACCATTCTCTCACTTTCATTCTGTAAAATTCTACATGTTACAGAGGGTACATGGTACACCAATGGCCTTGGGTCAAGCATGTCGCTCTTCTGCGATTTTTCCAATCAAGTGGCACGGGAACATTTCTTTCCACCTAGGTGGATACAAGTTATTCTATAGGCCATTAATGAATTATCTTTGACAACAACAATTACCTCCTCCAGGCATCGGTGGTGTTGATTTACAAAATTTCCTGCGTATATAATAGGTGGGGCAAATAGGGTCGCAAGGTTTTAATGCTATAAATATAAGTAATGGCAATTATACCTTAATTCGCTGTTCTTTACTTATAAACCTACCTAAATGCTTATGCAATTTTTCATTTTTAAAATATAAATTTGGAAAAATCCTCGATTACACTAACATAAATATATATTGTATTTTCCATACCTAAAATATAAAATTTAAAAAAAAATCCAGATCGGAATAATGTAAAAATCTATACTTTAAATTAATTTTCTTCTATTTCAGTACATAGTCCTTTATTATCATCAAATTCTTGCGATTCGCAAGATTTCGAAATTGAAATGGGTAACCTGTTGAACCTTTTTTCTCTGCAACTGGTCTACGACAACTAAAAAGACATTGACAAGAATTGATATCTGTTCGCTTTAACATACTGTTGCACAAATGCCATATTAGAGATAAAGATGCTGTTCATTTATTAACAGCCTATGTAGATGCAGTAAATTTAAATCCAAATGACCTTGTGATCAATTGTACATCCCTCAGACAGCAAAAGAAAATATTCGAGCGGTAAAATCAAATTTCATAATTTTTATATTTTGTAGTTATTTACTTTGATGGAAAGCTACTTCCAGATGTAACTGGAAAACGGACTGAAAACTTACCATGATAGCTTTAGGTTCTAAGATTCAGCAGTTACTCGGAATTCCTTAGTAGATATTTCTTCAGTTGTAAGTGATATCTTAGATGATTGCTCTTTATTGCTAACTGTTCTAGCTGTACTGTTTGATACAACGGCTTGCAAAATCGGCCGTATAAATTGTGAATGCAGTTTTTTAGAGCCAAAACTGAACGGTGATTTATAGGACTCGACCGATGCATCGGCCTGGCCGATGCATCGGCGCCGATGGTTCAACAATTTAGCCATCGGCACCGGCATCTGCGACCGATGCTAACTTGCAGGAAACATCGGCCCATCGGCCTTAAAAACATCGAAAAGCCGATGGAATTGGCCGATGTTTTTGAAAAAAAAAGGACCTTTGTTGTTTTACTTTTTAATACAAAGTAAAGGGAGTTATTGTTTTCAAACACAATTGTTTACTTAAATTTCAGTATGAATTTCTATTTTAGTTATCCTTGAAAGAGTTTTTAATACTGCATTCAGGTACCAAACAAGTTAATTATTTCGTTGTTTCTTGCGGCTGGATGTACGTATGTATCTCTTATAAGTCATAACTTAAAAATGGTAAGCTGTAGAAGGCTATATTCTCGCATGTGGGATGTGCGCACATTCCAGTTGTGCACTTCCCTTTTTGTTTTCGATCGGGTGTTCTAAAAAGCCTATTAACTGATTTTTTGTGGCTATTATGCAAAACTAATATAGCGTCTCAGACTGACGATCATTTGGTGATATATTGCAGAATTGGAGACCATGGAAACAAATATGAGATGGCGAAACCGGTTTTGTTTCATTTTGTTAGATTCCCGTTGAACCGACGGTAATTTTTAATTTTTCGATATTTGTAATATGAAATGCAGTAATGCAGTCTTTTCTGTATCGCTTCGGCGGAGCTACAAGTTTGGGGCCCGTCTAAATACATTTTGGGCCCCTATTTCTCTATCACAGAAGTTGTTAAACATTCATCATAAGCATTTTTGTAACTCCTACGGTGCCCTTATGGTTCTGGAGCCTCTCGCGCAATTGCAACATTTGCCATATTTTAAATCCGCCACTGCACGTCAAAACAAACTCGGGTGCAAGTTTTAAAAGGATTTTTCTGCTCAATGTTTATGATTATTTTGAACTCTATTTTTTACGACTATTTTTTGTATTTCCGAGAACACTTGCGTGCCCCTCCTCCCACTCCCTCAATTTCTGAAATTAATCTCTAGTTGTACTTCTGAGTTGTTTAAAACTAACACCATTCATAATATTAGAGATTTGTTTTTTCAAGCTTTATCTATTGTTTAGGAAGAATTTAGAGCATTAATGTAAGAAATTGATTAAAGACGTTTTGAATGGTGACATAATTTGGAAAATAAAGGGATTTTTGACTTTTTTCTTCGGAAGTGCTGAAGTAGATTCAGAAACTCTCTTCCGAGGCGTTGGTGGTAGCGGTTCTATACTAAAAAAATTAATCCGAAGTTGGGGCAGAAGTTTAACGTTGTGAGTTACTCCAAAATCAGAGGGTGACCCCCCTAACCCACCCTCGTCGTTTCAAGCATTTCTTAAATATTTAGCGATTATTTATTTTGGTCAAGAAATGTCATTTTGCGTATTTCTTATACTTGTTTCACCTATATTTTGTAATGCGTCATCTTTTTTGCATCATTAATAGCGATCGATTTTTTTTCTGTTGTAAGTAACTATTTTTATGTATTTATATAAAATCAATGAATAAGTTTTTTTCGTTTTCATCACATGTTTAATAATATGTTATAAAAAAGTTTCAAGGATTTTCTATTGTGCAATTTTTTTAAATTTCAGAGAATTATTTTTAAATTGAAAAATTTAATTTGAACTTGTTTGCAGTGCTTCATAAAAAATTAAACAATCAAATTGTTTAATATTACGTGTGCAAACATCAGATCAAGTAGTATATGTATTCAGTTATTAACTTGGTGTAAATATTGAGTTTGTTTATTGTAGCTGCGTTTTAAGAACCTCGCTATTTTAATGGCTATTTCTTTTTTCCGCTGTCACTGTTATACATTTTACGAAAAATGCAAACTTTTCTATTTATAAATTTTAAATAAGTATAAAAATATTCCTATTATGATTTAATATTGTAATTTATCTGTTACCTTTTTTTGTTTAATTTGATGACTAAAAAAGTCTACGTGCGATCTTTTCACTTTAATTACGTAATTTGTTGACGGTTTCATAGTTTTATTCTTATTTTTTTTTTTGAATGATCAACATAATTTAATGTTTTTTAACTATGTGTAGTTTACCTAAATCCATACATTATTACAATGTTACTGAAATCTTAGTTATATGTTCAATTAAAAAAAAAAAAGTCAATTGGTTATTAAACAGACTGTTTGTTTTTATTCCTTTTTCTTCTTTTTTTTTTTTTGGCTGTTGTTCTTTGTCTTCCATCATACAGCAGTCAAAAAAGGAGAAGCATAACTACACCCTATACAGATTGTACGTAGTACGATCCAAAAGTTCGGGGGACAAGCTGTACAAAACCTTACCCAGAATAGTTCACATTACCGAAGCACATCCACCTTCAAAAGGTCATCTTCAGGGACTATGTACTTCTGCCAGTGTTAATATAAATCTTGTAATCACTCCTGGAAGCCATTTTTCGCTACCTTCTGTCATGCAGCTTTATCTTCTCCTGACGGAACAAAGCGGCGTCCATGCAAATGTTTTGTTTTTGCTGGGAACAGGTAAAAGTCACACGGAGCTAAGTCCGACGAAACGTTATGTTATTTGTTTGTCATATCAGAGTATTGGCCAATCGAACCGTGCATCCTCAACATGAAAGGCGTCTTCTTCCCCACGATGAAGTTGAAACAGCAGCGTTGAAACAAGAGACCTTACAGGAGGGTGCGATAAATGTCTTCCAGGAGTCCTTCTAAAAGCTATACGAACGTTGGCAGAAGTAAATGGTCGTTCAAGGTGACTATTTTGTAGATAGATGTACTTCGGTAATGTGAACTTTTCACGGTAATTTTTTATACAACTTGTCCTCGAACTTTTAGAACATACTACGTAGGGGAGACCGGGGCAGGTTTTCGCGCTTTTTTAAAATTATTTTTTTTATTTTTTATTTATTTGCCTAAGTTTGAAAAAACTATACTACACCATTCAGAGAAACCTTGGCTACAACGTGGAATTACTTACATTAATTAATTAAGCTTTGTTTTACAGAAAAATAGTTTTAAGTGTCGTTATGTCACGTGCGAAAATGTGCCCCGTGACCGGGGCAAGTTTTCGCATACCTTATTTATAGACAGGGGCAAGTTTTCGTATGCACTTATATCAATATAATTTAGGAAATCAAACAAAATATTTTCAAGGTAGGTTATTTATTGATTTTCAGTAAATATACATTTAAAAACATTCATCACTGACTTGGCTAGTTAATAATTTTAATACATGTAGAACTGTTAAAAATACTAAACGTCATCGTCACTGTCACAATTAATGCATACAAAGAACATAGAGTTTCCTTTGATGCAAGACCCATCTTTTGCAACGAGTGCACTTTACCCATATCTCTTTAGCCTTATATTTACTGTGCAATTCTAAGCAGTAAATGCAAGCACAGTCTTCTTCCTCTGAATCACTCGATTCTTCATTTTCTTCGGGCTTTTTAGGTTTTCCAATTTGTCTCTTAAATAAACTCTTTTTTTACATTTTTCTTATTTTTCTTTTTATTCTCGTTTTTCATTTGTTTTCTCTGCTTAGCTTATTGCTGCTCTAGTCTAAGCTGGTCTTTCACCGGAGTGTCGGTCAAAATAGCCGACTTTCTCTTCTTTCTTCCTTTGCCGGTCTGTTTTCTCGGACCCGCTTTTTCCAGAGGTTTCACTTCTTCTGGGGTGGGACAACCTACGTTTGGCTGTGTTAGAACTTGAGTATCAGTTATCTCCCATGAATGATTGAGATTGTGATTTATTTTTTGTCTATTTTTTGTTTAAAAATAGAAGTTGTCGAATAAGAAGCTTACTTTTTCATGTGTATTTAACTATTTGTGCTTCATTTAAGAGTAAAAAGTATAATGAACATCGATAAATAGTAGCGATCGAAGGGGGCGGGGCATATTTTCGATACGACGGGGCACGTTTTCGATGCGAAAATATGCCCCGCTTGGTGTTCGAAAACGTGCCCCGTCGCCATGTTTTTCCTTTAACTTCACGCAGACGGTTAAAAAAAGAATTTTATGGACAAACTATCTCATCACTGGTAGCTCCTCAATGTGCTCTTTCGAAATATTACAACAGACAAAAACTTAACTTAAGACGTATGTGCTTGTTTTTAGTTTAAATGAGGTCCTCAAAATTTACTTACCTGTATAAAAACAAGTGAAACTGACGTTACGCAGCGATGTGAACAGCCATCCAACTGAAACTCTCGTAGTTGTCGTCTAGTGGCGCTGTCTTTCAAATAGTCTGGTCGGTGCTTCGCTCTACCAGCTCGCTAACGAGTTAAAGTCAAATCGAAAACTTGCCCCGAGCGAAAACCTGCCCCGGTCTCCCCTACGTATGAGTTTTCAACTTACTATTTCATAACGTTTTTGAGTGACGTAAGTTTACACGCATGAGGACATCACAAGAGAATTTGCGATTATTAACTAAGGAGGCGTTCAAAATGGATATTTCGGTCATCTATATGTTCTTAGGTACATATGTATGTACATATGCTCCGAAAAAACTTGTGAAGTTTAAATTGGATGATCGTAAAATAAAAAGTTAGGTTGAAATCTGATTTTTTTTTGGATTATAATTCCTTATTCGTAGAAAGGAAGTAAAGTGAAATGAATCAATAATGATCCTTTAAATCCCTGACAATCTTATCAATTAATTTTTGTTAGATTTTTTTTTGCCATCGGCCAACAGCATCGGCCATCGGCCATCGGCCATTTGGAGGAAAACAATCGGCCATCGGCCATCTTTGAACAATCGGCCAACAATCGGCATCGGCCCATCGGCCAAAAAATGCCATCGGTCGAGCCCTAGTGATTTATTACATTTGGATTGCCATCATCCTTTACTTAAAATCGTGCTTTAGAGTGTCTTTAAAGAAGTTATTGCCTTCCTTAGTTATAGACCCGATACATCTCAATCAAATACACGAAGCACTTAAATTCTGAAAAATGAAGTCGATGACATATTATTGTTCGTGAAAAGAGGAACTGAGAGATATCTTTCCCTTTAAAATTACAGAGAATTCTCATAACTTGTAATAATATTTCTTGGTGAAGTCCTTCCTAGAGGGATGCGTTTTCAGCAACATGGAGCTTATCCCTGAGCCAGATGGGTGGCAAAAGGAATTTATTGCATAAAAATTTATGTATTTAGAAAACAATTTAAATTGACCTTGCATGAAAAGAAAGCCCTTAAATGCTGTTTTGAAGAGCTGTTTTACATTTAAATGCGGTATGAAGATATGGTTTTTCGCAGCAACCCAATCGAGGATCCTTTAAATAACATAACGTGTCTGAAAAACTGGCAACGTACAAAATTATGACAAACATGCAGCAGAAGCAGCTATTGGAAAATTCATAAATCACACTTATGTTATTTAATGGATGGAATTAACTTTGAAGATAGGAAAAGACTATTCCAAAAAATGCTTGTGATGAGGAAGACGTGTCTGATGACTGTTTAACAAATTTCAGATAGCAGTATATGATTTGGAATACTTTCTTAATAAAGATCTTCCTCTTTATAGAATCAATTACAAGTCATTAAAACTGTTTGATAACTTACAAATGCTAAAGGATTTTTTCCTATTTGATCCTGATTCATGGCAAAATGTAGGAAGCTATTCAAAGGGAAGAGATATGGTTAAAATGCTGAAAATTGAATTATATACCTGAAAAAGAGCACAATTTATCAAAGAATTTCACAACCAATTTACCAAATTTACCGAATATGGTCACAAAAGCAATTTATTTTACAGATCGCCCAAGAGTATTGGAAAAAAAGTACTCTATCGAGATACATTGAGAAAAGCGTACGATTAAGGAAAGTTTATAATGCATTATTTTATTCTTATTCAACGTAAAATATTTAGATGATGTAAAGTAATTAAAAAGATTAATTTCAGTTCTACCTCACTGTAAAAATTTTTTGTTAACCTAGAAGAAACGATGAAATGGGTCTGAAGTAAAAACTCGAAAATTTGTGAGAAAATTATCAAAAGTGTTAAAGTTCAACGGCCTAGGGGCACGTGTTATTATTGAAACGAAAATGTGTAAAAACGTTTAAACAGCACAACATGTAGGGAATTGTGGGGAAAAGAGTA
Organism: Uloborus diversus; assembly: GCF_026930045.1. Taxonomy (NCBI): domain Eukaryota; kingdom Metazoa; phylum Arthropoda; class Arachnida; order Araneae; family Uloboridae; genus Uloborus; species Uloborus diversus. The sequence continues at coordinate 7,990,061 of NC_072733.1, read as the reverse complement.
ATGGTGAAATATTTACTCCACTTTTAGCGCCACTTACTTAGAAATATTTTAACCATGTTGTAACATATATAAGTTAAACTTTATATAAACCTGACAAATTTTACTATACCGAGTGAAAAATTGTTTCTGTTTAGTAGCTCTGGAATTCTGAACTGTCACATATTTATTGTTCTCAGCTATGTAAACTTTAAAAGGTTAATAAGATAAAGTATTATCTAATCTATAATAGTATTCAGTTTAGAATAAAAACCATTCTGTGCAGTCTAAATGATGAATACTGCACATGTGTGAAATAGTTTGTCAGTAGTATTTGTTTAAGGTAGGTCCAAGTGAAACTTGTAACATCAACAAAAAAAAAAAAAAAAAAAAAAGAAAGAAAACCATGAAAAAAATTGGTTTTACCAAAAAAGGAAAACGAAATGCACAGAAATGCATATTAAAGTTATAATCAAATTAAAGGTATAATGGATTGCATACTGCAAAACATTCCCCACGTTATGCTGCACGTTTGAGCATCACAATGATGCTGGAAGTGAAAAAAAAAAAAAACGTTTAGCGAAGATACGATATAGTATTTTCAGTTATATATGAAAAAAAATTCTCGTTTTTACTACCTTCATGGATCAAAAAGTTTTTTTTTATTAAAAGGCTATAATTGTTCTTAAAGTAAAGCTTCCGACCATATTTTGCAATTTCCTTCTGTTTGTAAATTTTTAAGTTTACAATAGAGTTAAAAGTTTTTTGTAGAAATGAAAAAGCGCCACTTTTTCTCCTTTAACAGGTGTTTATAAAATATAGAGATGGCATTCATTTATTTTTGTGCAATGAAATCAATAAAACATATATTTAGTAGCAGTTAATTGCTTTTACGTAAGAGGTATATTTCTTTTCTTGTCGCTTTTCTTAGCCTAAAACATTATTTTTGTTGTTGAAAAACTTTAGAAAAGGAACACACACACACACACACACACAGATTTCGTATGCAGGCTGATTTCTACAGCGTACGTACAGAATCAATTTCTTTATTTTTCTATATTGCTCTTCAGCTGTAAAAGCAGTGATTTCGACTGTGAAAAGATACAACGATAGGGGTAAAAATCCTTTAGCATAAAAATTAATAACTGCTTAATTTATGATTTACTGTACAAATCGTATAGTTTATACAGTACAGTTTATAAAATCGTATAGTACTGCTTTCACAGTAGATTACTGCTAACTTTACAGTTTGATACTGTTAATTTCACAGAGCAATTCCATTAAAAAACAGTATATTACTGATAATTTTGCATATTATCGCTGTTCAGTTTATAGGCCAAGTCCTTCATGAAACAGTATATTACTGCTAATTTTAGAGTTTAATACTGCAACTTTTACAGGGCAGTTTCATTAAAAAACAGTACATTACCGCTAATTTTGCAGTTTATCGCTGTAAATTTCACAGTAAAAGTCTGTTATAAAACAGTATATTACTGCACATTTTACAGTTTAGAACTGTAAATTTCAGTTTTTTTGAAACCTCAGCTGCCAGTATTATACTGTGAAAACTTTTTTTTTTTTTTTGCAGTGTAGTTAATCCAAAGAAAATTTATGCTTTGCTTTGATATGATGTTGAACGTTAACATTTTTTAATAACAGAGGCTATTAAACTTCACATTCATAGAGGACATCGTACTAAGTGGTTAGCATTCAGGCTGACGCGGGAAAAAGTTACAATACAAATGAGGGGAAATAACACTTCGATCACAGGTGGGAATGAAACCTACGATTTCCAGACCTACGCAGGCCCGGATCCGCCCAATGATTCGACAGTGCCTTCCACTGTTGGGCCATGGGCCCCTCAGTACTGTGGACTCCCCGCACTGCAGGGTAACAACTCTATGGTACATAGATCCGGACCTGGGCCTTCGTGGCGAAGCTTCTACCCCAAAGCAAAAGATGAACTTTTACGTTTGCTGATATTTTAACAACGTATTTTTTTTTTAACCAAAACGAGCTTTAGTGCAGTAAAAATGTCGTCTGATTTTTTTTCAAAGCATTTGATAAGAAATATTTTATAATAAATGTGTAAAATCCATTAGACGGAACTTTAATATTTGTCTCTGGCTTTTGTGTCTGAAATTGGTTTTCTAAACAGAATCACTGCAATAGAATTCCTTTAAAGTATTGCAAATGTTGCTTTAAAAATGTTTTCTTTAAAATGTGCGTAGCGAAGTGAAAATATATTTATTCTATAGAAATGGAAGAATGTCGTTCTAAAATCTTCATACACAAACGAACACTGGGAAAGCCGAAATACTTTAGCGTAACAGAGCATCTTGCATTTAAAAAGTGCAAATTCTTTCATGAATAGAATGACTAAGAAATAACTGTAGAAGTCTTCTGAATATTGAATTAGAATGCATTTTCGTTTCGAGGACTTACTGCACAATAAAAATATAACTTGAGAATTGATTTTTCGTGGTACGGGTCTAAGCATATGCAATGGACAGTTTGAATACGTGGCAAAGAATAAATAAATCTTAAAGTACTCGCGCAGACATACGTTGATCTTTTGTAAACAAAAGTATACAATTTACAGTTATAAGAGTTCTTAAAGTACTAAGGAATTGCTTCTCTATATCTTTCTAAGAACTCTCCCATTACAAAGGATTTTTTTTTTTAATTTTGACGTTAACTAGCAATTAAGAGCCATTATTTTGAAGTTCAGACAAGGTGTGGCAGTGACCATTTTTGATTTTTATAATTTTTTTATATGTCAAAGTAGGTCATGAGAAGTGAACATTCTGAAATTTTTATCCTTCCAAAAAAATTTTTTCGCTCGTTAAAAATTCCCAAAGTTTGACGTTTTGCAGCGCTTTTTAGAAAAATTCTGAAAGTCGCGTTTCAGTGCGCTTTAGCTCTTTACAGAAACACCACCCCACGGTAATGTTTATATTTATTGGTTGTACTGTATCTAGTGATGATGACTTTATAGTTATTTTGGTTGGGGTTGTTGCTTTCTTCAGATAAGGGGTCGCAAAGTATGGATTTTATCCGTTTTCGCGCAAGTTGAACCTGCGTTATTTCCCCCAAAAAGCCACCCCCCGAAAAAAATGTAACATATACTGAAAGTTTATACTATGAAGAGAGTAAATGACACAAAATTTGTTTGAGGTTTAATTTTTTTAGGAGAAAAATACCATGATATTTTTCAAATTATCAAAAATTGTGCTTTTTTGATCACAATTAACTCAAAACAGCATCACTAGGAAAAAAAAAAACCTTTTATATATTATGGTACCTGGCTATGTGTAAAACATCATGAAAAAAAAAGCAGCATGGGATCTCTTCTTGTTTTCCAGAAAATATTTTTTTTTTGTAGCTCATTTTATGCGTTTTCTCGTGCGTAAAACATGTGTCCAGTATGCAGATTAGATCTTCTAAAACTTTAAGGATGTAATAAGAATGTATATATGTGTGTATAGAGAAAGAAAAAGACTAGTAATACTTTATTTTTCTGATTTTTACAAATTAATGGTATTTTAATTGCAAGTAATTCAGGAAACGATAAATCCATATATATATATATATATATATATATATATATATATATATATATATATATATATATATATATATATATATATATATATATATATATATATATATATATATATATATTCTTATTTATGTCCGTAGCAATGGAAGAAATATGAACAATATCGGTTTCACTTTCCTCTAAATGCCTTTTTTCTATGTCATCTTCAAATACGTACCTCTAAAAGGCTGTCAGTTCTTGATAAATCAGTATTATTCGCTTTTTCTTGCTTGGGATATCGGCTAAAAACAGTTTGAATTTGACTTTTTGTCGGATATTCGTTCGGTTGGGATATTTTTATGTCTTCAATCATCTCTGTTCTCATTGCATGTTCTACTTGGTCGGACGTCTGTTTTCTGCCGGTTTTTTACCATAAAGGAACTTGTCATAAAGAAATTCTATTTGTTTCAATGAAAATTGTGTACTTTTACGAGTTGGGAGAGCCCACCCCTCACATGAGATTTCCAAAATGTTTTCTTCTTTGTTTTCTCTTTTGTTGCAGTACATGCAATGAGAATAGAGATGATTGAAGACATAAAAATATTCCAACCGAACGAATATCTGACAAAAAGTCTAATTGAAGCTGCTTTTAACCGATGTACAAAGGGGAAAAAAGCGGATAATACTGATTTATCAAGAACCGACAGCCTTTTAGAGGTACGTATTTGAAGATGACATAGAAAAAAGGCATTTAGAGGAAAGTGAAACAGATATTGTTCATGATATTTCTTCCATTGCTACGGACATAAATAAGAAAGAATTATTTTGGGATTGATACGATAAATCTATATATATATATATATATATATATATATATATATATATATATATATATATATATATATATATATATATATATATATATATATATATATATATATATATATATATATATATGATATCGATTTATCGTTTTCTGAATTACCTGCAATTAAAATAACATCAATTTGTAAAAATCAGAAAAATAAAGTATTACTAGTCTTTTTCTTTCTCTATACACACATATATACATTCTTACTACATCTTCTTACTACATCTAGAAGATCTAATCTGCATACTGGACACACGTTTTACGTACGAGAAAACGCATAAAATGAGCTACAACAAAATTATTTTCTGGAAAACAAGAAGAGATCCCATGCTGCTTTTTTTTTCATGATGTTTTACACATAGCCAGGTACCATAATATATAAAAGGTTTTTTTTTTTTCCTAGTGATGCTGTTTTGAGTTAATTGTGATCAAAAAAGCACAATTTTTGATAATTTGAAAAATATCAGGGTATTTTTCTCCTAAAAAAATTAAACCTCAAACAAATTTTGTGTCATTTACTCTCTTCATAGTATAAACTTTCAGTATATGTTACATTTTTTTCGGGGGGTGGCTTTTTGGGGGAAATAATGCAGGTTCAACTTGCGCGAAAACGGATAAAATCCATACTTTGCGACCCCTTATCTGAAGAAAGCAACAACCCCCAACCAAAATAACTATGAAGTCGTCATCACTAGATACAGTACAACCAATAAATATAAACATAACCGTGGGGTGGTGTTTCTGTAAAGAGCTAAAGCGCACTGAAATGCGACTTTTAGAATTTTTCTAAAAAGTGCTGCAAAACGTCAAACTTTGGGAATTTTTAACGAGCGAAAAAAATTTTTTGGAAAGCTAAAAATTTCAGAATGTTTACTTCTTATGGCCTACTTTGAGATATAAAAAAAATTAGGAAAATCAAAAATGGTCACTGCCGAAATTTCCGTTTTTTGTCTGAATTTCAAAATAATGGCTCTTAACTGTCAATTTATCAGGCAAAACCAATGACTCCGACTGAAGGACAGCTGCTCTTAGACTATAGTGATATGCTGACAGTCTAAGAAATGAGGAGGCAATTTTTGTTTTCATATACGCTCTGATGATGATGATGATAGCGCATCCTACGCCACTTTGGTTACCACTGTACCAAGTCGAAGAAAACATTTATCTCATATGATACCTCCTTTTTAAGGTCAAGGTTTTATAAACAACATATAATTATATTTGCTAAGTAAATACTTTAATGCAGATTTATTTTCAAATTTACATTTTACGCAAATTATCATTTACTTTCTAAATCATCTGTAAATGATTTTGGTAACATGGAACTCGTATCGAAGATGTTAACTATATCATGAAGAGCAATCGCGTGGGAGGGAAAAAATTCCACAACCATCTGGGTCTACCATAATTGTAACTCCTTTTTAAATGGAAACTTGAAGTTGTTTTGTAAGTAAAACCTGCAGGTGTTGGTCTGATGATTTCATGCATTCATATGCTTTTACAAAAATTATTGTATCGAATTCAAGTTTGATTTTAAATGTACTCACTACCTATAAATATCTGCTAAGAGACTGGCCTGCAAAGCGTTTGCCAGAATTTAATTTCGTTACTGATGCTCAAACTGTGTGTGAGTGAAAAAATGAGTACATTCATATCACCGTGTAATCGAAGTAATATTTTCTTTCAATTAATAAATTTATATAAATGTACTTAAAGAAAAATGAAGAAATAAAGCCTTGTTAAAATATGATATTTTTATTAATTTATTTCCTAAAGCCTTTTCCATTGGAATTGTCAACAGTTTTTATTTTTCTGCTATTGCTTAGTTCATTTGCATGGGGATACTTGCTTACACACTTGCTACACACTTTAGTTTTCAATATTTTTCTCTGCTTCATTTTTTTTTTTTGTTTAAGTATGTGTACAAAGGTAATTTTTTACTTTATCTGACAGTATTTTTTTTTATTTGAAGTTTAACAGATAGTTTCGGTAAAATATTTTTTTTTCAATAATTTTAAAAAGTGATTATGTATCCCCACATTAAGGGATACATTATCCCTTCGGGGGGATACTTGAATCCACTGAGAAAATACAAAGACTTTTCATTAAATCAGTAATTTACTTATGAATTTCAGTTTTCTACATAATAATTGTAAAAAATAATACTCTTTCTAATTTTCTGTATTAAACTATAATAATGTGAACACAAAAAAAAAAAAAAAAACATTGTTTTAAATTCCACAAGAACATTTGTAAAGAAAATGTACACAACTTTAATGATCTTATGATACTTTTGATCGGTTGCTTATTCTCCAATAGAGTTGTGAACAAAATATTTTATGACTAAAACTAACATTTTTTTTAAAGTAGCGTAATGAAGCTAAAATTACCAAGAAATAAAAAAAAAAATGGATGACAAGCACAAAAATCAACTTTTTTGCTTCTTGTCTTGCAATAATAAAAAAATACGAGTTTTAGCAGTTGAAATAATTTTTAAAATGAGGGAAGAAAAATGTTAATATCAGTGTACTTATAAAAAAGAAAAGAAAGCCATATGTTTTCAAAACCAGAAAAGTCAAATGCAAACAATTCGTTTGTTGTAGTTCTTAAATATCCACTCCACTCAACTGGATGTGTGCAGTTTAACACATTTGTCATTTTTTCATGAAAAATAGATTGATTAAGCATAATATCTTTTCGCTTTAGAAAACTTATTTCAAAGTCTAGAAATCCAACTTTGCATTCTAATTGCTACCGGATCTACATAATGGGCAACTAACTTTTTTGTTGTAAATCTTAACTATTATAGAAAAATCATTTTTTTCATTCAAAGATTTGACATCTATTTTAACTTGTTCAAGCTCATTTGGCTGATCAGAACATAACCCATCAGTAAAATTAGTTTGTTTTTAGATGTTTGAGATGTTATGTGGGTTACAAGTGCGAACTGGTAATTCGAGTGCGAACTGCGAATTTTAATTGTTTTGCATGTTTACTGCAGCGATTGTTTAAATCTATCACGAATACTATAATAAATGTTATTATGTTAAAATGGTTTTGAATGTGTAAAGTTACTGTGAACTAAGTAAACAACAGCTATATTGTTTTCAATGTGTTTATATTGTCATATGGACACTTGATTCCTGGGATCATGTATCCCTCTAAAGAAGGAATCAAATATCCCTAATATGCGATTTTTACAAACATACTTGCTCTGTTATTAACAATCAGTGGCGATTTACTAAAAAAATGTCTCAATTCTTAAAGACGGTCTATACTTTAACATTACACTTCGATATTTTTTACATGTATATAACGGATAATGTAAACTTCAGATTGCTTCCCTAAAAAAAAATACCTTGACACATTCAGACAATCATTTCTTGAGCTAAAACAAAATGGCTGAAAAAAGCAAAATATTGCCAGTTTTTATGCACACATATAACTTTAATATAATTGTGAGGTTTCAAATCTCTACGTAATGATTTTGGTACAGTTTTGGCTGTGGGATCATGTATCCTCAGGGATCAACTATTCCCAGTCTCCCCTATACTTAATTCTGGGAATTTTAAACTTTGGGGTTTTATTTACATATCTTTGAATATAAGATAAATTTTTCAAAAATATTTTGCACTAAGAAAATGTACGTATTTCACGTTCTACTCTACGGTCGCATCCGCAACTCTTACAAGTTATTATTTTTTACGCAGCTATCCTTTTATTCTTATGCAAAAAACTAAACGTATCAGAACACAAAGCAAATATATGAGGAAACATGTAACATCCTACCAAATGAATAGAACATCTGAAAACCATTAATCCCTAACGACTTCTACCGTACTAGGCCCTTTTTGTTAAATACAATGCATATTTAAGATGACGACAGTTATGCGCTCTAGCTCTTCTCACATAAATATGGGCAACACTTCGATATCTGCATCAGTTTCTAGGAAGTTGCTCCTTGGAAGCTTCGAACACGTTAACACTGAAGATGACCGCCGCTGACGCGGTCAAAACGTTTAAGGAAACAACTCTCAGACCACGGCACAACAGCCTGGAATCTTACAACATTATTGACACCGGCCGTGAAAGATTTCATTCTTACATTTTATTTAAAATTTGTCTTTACACAGAATATTCAAAATATTTATAAGTATACTAGCTGTACCCGACGCGCGTTGCTACGCCAACATAAAAATACATCATTATACTGATTTTCATGACAATCGGTTGAACGGGGCAGAAGTTGCTACTCTGCAGTGCCACCTGGTGGCGAGTGGCTTCAATGAGCATATTATGCACCTTCTCCGTGGAAAAATACACACATATATATATATATATATAGCAATTTTCATAATACTCGGTCCAGGTATCAAGTGAAGCCGTGACTATACTCAAATTTTGAACTTACGCAGTTTGCAAGATCAATCAATCGCTAAAAATATCAAATAGAAAAAGTTTTAAATCCCCCCCGTTGCATGAAAAGCCATAAAACAATAAAGAAAGAATTTATTTGTTAAAACTCAAGAAAAATGGCAACAGCCAACTTCTTATCAATGATATCTTTCACGCGAATTAATTTCTGCAGCCAATAATTTTATTCGTATGTATCCAATGGATTGTGACTTAAATGGGAATAAAAAAGGAACTATGGATCGGATTTTTTTCGAACTGATCTATAAACATTCCCAGTACCAAAAATAACAAACGGTGAAAGTTTCAGCCAAATCTACCGGGTAGTTTTTGAGTTCATGGATGACATACAGACAAACATTCATTTTTATATATACAGATTTTTAATTCGAAAATTTTTTCATTTTACATATATTAGCAAGAAAAAATACATACCTGTACAAGATTGACAAAAATAGAGGTGAAAAGTGTAAGAAGGTTTAAACATGTTATTTGACGAATGCTAAACAACAACTGGGGAAAAAATGCTACAGATCATGTGTTGAGAAAAAAAAAAAAGGAGCAATTTAAAGCTTTACGAAGATATACCGAATTGTGTTTTATTATTTCATACAACGCATCCTATATTTTTCATCGCTGCCATAAAACGGGTTTAGTTTTCAAATGAATGTGCACAGATGCTGATACGAACCTGGAACTCTAAAAAGTGACACTTCGGTAATATATCAAAGTTTAAAGCACGGGAACATATTATTATCTATAACCCCCCCCCCCCCCTTGATTTTTTTATTACAATATATGCTCCAGAAAATTGAAGATAGTATAGTTTTTCATCTTTTGCTCTTCGATGCGGCCTTAGTTCTTCAGCATACATAGTTTCGTTGTTTCAGAAAGCAATGCAGGACTACAAATTGTATGCAGTCGGTAATTCCATTTTAAAATGTAGTAGTCTAGAGACTATTGTTTAAATTTTATAGGTTCCGGTAGGGGACAGTGGGTATATTGGAGTAAAAGGGGATAATTTGATTTTTTTTTTTTGAGCAATTACGATTGCTTATTGCTTTCATTTGACTGTTTTTGGCGTGCCATCATTTTATTTTCCCACTGCCCCCTTCCGCACCGTCACCGTCGACCAGCTCCTCACGATGCTGCTCCTATAGCGAAAGCAGTCTCCAGGTTGCGTCCACATCCTACTCATATACGCATACATACACGCACGTACACACATATACATACACCTACACACACACACACAAACACATACACCTACACACACATACACATACACACACGCATACATACAGACACCTACACATACACACACAAAACCATACACACAACTACCCACACATTCATGCCTGCACACAGACACAAACACATATGCCCACACACACATACACATACCTCCACCCCACACACATTCATACACACAACTACCCACACAATTATGCCAGCACACAGAAACAAACACACATGCTTTCACACACATACACATACCCCCTACACACAAACACACATACCCCACACACACAAACACACACGCCTATATACACACACTCGTGATTGCGAAAAACATAATTTGAATTCAAGATGTCAAAATTCAAATTATTTTTTTTTTAATTAAGACATTTAGTTAATTTGTTTTTGGAGATATATATTGATTTCCAAGCAATTTTTTTCTGTTTTAGTTTTAAAACCAGGCAACAAGCGAATTGATGGAACGATATGTGCTTATGTTCGTTTCATATGGAACGTAATTTAATGCTGTTGAAAATTTCTTTCTAAAATCATTATTACCAGGCACAAGCTTTAATTTTAATTACAGACTGAAAGTGCAATATTTAGAAACTAGATTTCTAAAAAAAAGGTAAGAAGGAACTTGAAGATTCTGTTTATTATAAGGCTTTGTTGAGGGGCGAAAAAGTGGGTCAACGATTAGTTTTAGTTAAACGTTGCATTACGTTGATTTTTCTTTTCTTTTTTTTTTTTTTTTTGGCCTCTGAGTTAACGTTTGACAACGATTAATGCTCAGTATTCTACAAAAAAAAAAAAAAAAAAAAAAAAAAAAAAAAAATCACATTTCGTATAAGCTTAGGAAGAGTCCCCCCCCCCGTTATATACGGTGACTCAAGGCCAACTGAAGTGGTGACAAATTATAATTTCAATTATTTTCAGTGTGTCAAAAGTCCCTTACGACTGGAAGTCGAGCCTCTTAATATTCAGAAGGGTGAGACAAGTTGGAATCAGTTCCTCTGGATGTCTTGTATCCAGCGGCACCAGCATGACCTGGTAGACATTATCAGTTCGATGGAGAAAGGGTTATACACACACACACACGGACGCGCACGCGTTTAAAAGCATAGATGGCTCAAAGTTACTCTAAGAGGCTGACTAACTTTTGGATGGCTCGTTTGAAATAAACACATTATGAATCGCTTTTATTACATTTCCCTATTGAAAATATCTATACAACACGTCAGGTATTTTTCTTCAGTTTTAGGCCACTAGATGCATAAAATTATCAAAATACGAGTAGGATAGTTGAATATTGTGAAATTTTGACTATAGACCTACTCGTGCTGTCGGCACTGCCACCGGTTATTCCACGAGGTCAAAACAACTGAATGTAAGTAGGTAACTACATGTTAATGTATGAGAGAAAGGAATAGGAATAATAACAATCTCAGATTGTGCTGTTTTCGTATCATTGACATTACACTTCTAGTATTTTAACTGTTTACCGGTAAATGCAAAGTTGTAAAACCTTTCTTAAAATAGTTAAAATCTAAATAATACGTTTTTCTTCTTCTAAAAATATTAATAATGCGCACAAAAAACTCAATTGGGCAATCTGAAATAAAAATTTGTTGAAGTAACTACTGGCACCAGGCTATTTTCCCACCCAACCGAATTAAACTGCGAATAGGTAATTACAAATCAATGTATAAGCAAAACGGATCATAAATCACGTTAAAGATAAATCTTTCATTAGATATGCATGAGTTATTTCCGAATCTCAATCTTTTCCGTTAAATATTGAATGCTAAATTAAGGCGACTAGTCAGATGCTTTATTTCCCGATTCAAAATAAGAGTTTTTAACATTGGTCAACTTAAAACCTCGGTACCAGTAGCTAATGTTTGCAAGAGGTATTTCACGTTTCAAGGCTTCTCCATTTAATTAGAAGATGGTATGATAAAGTGACTTTAAGTTTTAATAAATTGCTTCATGAAGTAATTAATTTGAATATAAATTTAAACCAGAAACATTATTTGAGGAATAGTTTCTGTTGTTTATATCTGGCCGCTGTAGAAATATCAATAAACATAGAAAGTTTTCTTAAGATTGCTTAAATTTAATGCTCGTAAATGCTGATCTAATGTACTACTTTAAATGTTATATTTAGGTGAGCAGACTACGCGTATCAGATCACAACGATGTTTAAAAGAGAGTTATAAAAAGTAAGTTATAAATTTAGCTCTTATAGATTAGTTAAAAATAGTTAAACACAGTACAACAAGAAAAAACATACAGAAAAAACTTTAGAACATTATTCAGTTACATTAGGTCCAATATAGGAGAAACGGCAACAGTAACAGACATGCTTATGGCATCGCTCACAGGTTAACTAAATTTTCTGGTGCTTTTAATATATTTTAGACTTTTAAAACTATTTTTATCTCATGCATCTACATCTCATCTAACGTTTGGCTGCTTCTGCATCATCTGAATTAGTTAATTATATTTTTATTTGCTCAATTTTGAGAAAAGTTCCGACCCCCATGAACAGACACCGACAATTCTGATGATACCAAGTAACATGTAGGGCGAGAAAAGGATGAGTAATGAACATAAAGTTATATAAAAACTTTTACTGAGACAGTGTCTTGGTGAAACAAATCAGCGTTCACTTTCTGTTGTAATGAATCAAATACACTGATACAATGACCAACGTTAATGCAGTTAATTTGGATACAGCAGTACACAAATCAAATACATCGTATTTGTCCAAAATTTCCAGTTCTTGAGCAAAAGCTAAGCATGGCTCCCATAAAAAAAGAAAAATATTAGAAAAATTTATTAGAAGGATCCGAGGTTTGTGGAGATATTTTTCTCAATTTCCACAATTATTTAAACTTTGTAAAACTAACTGCTGTGTAGCCATAGCCCGCGTTTTCATCAATCGCCTTATTTTTTGGGTAAAAATCCCTTCCCATCCCATCCGAAGCAAAGGGCACACTTTTGTGTAACAAACGATAGTTGCTTATTATGTGATTTAGCAGTACTCTACAAATGGTGTGCTGAAAAAGCATCCATCAAAACTCAAGCATTATACACATAATATTCTACACATATTTTGGTATTTAGTTTTTACACTTCATTCTTGTAGTAACATACTTCTATGTAATAAAATGAAAACGATGTTTGCAAGATTTTTTTTTAACCTGTGGTTGGTAAGGGCAACTTTTTATCAATTGAATTTCGAAAAAATGTTTTTTTCGATACACCCTAATGGACAATCGAGACCAAATTGTAAACATTCATCATTACAGTCCAGTCACTGATCATCAAAGGCAACCCTGTTTTCTTGTTTACTTCAAGATTGGCGCGTTCAATGACGATCAGTGGTAGCCGCTACAAAGTTGTGAGTCTAGTTGTACTGCATTCATGTATGTTCCTTGTTATACAGGTTAGTCCACATTATGTTGGAAAGGAATGAAAGCTGGGCTAGAAGTCCAAGTTATGTCCAAATCGTTTTTGAAAAATGAATGTGTGCACAAAATTTTGGGTATATTGAAATGTTTCAATTTAGCACTAGTCGTTCTTTTCTGTTAGTTGGAATCGCATGGAATCTGCAACAGAAATTACACTTAAATGCACTGCTAATGTATGCAAATGCATGTATTAGAAATTAAAACTTTAAATTGCTGAAGATATACTATCTGATACAAAACACAGGTTAAAAGTAAAATTGGAAAATTAACATATGATTTTATTATTTTATTCCTGCTGCTGACTTTCATAGTTGGTAATAACTTGAAAGGTAAACTAGAACTCATAAACAATTTTAGTTACACTACAAGTTTCGTTTAAAGAACTGGACAATATATTTTTATTGCATTAAAGCTTACTTTTCTTGATTAAAAACTTTTTGAATATTTTCTATTTAACAATCTATAACAAATCTCTTTATCATACGTCGCAATATACGTAAACACTTAATGCGTAATTTCAAAGGCCATCTGACACTGACAAAATGAGTATGCCAGAGAAATTTTTGAATAGAAAAACAAATGCCTATCTTTTTATGAGGTAAAGCAGTAAAGAGGAGAATGATTGAATCGCTATAAAATATTTCGGCGTATTTCGCACCTTTCCGATCATAAAGTTTTAATGATGTTCGGAATGGGAGCCTCATTTCAACGGTGATTTATTTCTCATGGATAATTTTCTAACATGGTCATAAGTGATAAGCTTGTTCTTGTTAAGAAATCATGAATAGTGCATGTCTTTCAACGAACGGAACAGAAATTATCGATAAACGTAGACAGTTACTCATTAATCTTGCTGTTATCCTCCTTACACTGTGCCTGACCGAACATTACTTCCCTCTCAACCTTTTTCTTTGTTCTTAAAAGCTAGAAATAGGCTTCTTATTGAGTTGGAATCAGCCTTAACATTAATTTATGGAAGGGCATGAAAAGGCACACCGGTAATTTTACTTCTCGAAATAAAGTTTTATTTTATTTGTCTTTTGATCTTTACGCAGTCAGTAAATATTTATTAACTCATATATAGATAAATAAATTTAAAATTGTTTTTAATGTATATATTTTAGCCATTCAGCATACAATGAATTTTAGTTTTAGTTTAGTAACTCTTAATGCATTATGTATTTAAAAATGAATTTATCATTTAGTTCGTCTTCATATCATATGTGAATAACTACAACTTGTATCATTACAAATTTGCAAAATATGGGTAATTGCGAAAAAAGCTCCATTAGTTTAGGTTCACCACGAACTATAACTAGAAAAATATAAAGACGATTTACAGGCGCAAAATAAACAGTGAGCATGAAAAATAAATAACAGTCTATAATCAGACAAGTTCATATATACCTGTAACCAGACGAGTTCATATATATATATATTTGCTCAGCATAGTAGGATTACAAGATTTGAGCAACGTATAGGCACGTCAACTTGTCTAGTGTTAGCGCTGCACATTGTCGTTCACCCCACGATATTAGGTAAATAAAATGAATTGTCTAATGAGAAAAATAAAGTCTGCTTTTCAGTAAATTTTAATTTAATTTCAAGCTAGATCCTTCGGTTCTGAATCTAATTTCTCGAGCATATGCGCTAGTTCAATCTCGTCTTTGCTAAACTTAAGTTTGTTGTATAAATCAATTCGCTAAGCCATTCTGGAAAAAGCTTGGCGTCACAATATACCTAAGCATAAGTGCCATGGAAAATTAAGTTAATTACACTCTTAAGTTAAGAAAAGCCAGTCCCCCTCCCCTATAACCAACCATTTTCTCACAACTCGGATCCTGTACACATAACAACACATTGCGTCAGTTAAAATATAAATAAATTGTAAGAAAAACCATTTATGATCAATTTTAAATTTTCAATCGTTTGTTTTTTTAAAGCAGCCTTTGAAATTTGTATTTTGCAAATACTTCGCTGATTGTAGAAAAGGAAGGCTCTTTCTTATTTCAGCGCTGAAAAGACATAAAAAATTTAAGTAAGTATACACTGTTAAAAATTCAGGAAGCTTTTATGGTAAATATTACTGTAAAATGTAGTGTTTACAGTATAGAAAAAATTTACAGCAAATGTTTATTTTGATACACCACGTGACTTACAGTACAAAGCATATAACACCGTATTTCTCTTACTCGATGCGTCCCAACGCGTATGGTGGGTAGCAAAGCCGCCTGCCGTTTCGAAGGTCCCGAGATCGAACATTCAGTTCGAATTTTGAACTTTTTAACTCTCGTTGATTCTACTGTAAAATTTTACAGTAAAATAGGATTTTAGGGTAATAGTTACTGGCAACATGGATGCCAGTAACTTTTACCGTAAAATTTCAGGAACTTTTTTAACAGTGTAGGAACATTTAAAAAAAGTAGCACGATCCAAGTTTAGCAGGTAAGTGCTATTGGGATAGTAGTACCAATGTCTTACATTATATTTATTAGGCAATGTGGAATATTTGTAAAGGAATGCATTTACCGTCATTGCTTTAACCATTAGCAATGCAACTTTCCTTACCAGCATTATGTCTGCAGAAAAAAAAAAGTTTTTTTCATAAAATAGGTGTTCAAAGAGTAATACAGTATTACATTTGAATGAGCTTTTATACAAAAAAATCCAATAAAAAATCAATTTGTAATATTTAAGTCTAAACAAATTTTGACTTGACGCTTATCAAAATCAGACTGATTATCGACTAAAATATATATTTTACCTATAACCGACTATAAAGTTTGCGGAAAACTTTTTACAAAAGTAAATAAATAAATAAAATCCTGCCATTGTTAAAATAAGTTTTTTTTTCTTATTGGGCAAGTTAAGGGGAAAGTAGGACAAAACTCCCACCCGGGATGAAAAGCGGGATGATGAGATCTTATTTTGAGAGTTTTTTTTTGTGTAATACACGATGCTATCTAATGAAATAAAAGTCTTTACGAAAGTTATTACTATAAAGTAACTGCTACTTTAGTGTCTGTCGGCTATTTAGTTCAAGTGGGATTTTTTTTTCTTGAAAACTTTCGTAATTTTTTGTCTGGCATTAGGGTGATCCTTATTGAATGTGATTATTATTACTTTATTAATGAAATTCCATGTTTTTTACTATAGCTCATTGTAATAATTTCAACCCACTCATGGGCAAATCCATCATTTTACAAAGATTATCAAACAAATCAATTATAAATTAACCATATGCATCAACTTTACCTGGCTCAGAATATTGATTCTCAAGCGTGTAGGAAAGTATATTGACTGAGTTTGACGGTACAAATGTCTCTAAATAACTAGTAGTCTCCCTAAAAATATAAAACGTGAGGTTTAGCCCCACTCCCCACTGCACTTTAATTTTTCATTATTATTTAGCCTAAAACATTTTCTGTTATTTTATGAAAAAAGTGTTCAACATCAGTCTCAGAACAAACACGAAGTTTAATTTGCTCATCATGATAAAATACAGTATGATAATTACCAAGTCTAATACATATGTAATAGTCTGTTTGCAAATTTATCATTTCAAGTCATTGTAGCATTGTTGTTCGGAAACATCAACATCTTACTATCTAAGCTCTCTGTCTTCACATATTGACTAGCTTTGTTAGAGTCGCAGCTAAACAGAAAGTCATCATAATACATCACGTTCTCGAGGACAATGCACACATTGCCTTGAGTTTATTCAACCCTGAGGAAAAACTATTATTGATCGTCGTCAGGTCTTTGATACGTTATTTCGGATTTCACACGTCGTATCATATCTGACACGATGCACTGTCTCCATCTTCCTTTAGTCGAATATTTTTCGTCACAATTCTGGAAATGCTTCCTTATATCACTGCAATTACGAATGGTTTGCTATCCTCAAATCGAGTTGTTTCCTGTCGGATAAAAATCTTAAATGCAATAAAATTATACATAAATTTTACTTCAATGAAATCATTTTAAATTATTTATTTATTTTTAATATTTTCTTTGCGTTGATAGTAAGAATGTTTTTTAAACTTCAAGGTATATACTTATTGCATTTACGCAAATCTATATATTTGAAAGTGATCCAAAATTAACCATTTGATCCTTTGTTTTTATCGAAAAAAGGTTTATTTAATCTCAAGTAATTTTTAAATAGTTTTTAATCAAAGGCATACGTTTCAAAATGATAATAAGTTAATCACTTAGTCATTTGTTTTGATAGAAAATACAATGTGTTTAAATGTAAGTCATTTACTTATATTATTTACTTTAACGCATGTATTTAAAAGTTAAATGAAATTAGGTTTTTAACCCTAAGCTTTGAAGGTAAAATATTTCTTTAATTACTTCTTGTTTGCTAATAGGCCTTATTTTAACTTAATAGCATTTATTTTTAAAATGATACTTTTATCCCTTTTACTGCTCACATTTCTTTCTTTAAACTACCAGTCAATAACACATAGTACTTACACAAATGCTTATAGAAAAAAATACTGAAAAAACGTTTTGGTCCTCTGTTTTGAAGGTAATATTTTTGTTTATTACGTGTTAGTAGTTTATAGTATTTACTTAATGTCATACAATTAAAAATAAGATAAAAATTATCTCTTAATTCGTGTTTTTGATATTGGTTCTATAAGACTTGGCACAAGCAATAAATTCAGGTTGACCATTGTGTCCTTAAACTGACTGAAACAAGCATATAAACACTCTTAAACTGGAAAAGTTTCTCAGTTAATTATAAAGTAAAAACGATGTAACTTCTTGTCTTTCAAGAAAATAATTGTTTAGAGGTATATTAACACTTCAACAACTTTTTAGAAAGCAAAATTACGTTTAGCATAATAAGCTAAGATTTTCTTCCCCTCTCATTGGAAAAAAAACCTAATGGTTTGCGTAATTAGCATTAAAATTGCTTAAAATTTTTTGTTTTGATAACATAATCGCAACATTACGTGAACACACGATGTTATTTTTCACGTGGGAAAAAAAATAAAAATAACAGTCACGCTAAACCAATTTTAAATATCAGGGTGTGCCAATCTACAATAAAACTTCATGTGCTGAGTCTTATGATTTTTTTTTAATTGAATTTAGTTTACAAGTAAAATACAAGAAATTACTTTTGCTATACTACTAAAACTACGAAAACTACTGCGATGGAGATACTCGATAAAGGATAACTAGAACTTAATAAGGGATAACTCTGGCAAAAACACTTAGCTGTTATTTTGATCAAGTAATTATAATATTTATTGGTCTCTCTCATAAAATTAGGGGCTTTGTCAACATGGTAATTTTTGTGACCGCATGCCTGGATTTAAATTTGCTTTTTTTTTTGGCTATTGCTACCATAGAACTTGCTTTTTTCGAAACTTTTTTTTTATTTAGGATTTTTTTTTTCTTTTTTCAATAAGATTAGGAAATGGGCGGGGAGGTTAAGATAAATAGAGAAAAAAATTAGCGACAGATCGTATAGGTAGATAGCCGCCGAAGGCTGCAATTTGGGAGTAAAAGAGGTGAATGGCACAAAACGCAACTGGAAACAAGGACGGATAAGATAGGGATAAAATACGGATAAGATAGATACAGATTAATTAATACCGCTGCCAACCTTATTTAAGCAGCCGCCGTAGCTACTTTTTGCACGCTACGGGGAACAAAGAGAGATCTTTTTTAAGCTATTTAATTAAAAGAATAAAACGTACAGTTTTTTGAAAACTAAAAATTTAGATTGTTTAATACTGCCACCAAATTTATTTAAGCAGCCGCCGAAGGCGACACTCTTGGCGTAAAAAGGGTGGGAATGATAATATTGATATAGAGAGATATAGATTCATTTATACCATCGCCAAATTAACTCAAGCAGCCTCCGAAGTCGGCAACCTTGGCGTACAAAGGCGAAATTCAAGCAGCTGCCGAAGCCCGCAAACTTGACGTACAAAGGCCAACCAGCTGGTCGCCGCATGCGGCTAGTATATGCTAAAATAAAGAGCTTTAAGTCATATAATTAGAATTAATCAGTAGTCGCTTCACTTGAATAAACATACATAGCATAATGGAAAATAGTCAGATAAATACAAAAAATAAAATTATTCAAAACGTGGTTTTTTAAGTCGGAATTTTTAGCTTTCCCCCTCTTTTGGGCAAAGTTTGGATATTTTTTTTTTCAAAATTCTTTTGTGATGAAAAACAAAGTAAAAGCTATTATCGGAATCAGCGGATGAAAAGTGAAATCATTTTGTCCGTATATGATAATCAACTAGTCGCAACGTTATTTCATAAATTTTCTCCAGAGGAATATCTTTCTAATTTAAAGTAATAAAAATGAATTTCTTCTGCTTTTAATACAATATTTATTAAGCCAGTAAGATATTTTTTATTTTTTCATGCAGTGTATTTTACATTAATTTAAGCTACGTAGAAAATACGATTTATGTTTAATTTTTTTGTTTTCGCAAAATGGTAAAAAAGTACTGTATGTTTTCAGACAGATTTAAGTAAGTTTTTAAAAAATAGTGGAATTTTGTATTATATTCTCTGATATATGAATGTAAACCCTATTTTTATATTGCGCAGAATGATTCATTATATTATTTAAAATGTAATTTAGAAAATATATCTGTATAAATGGAATACATTTACTTCCTTCGAATTTCAAAAACGAAAAAGCTGTAAAAGCACCAGAAGAACAGTTGTAAGCATTTTCAACTCTAATGATACAGCATTTTCTAATCGGAAAATTATCGTTTGCGCGATCTCATTTTTAATTAGCTTGAATAAAACCATTAAAGACGTTGCCACTTTTTTTTCTTCTCGGTAAAATAGATGCAAAATTGTGTTAAGTTATTAATGATACCTGTGTATTAATTAGAAAAAAAAATCCTACTTTATTTTTTAATAAAAACCTAATCACTCACGGTGCAGCTGAATGTATGCGAGTTTCAAAAGAAAAAATACAAGAATAGCATGAAACATATGTATACGAAAAAACTAGTTAAAGTACTAGCATATTCCTGTTTTTTCTTTTTAACAATCATTCCAAATTAAAAAGTATTTCGTTGGAGTTGGTTGAAAAATGTCTACGCTTCCAATGCAAAGTGAACAAATTCTCCTATATTACATAAAAATTGAACTTTTTTTTTTAAGAATGCTCCTTTTTAAAATAGTCCATAAGGCATTTCTCTTTGAGTATTAACGTAAACCCTATCTTCTTTCAGTCTTCAAAAAGGAATCTAGGAGCTAGACACTTGAACCAACGAATTCACCACGAACCAGTCTTCCCAGGGGTGATGCTTCGTCTTTCAGGAGTCAAGCCGCTTCCCATTCAAATTCTTTACTTTACTCACTGAAATATATACTAAAGGAAATATTTGAGAATGTTTTGACTGGAAATTGAGCAAAACATTTGAGCTTTATGTTAAAAAAAAAAAAAAAAAAAAAAAAAAAAACATTCGAATAAGAGTCATATCTTTTCTTCATTTTATATAATTTTACTGATATGATTCGCAACTGTTTGACGCTCATATTAAATGACCGCAGAGAAGTGATTTAAGCTTTTAGGAAATATATTTTAAAATATAGTGCATCTTAGGAAGCACTCGTAAAGTTTAAACGTTTCATTAACGTTTAAACATGGTTGTCACAACGTTACCTACCATTTTACAACGTTTACAAAATGATGTGTGCTTGTTATCTTCATTTTCGGAAATATGTATTAACGTAATTATTCGGAAAAGGTTGTAGTTCTTTTCCGAACTGTAAGTTATAGATAATATGGTGTGTGTTGCTACGAGATAGGCAGGTATTTTTAAAAGAACAAAACTTGGCAGCTATTTATTTAGAAACTAAACTCAGCTGAAAGGAAATTTTACTCTATGCTTAATTGATTTCGGATTAAAACTTATTTCTTTGGTTGTTTTTCTTATCTTTTAAACTATCACCTACTGTCATTTCAGTAAATATAATTAAATGAACAGCATTTAAGCATAAAAATCATCTGTGTTCGCTTTTACAGTTTTATCGAAAATTTATGTTTATTAAAAAAAAAAATCCTGATCGTCACTCACAATAATATACTAAGTGTTAAAAAAAGAAATAAAACTTAAATAATTGAGAATGCAAGTTTAGAACTTAGATTTAATCTCCTACTTAGTGATTATTTAATCCATTAAATTGTACGAACCAGAAATTAAAACTTTGGACCTCGTTTTTTGGAATCAAACTCATTTTATTTCAGTTAATTTTAAGTATGCTCCAAAGAAACACTAAAAACATTACTCATTTTGGGGAAAATATCTGTGATTTTCTTTTTCGTTTTTCCGGAGTATTCACTTTTAAGAAAGTCGGAGACTGCTTAAAAATTGAAGATAGATGTTTGTATTGCGTTTTCCATGCCATGAAACGGAAAATAATTTTAAAATATGTACCAAACTAGAGGGTAAAAATTGTTTTATATGGTTTTACCTGTTTTGGGGATATTTATCTTGCGGTTGCTATTAATTAAAACTACAAGTTCTTTTGGATTTGCTTAATTTGCTGTAATCACATTATAAGACACAGTTGGCATATATTGATAATTTAAATCATCCCACCCGCTAAAATTTTACTTAGACAGGTGTTATCATAACCGTATGAGAATCAATATTTGTATTTCTCTACACATTTTGTCTAGGAAAAAAAAGTTGAAACATATTGATTAATTTTTCTCATAAAATCCATTTGCGACTTTTGCAAACATTTAAAACACATTTTTGATCAGGATCGCTTTAAAGGATATGGCAAAATAATGTTCTATGCTTTAGTTAAATTTAATATTTAGTAAAAGTAATACATTATGTTTTTCTAAATCATTAAGTATAATTTATTATTTAGTAAAAAAAAGCATTTTATGGTTTTAAAATACAACTTTGCTATTTATGTTCATCATTTTTTCAAAAAAATTCTACTTAATTTAAATGTGCCATCGTTACAAAAACAACATAATTTTGCATTACTTGTGGAGCTATTTGACCATAATTTTGCGATCTTGTGTCAGATTGTTTAACTCAAACTTTTAACCTTTACTTAAATAAGCAAAGATGCTCAAAGTGGCATTTATTTTGCTTTATACAATCGATTAGCATTTTCCTTGTACTCAAAAGCAGCCACAATTCAAAGAAATGCATTCTACGAACCTTACTGAAATTTCCAGATACGATGGTATTCGAAGACATGAATAACGTCAAAACCACAAAATTATGTCGCATAAAATTTGAATTGCCTCTAGCAGAAAAATGACTGCATGCCAGAAATATTTTGGTGCGGACATTGAGAAAAAATATTCAATGATTCGTGCTGCTGTATGTACTATTCTTTCTTTAGAATAAGAAAAGAAATGCAGGAAGGAATTTTCTCTGTCCTTTGCGAATGTAAACGTTCGAAGCTATTGGAAAAAGCGTAATAATAATAAATGTAGAAAATGTGTAACACTTTTTTTTGTAATATATATATATATATATATATATATATATATATATATATATATATATATATATAATCAAAATCGAGATTTAACTCCATCTTACTTAAAAATATAACTACAAACTTACTTAACATAACTTACTTTACTACAAAAAAAAAAAAAAAAAAAAAAAAAAAAAACCTAATACAATCATTACAAATGAAAAATTCAAACTCATCTCATAGCTTTTTTTCCCGTTTTTAAGTGATATTTACTTTTCCAGGTCACCGCTAATTTTTCAGGTAAAACATAAGTCTACCAATGCATTTCATATTTAATAGAAAAAAAATTAATTCAGTTTTTTTTCTCTAAATAAATGTCAGGGAAACTCCTTGTAATTTAGAAAGGACGGGATTTCGTTTTGTTTTAGATTTATTGCGTTTTTTATATAGCATGGGCAATTTGATTTTTCGCGGGACATTTCAGAATATCTTGTTAATAGATCTGATTTTAAGGGGTCGGTCTTTTTAAATGACCGGTCCCTTTTCTTTCTTAATTTAAGTTTTCATTCAAGTTGTTTATTTACGGCTTGCTTGAATCCAAGTAAGCTGCTTTAGGGTTATTTAAAGTTTAAAAGCCGTCATGATTGAGTAAGATGAATTATACAGGGTGTATCAATACGACGTTTTCAGATTTTTATGGCAGATAGAGTACGCCTAGATGATAGAAAAGAAATAAATCACATAGCAATGCATGGTCGGAAACGCTTTCCTGGCGAGGTAGTGACGACGAAAAAGACAAGACACGAATAAGAGGAGAAAACATGTTTATTATAATTGGTACAGCAAAAAATCAAGAAAAAAAACATTAAGGAGCCAACGATCGTCATCAAATTAGGTGTTCGAAATTACGACTGGTGCTCACGCACCGTCATCTGACGCTTCGGTTTACGTAGTGACATCTATCGTGTGCACCAGACAAAAACTTACCAGTATTCTTGCTGCATTAAAAATAATAAACATGTTTTCTCCTCTTATTCGTGTCTTGTCTTTGTTGTGCTTTGTGTCGTCACTATCGCGTCCGGAAAGCATTTCTGACCATGCATTGTTATGTGATTTCCCATCGTGTAGGTGTTCTCTATCTGCCCTGAAAGTCTATAAACGCTGAACTGATACACCCTGTATATCAACAGGGGACATCAAAATCTTAAATGGTTAGGGGGCGCAGGAAGACTAATACATAAGATTGCTGATTTAAGTCAAAGTAAAGTCATGTTAAAAAATTTCGAATCAGAATCCTTAAAATTTTAGCTCAGGCTAGTTTCGACAGTGTACCGCTGGGATGCACCTTTAGATTTTAATGAAGATATTCGTATACTTGCATATGTCTTGAAGTTACGTACGACTAAAATAGTAGCAATTATTCGTAGATCACTTACCAAAAAATAGGTTCATGAGTAAAAAAGATTCTGGTTTCCTATATTTTGGAAATTTTTATCCTGTTTTAAGCAATTCAAAATATCAATTTTTAATCACCTTTTTTGTGCCTACTTTAAATAATAAATATTGATTGTTAATGTCTGAAATCGTGTGGACCACTGCAGTAAGTACTACCCGTCCACCATTAGAATATGATTATTTTCTCTACACTTTGAAAGAGTTATATGTTGCAATGCGTTGCTTGAATTTGCTCAATATTTTTAAATTTGTGCTCAATATTTTTAAATATTTAGTTTGTATTGCCGTTTCCATAAAACGTAAAGTCTCAAAATATTTTACTGTGATCACATGACTAGTTCATTCTTCTAGTAGCGAACTATTTGAACAAGAATTGGTAAAAATAATCCTAGCCCTTTAAGCCTTCATAAGTTTTAGCGAAATATTATGATAAAAAAATCAAAGCCCATCGATGTGTACTCTTTACCAAAAATCTTCCAAAGTCAAATATTTTAATACACATCTGAAGTCTAGAATATTTAATATAAAACTACCGAAGTCTAATACTTTAACAAACATCTAGCACACTAAAAGTAATAGACAGCACTTTTTTGTTGCACAACGCCTTATTATCTTCGAAAAATAAGAACATGTCCTTCAAAATTTATCGTATTATTATTTATAATACTTTCACACACATCCGCCGCAAATCTAATGATTTGAAATATGTGTGTGTAAAAATTCTTTCAACATTTTAAAGTAAATGTGTTATAAAAGTTTCAAAACGAAACTAAATTTCAGGAATAAATTTGCTGCAAAGCATAGTTTTTTGCTGAAGGAAATCTTGACGCAAGTAAAAACATTTTATGGTGTTTTTTACTGCTTAAGTATTCCTTTGGGTAGTTAGCGTTCTGTTTAACCGGTGAATAACCGCTGAGTAAAATAAGAATATTTTCAGTTGAAATTGTGGAAAACATCTGGAGCTTTTGTTTAAAAAAAAGCAAGTATATCCCCTCGTAAGTCCGTATGGATATCATTCCCGAAGGACTTTATCTGCCTTCTTCGAAGATTTTGCAGAGTTTGTGCTGTATACATACATTTCCTGTTATTAAAATTATTTAGTCATTTACAGAAAGGTGCATCAGTATTTCATATAGTTTCATGTGTTATGTACTTCAGTCTTTTAGTACTACTTGAAGCATGTTTTCACTACAATAAAAAGCTGTGTATAACAGTTTTCTTCTTACACTATTTCTTTTTCACGCAAACATACAGTTTCCTTCATATTTAAATGATATTCATCGTTCTTTCACAAATTTAATGCGTGCATTAAAGTGAACATGCTTTTAAATCAAATGTTTCAATTTTAACAGCAAATATGCGTAGATCCGTCGGAAATTATTTAAAAAATAGTTTCCTCTACTATTACACTCTTTTAACGATTGCTTTTGTCTTTGTTATTAGTTTAATCATTTTTTCCCAGCTAAAAAGTAATATATTTTGTGCGCAATAGCAATATTTACTCTATGTCACTTCTGCATGAGATTTTTCGAACTTTTGTTGTTTTAAGCCTCCTTAAGTCTTTAAAGTTTCTTATAAAACTGTTTTCAAAATTCAGGCAAAACTTTTGCCTCTTCTTCTCCCCCCCCTCATGATCCCTCATTTTCCTGTTTTTTTTTGGACTTGTAATGCGTACGGTCCCCTTGAGGTAATTATTTTTTCTTATGTAACCCACTTAAAATGTATACTCCTCTTTCCCCATTTTGTCTTCGAATATTTTGCTCTTCTTATTGATACGCTACCTGTTTTTATTACTAATGATATTAATCCTTCTTTCAGTACTTGTCAATTCACGTATTTTGCTCGTTGAATTGTTTTCTAAACGCTCCTGTCGGTTTGGTCGAAACATTTTCCCTCCCTAATTTACATATAAAAAGGTTTCCTATAAACATTAAACTCGCATATTGTGTATTATAACATCTATTTTCTTCACTACATCAAAGTATTCTTTATTTTCAACAATAATGTATTGTTTTATTGATTATCTTCAGTGTCATTTTTTTAAAAGTGGTTAGTGAAAGTGCAATATTTTCTTACGTTCTTATATACGAATATCGGAAGTAACGAAAACAATATCGTGCTATAAATTGCCTTAAGATATTTTTGAAGAAAGCTATTAAATTAATTCACATGAAGTAATCGTAATTACTATTCAGTACCCCGTGAAATTGAAGAGCTATGCACTACGCAACATAACGAATTCAAATCAATAATAATTCTACTCACAGTTTAATGTCATCAATTAAACTTTGAATACATAACACTGGGCTCAGGTGTGGCGATTAATAAGCATTACTGAAGATTGAGAGATATGAGATAGATATTAATTTCATTTCACATTTAACATGCATCATAACTTTGTGCGGAAATGTATATTTAAATAATATTTCACACCTTCCAAATAACATTTCTTTAAATAAGCCTCGTCGATAATATTTGAAACCTAATTATCTGGTTATAAGTGGCTGAAAAGAGAGATCGGAAGCCTCAATGTAGTTTTTCATAGATAAAAGCTACGATTTAAATGCATAATCTGAATGAAACTACGTAAATAAATATTTATGCGCTCTGGAGTTGTGAACTGTATTTCGTACAGCCTTGTGAACGTCTGTTAATGGCACGGAAAATATTTATTAAATATATGCGTATATTTATTTTATTTAACTGCACTAATGAAAGATATTAAAGAAATTGGTTACATAAAATTAACATTTATATTCACCTTTTAAAAAAATCATAAAGATGTTGCTGGTTTATTCCAAAAAGTAGGACCAACAGTAAACGTTTCTTTGGAAGAATAGGTTAAATTTCAGTGAGTATATAAGAAAATGTATATTTAACCAATACGTTATAACTTACAAATGTCGTTTCTTTAAGCAAAAAGTCGTTGGAAGTATTTCAAACGTTATTACGCTGTAAAAAAGTTCTTGCAAAGTGATATCAGAAGCATCAAAGTAGTTTTTATCAGATGAAATCTCATGTTTAATGCAGATTATGTGTAATAAAGATCCGATCAAAGTCTATGAATGCATTATACATGGCACATATTTATTTAATATTAGCAAAAATACCCGGCGTTGCTTGGGTCAATAATAATTGTGAGAAACAATCGCTACTTTCATTCGTTTTCTGTTTTAACTGAAAGAACTCAAAACACACCGCTTTGATGTAATTAAAAATCGAGTTTATTTCTTACGCATAAAAGTAAAATAGCAATAAGTATAAAGAACGAAATAGTATTCAGTTAGAAACGAAAGAACGACATTTAAGCATATTAAAATTTGAAGAATTTCCAAATTATGAAATAACAAAAATAAAGATCACTAAAAAAACTGTGCACTTTATTTATTTAATTAAATAGTACACACACAAAAAAAAAGAAAAAGAAAAAAAGCTATCTACTATGTTTCCCTAAATGTGCAAAAAGTAGTTTCCAAATATTTAAATGACTTTAAATTCATGCTATGCCTTGATTCAACATTTTCATTATAATTACCATTAATGTTGCTGTTGTAAGGCAACGAGATTTTGTAACAATGGGTTTTATATTTAATCATTTAATGAGGAAATTACATGATATTTACTGTTTTCCTGCATAACTTTTTTTAAACTTAGTTTTTTAGAAATAAATTATAGCCTATGTTGCTTCCTGATAATGTAGCTATCTGTGGTGAAACAGCGGGAAAAATGTTTTCATCCTGCAATACCATTTAAATGGGCGAATTTATTTAAAAATAAAATTATTATGGACGAGATAGTGCATATAAAATTGACTAGTAACAAAAGTTGCTGCAAACAAAAGTGGAAGAAACTTAAAAGACATGAGTGAATAGTAACATTAATTATATCAGAAGTTAACCAATAACGCTCCACAGTAAATCTCTTCGTAGCAAATATATGTCGTTATGGACGATGAGCACCATATAATTAGTGCACTCAAATTCATTTAACTACTTGGTTAGAACATTTACTCTTGACTTTACGATGACCACGTAACTTTAATGTAACTACTATTTTTGCGTGTGCTAGAAATAGTCAG
The DNA here is from genome assembly GCF_026930045.1 of Uloborus diversus. Classification (NCBI taxonomy): domain Eukaryota; kingdom Metazoa; phylum Arthropoda; class Arachnida; order Araneae; family Uloboridae; genus Uloborus; species Uloborus diversus. Next base: position 7,961,556 of record NC_072733.1, on the reverse strand, counting down.
AGTTTAGTTCCTTGACTAATTACATTAGCTGCAAGTCTCATTTTGCATCTAATTTGTGAAGTGTAATAGCTCTTTTATCGTGCACTTATGCGAATGTTATTTGTTGTTGTCAATTCATGACATGCCCTTCCTCCCCCCCCCTCCTTTGTAGTAACTAGTATCGGCGATATTATTGTATATCAATTGCCACATTTTATTTTTGCAAGAAAATTGCATTCCGAATGAAAAAAAAGTGATATTTGTTTTTCCAATATTTATTCTTCCGCACTCTCATGATTGAAAGCATGGGATGATAATTTGCTTTAAAATTTCAATTCAATATATTTTTTTAAAAAATATTATAAACTGTAAATAGTAAAAGCTTTTATTCTAGCTGTTACCGAGATTACCTTTGCAACTGCAGTAACGTAAACGTTCAGGCTTTCAGTTTTACATTCTAAGCAGCCAATTTAGCACAGTTTAGGGGGGGGGGGGAAGTCCCTTAAATGTGTTAACTTCTTCTAATGACATTGCTCACCGACGTATTTCCTCTAAACTTCTTTCTAATAAAAAAATAAAATTCCCTTAAAGGACTGGCATATTTGAATGAAAACCCGATTTTTTATGAGTTGATGATTAAAGTACGACTTGTTTTTTTTAATATTATTTTTTATGAATTAACTATGTTTAAAACTAATAAATATAAATAAGTTAATTGTTTTTCTTGGTTATACGTTCAACTTCTTTAAGCTACTTTGAATTATTTGTATGCTGAAGTAGAGTTTGTGTTTGGTATATTGTGAATTATTTAGGTACTTTCAACACGACTCTGCCTTAAGTCGTCGTTCGAAAAAAATAAAACGATATAAAAGGTTAAACACATTGCATGAAACTAAAAACAGTTTGTTATCCAAAGTTACTAGGAGACGTATAATGCTGCTTTAGGTTTTTTTTTTTTTTTGAAGTTGTAATTAAAATGGTGTAACAAGTCAGTACGGGAACACGTTGAGCAGACATAACATTTTATAATGATGAAAAACTGGGTTTTTTTACATTTTAAAGCTACATTTAAATTGAAGATTCCTCATATTCAACTTCTTTTACACTCAATTATTATTTTATAATATCTTTTTTACACTTTTGTTGTTTTGGTTTACTTCACATTTTTATAATTACTTTTTTAAGCACTTTTCTTTTGTGTGGAGCTGTACAGAAGGAAGATATCGTTGACAATTCATCTGAGAAAAAAGCTTTGAAAACTTTTTTTTAAAATAATAAAAGCGGACTTAAAAATCACTGGAGCATTTAGTCGATGGTCTAGCTACACTAACAACGTATTAATAACTTTTAATTTATAACTTTCTAAAATATTTTTCCGAAACTTTAAATATTCTGTAAATTAGGTTAGGTTAGGACTGGTTAGATTTGTAAAATGAAAATTTATCCTTTTCAGTAAAAGGGTGCTGTTACAGAATGATAAAGTATGTCCATAGAATAATACGTAATTAACGCTTAGCGTTTTGGGAAACATATACTTTATACTTTGACAAAGTTATGAGTATTTAGTCAATTTGATAGTTTAGAAATTCAAAAGTAAACATTTTTCGAGAAAATTTGAAAAAGAGCAGATCATAATAGTTTATTAAATTAACATTTCTGTTAATTAAATGTAAATATTTTAAGAGCTGTATTTAAGCTCAAGTTTTATATTCTTGCTAGAGTGTTCTTCCGCGTATTTTTTATTTGTCGTTTTAAATAGTGGCGATGTCTTTGAAATAAGATGCCTACACGTTTTAAGAAAAAAAAAGGGCAAACATATAAGAATTAATTTATTAGTTTTGAAAGAAAAATCAACAAGAAAACTTATTTGGTTAAAACGCTTGCGAAGGATCATGATGAATTTATTAAACTGTGTTGTGCTAAAATCATTCCCCCCCCCCTCTCACTGTTTTTTTTTTTTTTTTGAGAAATCGAAAGCTGATTTTCACGTATTAGTAATTATACTAAGGGGTTCCACCTCTTGTTCGTTTCGATCGTCAACCCCCGTTCGTCATCCCTGGATATATGTTGGGCCTCTTATCTCTGGCTACTTAAGGTTGAGAGGAGTGAGACAGGGTAGATTGGCTACCCCTGGGTGTCTTGTATCGAGCTGCACTGAAATTGACCTGGTAGATATTGCATTCCAGAGAAGATTATCTTGTATTGTATCAGCAGTAAAGTCGTTTTGACATTACTATGCGCTGTGTCCTTTTTACCTATCTTTTTTTGACTTATGCAACTTTCGCATACTTTCGCTGTCACGTGGTAAGTTAGCGAACAGTATGGGGTAAGTACTTATACCTTCTATAGACAGATGAGATTCGTGACTGTGAAGTAAAAGAATTTTTACGCAGCATTACATTTGGTGGAGTTTTTCTCTCGTTTGATTCTCTTTTGAGTTTCTCATTTCCTGTATATGTTGACTGTAAGCGTGCATGTAAGATTGTATAGACGCATGTGTAAGAAATTATAAGCTCAAGTAGAGTACCCAATATAATTACTTTATTAAGTTAACATTTTACACCATTTGTGCTTGACTTGTTTAACGTTTTCAGACTGAAAATGTAGCTGGTGTATGTATACGAATTTACACACTTGCCGGAAAAAAAAAACGCCTACTTGCCCAAAATCGCTATATTGGAATCAGATTACACAAGTTTGAGATTGGTTTCATTAAATAATACGAATAAGACGTCATTTATTGCAAATAAGTATGGATTATTCAATATTAATACGCTTTTGAAATTTAATTTATTATCATTACAGGTTGCAGAAGAAAATAAATACGGATTTAAATTTTACTTTAACTGTGAAAAAACAAATGTTTTCCCTCACAGCTCATACGGGGCTATAGAGCTCATTGACAACACACAGTTGAGTGGTATCTACATCGTCATATGACAAGTGACCCAGAACTGCAAACGCAAAAGCAGGAAAATGATCGCAGATATGCATACTTGCTTGTATTCGCATACAAGCGCCGGTCTCCTACTGAAAGAATAAGAAAATATGTACATTTTTGATGTACATAAACAGTGGATTAATTAAGGAGGAAATAAAAAGGAATCAATTTATAAATTAGGGGGTTAGTAATTGAATAAACGATTAAAATGTTTTTCACAATCCTAGAAACATGTTGACTAACATTATCGTGTTGAGATACAGCTTCAGGAAAGCAGCACAGCGACGGTGTGACTTTACGGGCTCAAAACCTCCATAACGTCGCTGTTGTTACAGAGGATACCTGCAATTTTTAGAAGAATAGACGGTCTATGACAGCGAAAGGCAGTCCCGACCACCATTGCTCGTGCAACCACGATGCACGATCAAAGGAAACGAAATGAACTGTTTCACTTTGATGCGGATACACTTAACTAATTGTGAAAGACATTATAATTACAAATAAGCCAACCTAAAATAAGAACCGAATATAAGTAAAGATAAATTGATGTTCAAAATGTTAGCAACATCAACTTTATCATTTTATAACAACATATATAACAACATATATAATAACATATATAATAACATATATAAATATTTTTTTTTCCTTAAAAAAACATGCATCAATTATGTAAGTATCAATTTTTGAAATTTACTTATATTATCAAATTCTTGCATCTTCAGATGTAACTTTTTCTTGGCTGGAATATATTTCATTTCTTTACTACATGGTTAATGTTTTATGAGATAGGTGATGCTATAAGTAGAGTAAATATTTGACCCTTTGGTTTCACTTTTTCTCACTTCCTCCCACATTTAAATGATGATAATGAATATAAATTGAATACGGTTTATAAAATACGTAAGGTAAATTACTAGTTATGGGCTCTCAACCAGTATTGGGCACACTCGTATTTGTCTTGTATTGTCCATATCAAGTTTGTAATCGATATTCCAGAAACACCAACACTGAATCCTCAAAATAGCATCTTTTAAGAGAGCACCCCACCATATTTCTTTTCAAACTTAAGAATTATCCATGTGTGGAAAAATGTTCAAAAAGGAAAATATGCGATTTTGTTTGCATTTAAGTTTTGAAGAGTTTCTATCCTGAAGGCCTGACACTGTTGATTGTTATGAGATCGTATATATATATATATATATATATATATATATATATATATATATATATATATATATATATATATAAAGGGTGTCCCAAAATTAACGCAAGATTTGATTTTGTCACCATTTTTTCCATAAATTTTTGGCAGCCATGCAAAAAGAACAATTTGACAGTTGAGTGTTTAGGGTTAGTAAAAATAGGGTGTTATTGTACCACACAGCTAGAGAGAGTGTAATATTTCAATTACTGCATAAGGCATTTCTTGGTCACGTACTCTCTCATTTCGGTCATCAGAATTGGCACCCTAGATCGTGTGATTTCACATTTTTAAATTTCTTCTTATGGGGTTATTTGAATTCAAAGGTCTATGTCAACAAGCCCACAACCACCCGTGCATTACCGTGTTGCGATACCGAACGCCAATAACAGTAACTGCTTGACCAGCCTCAACTTTCATTATTTTTGAAACAATTGTTCAATAATGAAAGCGCGTTATTGTATCGTATAACGCTCCATTTTGGATTACCCTAAACTCTCAGCTGTCAAATTGTTCTTTTTTCAGGGTTGCCAACCATTTATTGCAAAAATGGCGGCAAATTCAAATCTTGCGTTAATTTTGGAACACCCTTTATATATATATATATATATATATATATATATATATATATATATATATATATATATATATATATATATATATATATATATATATATATATATATATATATCAAATCATAGTTGAAAATTTCACTGCTCTAAAAGTGCACTTTCTGAGTTCTAACACCACGATAGTTAGATTTTTGAATGATTTTGAACTGCAGTCGCACAGTTTAACGACAATCCAAACTTTAATAATAATAATAAAACCCTTAATCATGCCCATAACTATTCATTTGCCCTAACAAAAGTATTTTTTTAAATTAAAATATTTTTAACGCGAAGACGTTCAAAAATAGCAAAATAAATGGTTTCAAACCAAAATTGAACTTTTTTTTCTTTTAAACTACCATTTTCCCTCCTTAATTAGCAGCTACATATGGTTAAATTACGTGTGGTGTGACTTGTACCTATAAAAGTATGCGTATAATTTTCTAGAAATTGACCTACATACATTTAAATTATTTTCTAGTATAGTTGCAATCATTATGTGTCTACAATAAAAATATTTACCAATATCTGATGTATTTTGTTTCAAAAGGGAAAAAACAAAATGTCGAAAATACAGCGAATTCTATTTATAATTTCTTATGCATGACGGAAAGTATGTATATGAAATCACTCAATAAGACTGCAATGTTTATTATCTGTTTTTGTGAGTTATAAATACATGTTCTAGCTTTTATTGTTTTAAAGAGCAGCAGAAATAATCTATAATCTGTTGAGTATAATATGCTTAATAAAACGAGCGAAGCCTACCAAAAAAGAAACAAATCTTCTGGGTAGACTGGATGACGGAAATTGCGAAGAGAAACGTAATTGGCTTCATTATCAGCATTTGTGTCTCGAAAAATCCGATCAATGTCAGGGCATACGGAAAATAGAGTTCTCCTTTTTTCATTCTTTAGGTAAATAAATGATAGATTCCCTACTATGGAATGATGGATCGTGACAAGATGTGTGGTATTTCTCTATAAGCAGAGCGAGATAGGCGTTCGTATTGATTTTATGATAATATATCTTTATTCGTAAATGCGTCTGATATTTTATTAGGTCTTGCATTGCTCGCTTTATGTTTGTTTTAAGGCTATTACATGGAGAATGAGATTAAACAAGGACGCATTTTACAATAAAAAAATCTTGGTTTTTACTGTAAACAAAGACATGGACATAGATTTGTTTTGACAGTTTTTTGATTAACGTTTAAAATCAAATAGCGTTTTATTGTTAATGTAGGGTAGACCGACCAGTGAGTGAACACCACCCAGTGAATGAACAGCGCATCATTTTTTTAAAAAAATAAGCTTCCAAAAAAATTTTTCTGAATAAATTCACTACAAAAGCGTTCTTTATAGATATTCTAAGCTATCTGACACCTGATTGGTTACTTTGGATACGTATTTTTTTCCTGGAAAATATTTGAAATTTGTACTGCCGTGAATCGTTCTTTCTCTCTTTCAAAATAATAAGGCTGGTTTCGTGCTAGCAATTATTTTGATACACATTATTTTTATCAATAAATTTTATTTTTTAACTCTACGAAAGAAAAATTAAGTATACATATTTAGGCTATGGATTTAAATTGTTTCAGTCAATGCAGAATGCGTAGATTTTCAGGTAGAGGGGTGTTCAGTCACTGGGTACGAAAAATTGCGAAAACCCAGTGAATGAACAGTGGCAAAATTTCTTTTGATTTAAAAAGAAATTTAAAGTTTCTTTGAGATATTTTCATTTTTGTACTTTTTTGTAATGCAGATAGTTTTATGTGCTTATTTATTTATGTATTTCATTATATAGTTTATAATTTCATTATTTTGGTCTTTGCAAACAATGCACTTTTTACTGAGTTTTATCTTTTATCTATTTATATCTCTATCTGTATATTAACCTACCTACATCTATCTTTCTATATCTTTATCTGTCTTGATAGATAGACAGGTAGATAGAGAGATAGAGAAATAGAAATATATATACAAAGAGAGAGAATAGATAAGTAGATATGTATGTATGTTTGTATATAGATATAGATAAATGGATAGAGGAATATATAGAGATAGATATATTAAATATAAGAGGTAAATAGATGTATAGGTAGATAAATATAGAGATAGAATAAGTAGGTAGATAGATAGATAGATAGATTTATTGATAGATAAATATATAGGTAGTGGTTAATAGATAGTAGGTAGATATATAGACAGGTAGATAGACTGATAGGTGGATATATATAGATATGTAGATATACTGATAAGGAGATAGATAGACAAGTAGATAAGCAGGTAGATAGATAGATAAATAGATTGATTAGGATAATAGATTGGTAGATATTTAGATGTACAGACAGATAAATAGGTAGATAGATAGACAGATAGATAAGTACATAGATAGATGGATAGATAAGTAGATATATAGATAAGTAGGTAGATAGATAGATAGATAGATAAGTAGACCGATATATATATATATATATATATATATATATATATATATATATATATATATATATATATATATATATATATATATATATATATATATATATATATATATATATAAATATATATAAATAGATAGATATATAGATAGATAAGTGGATAGATAGATAAGTAGATAGATAGATCGATAGATAAGTATATAGATACATAGATAAGTAGATAGATAGATAGATATAGATAGATCTCAAAGAAACTTAGTTTCTTTTTGAATCAAAATTTATCATGTTCATTCACTGGACCAATTTGTGTTCATTTACTGGTTCGAGGTGTTCATTCACTGTGTCGTTGTGCCATTTTTTCTTTAAACACCTAAAAAAGTCGGAAGCGGTACCATTTAAGTTCCCGCGATTTTTTAGAGATATTTACACAGATCAATTAAAATGTTTTATATCACGATCTGTATAGTATAGAATTTAAAATTACTAGGATTTTTTTAAAATGAAATTGTGCTTAACTGTTCATTCACTGGTCGGTCTACCCTAGCATTATTTCGTAGAGTAAGTACACCAACTAAGTAGCAAATTTCTCAAAATATACCTTTCCCCTTTTTTAAGAGTGAAGACTTTTACTGCTGTTGAAAATTGTATTGAAAGATTATCTGCAGTTGTTCTGTGGTCTGAGGGTAGTAACTCCGAACGTGTCGACAGCATATGCGACGGTCATCTTCAGTGGCAGCGCCGCCACTTCACATCTAATATATCTTAAAAGATCTAGAAGCACCTAAAGCGCACGAAAACAAATATTGTGTTAGCAGTTTCTAAGCTTGTTCTTATAATTGTGATGTGTACGGATGTGTTGTAGACGATGTGAAAATGTTGCAATAGTTCCGTTTTATAATTTTATTTTTAGCTTACTGTAAAAACCAAGAGTAGAAAAAACTTTTTCACTGACAAACAGCAAATATTTTAAATAAGTATATCATGCAAATACTTTCGCTGAAAACATTTGTATGATATGTTTATAATGAACTGTTGTTAAAAACTCTTAAAGTCACCCAGAAAATTTAATGCAAAATGAACGGAAATCATTTTCGTAGCTGCTATTTATTTTAATTAGGTTAACTGTGAATAATTAATTTAGAACTCAGGTGGTAATCCTCTTCAAGTCTACTGATAAAATACCTAAATATGTAAAAAAAGTGGGTAATAGAAGTATTTATAAAATCAGTTGAAAAAGGTGGTAAAATATAGTAGTAGTGCGCTTCATAATAATAATAGTGGAAGTAATTACAAAATTAAATTTCGGTAAAAACTCATATAGTGGCATGAGGAAAATCTGCTGAAATGTAATATATTTATTTAAAAAACCTTAACAATAATTAAAAAAAAATCTGTGACATAATGGGCTGTAAAGAAGAAATAACATGGCATTTCCTTACACGAAATACTATGCATTAAAAATATTTTGAATGTTACAAAGTGATGCTCAATGTTAGGAAATGCTTTAAGTAATGAATTAGAAAATAATTGGCAAATAATTAACTTCTGCTGAAGGTTTGATACTTCGTAAGTCACAAAATGACCTTTACTACTGAGTCACGCATTGGACTCAAGTGTGTTATTATTTGGCAAACACTTGGCGATATTCGCCAAGCTTTTACTCGCCAACTTGGCGACAAATTTGGCGACATTTTTTTTTTTTTTTTTCAAATCTGGTTTTATTTTGGTCACTATTGGTAATATTTAGAGACTTGACCATTGAATCAGATTAAAATGTCCAATATTGGGAAAATTAATCCGTAAAAATGTTTTTTTGCTCCGGTTTGCAACAATCTTGGGGTAAAAATATTTAAATTGTTTCTTTGCTTAATCCAAGGCTCTACTATCATTAAATTGACGTAAAAAGAAGTCATGTGATGCACACATACATTTGCTCTTCATTCCCAAAATTCTTCGTTTTGGCTTTAATTGTTATATGTTTGAAGATCAGAAACTATTTTGCATCATAGCATGGAGTATCGACGTTTTAAAAAATATTTTTTTACTTGAAAAGTAAAAATTTTTACCTGTTGAAGGTGCGACCGTACGGTCACGCCCGCAGCATTTGCAAATCACTACTAAAGTGCAAATATACGCTGGAAAATGTCACGCTTGTACGAATACATCGAGAAAGTCAGTACTTTTGGACTTTAAACCTGTAAGCTTTACATTTTTGTTTTTGTATTGATTACTGTTTCAAAAAAGATGGTTTGAGAAAAATGAATTTAAAATAAATAATAATTTAGGGGATTTTATGTAATTTTGAAATTGTTTTTATTTTATTTTTTTATTTGAATTATTAGATATATTTTGAAACCATAATACTACACAAAGTAAAATTGCTCGTTACGTATATTTTAGAACAATACTTGACTCTTAAAAAAATACTTTAATTTTTAAAACACCCATACTTGAAAAATTCATGGACGAAGGCAGAGTTCTACTTTTACTTTCTTTGCAATTCCACAGTGAACTCTTATTTCAAGATATCGTATTCAGAAATAATTTTCTCATCCAAGCATGTAATCCTAGGTAAATATCAGATTTGGAATTTGTACATGAGGCTTAAATGATGATACCTACGATTTTTTTCCTTTAAAAGCAAAATAAAGGGCTTTTGAATCGAGGACAACTGGGGCACCATATTTGCATAAAAAAGGATTACTGGAATGCAATATCGAAAGAATTTCCCTTTATTTTATTTTATTTTTTTAGTTTGAAGGTGGAACCGAAGGATACTTTTATTTTCAAGCTTGAAAGCTTCGTTCTTTCGCTGTGTTTCTTCCCGCTTTTTCAGAATTGAAAATTGCTTCTCCTATTTCTTTTGTTAGGAGATCGACATGCTAAAAAGATTTATCAGAAAATGAAGCCACTTATAAACGTATAAAATGTCGTCTGTATATGGAAAGTGAAATGTGTTTTCGCATTTTCTCAATAGTTTCAATGCATTGTTCTGCTATTTTAAAAAAAATATGTCACTATATAATGTTACTGTTATTTTACAAATAATATAAGACAAAAACTAAGTAATTTGGTTTTGTTTTTAGCATTTCACTTCTAATTTACTGTTCTTCTTGCAATGGAAATAATAAATCTAGTTTCAATACTTTGGGGATATTTCAACTAAAAGTTGAATCATATTATATGTTGTTTTAATAAATTCTTTTAATAAAAGCATTTATAATAGGCATATTTTTGACCTTCTAAATTAGTTCAGCGCAATCGTGGAAAGCTGTTTTCGCTTATGCTTTCGGTTTTTAAAATGAGTTACTTTATTTATTTCTTTCTACATTCAAATTTACATGTTATCCAAAAAAGAAAAAAAATGTATTACCCTCTTTTTAAATTTTAGAGGAGTGCAACTGAATAATGTATTTAGTGCTCTTAGTTCTGAGATTGATAAAATGTGATTCAAAATCAGTTGTCAAGTTACCAGAAACTATACGAACAAAACTGACATTTTTGAAAGCATTGCTTATAATACTCGAAACGTAAACTGAAGTATCAATGAAAGTTTTGCTGTTCGCAAATTATATTGTCCTTTGAGAAAATGCACGCATACCCACCAAATCGGTTCTTTTCCTTTGAGAAAATGCACGCATACCCACCAAATCGGTTCTTTTTTGATGATGAGGTGGAATTTACGTAGAGATTTCTAGACGGACAAGAAAAGATACATTCCATAGAAGGAAGAGCTTTGCTGCTCATTACATGGTAAATGTTGTACATTGGTTTTATTTAATTAGCTCTTTTTTCTTTTGTACTGCGCATGGGTTACCTGTTGTTTTATTATTTTGCAGATAAAACAATTGATAATTTCATATCATTCAAAGGCCATTCATTGTTTTCTGAACTCAAAATTGAGGATAGTACTCCCGATGAGAATCCTTCTTTATAGGCAAACAACATTTAATTTCCAGACGCGATTCCCATTTGGTCTTAATGTTTAGAGCAGTGTATAATATAGCTGAAAAAGCGGTAAAAATAATGCAGGACTTTCATGGTTTGCTAACAGTTGAGGAGGAACAAAAACCAATATTTGTTACATCGCATTCAAGAGCACTGGAAAATCTATCTTGATTTCAAAAAGCAAACATTTAAACAAAAATATGTACAGTAATGTTTCTTGTACTGTAGCATTATTGTAAATATCTGTTTTAACACCAGAAAGATGGATGGGGCCGGTGTGGCCTTTCGCATAATTTTTTTGTTAAATAAGTCGAAAAATAAATAAATAAACGTAATAGAACTTTCTGACTTTTCATAACACGGCCCTCTTTAAGCGCTTATTTAATCATTTAGTCATAAAGCCTCATAGAAGTCTAAATATTGAACCTTATACCTAAAAAGACGTATCGTACTAAAGATACGTAGGATCAGATCCTAAAGACTTATCCTATTTACTGTAGCAGTAACAGATGTTATTTCACTTTTATCTTTGTATCACTCAACTTGGACCGAATTTCAATTTCGAAATACTACCGAGTCACATAGGAGTATTTGGCCAATAAAACCGGACAAAGACCAAAATCAAAAAGTTTGATGAAAATTGTTTTAAACCTACTTTACCTCAAGTCAGATAACTGTTCTATCAAAGGACAGCAGTAAAAACCTCACCGGTTGGTATTTCTTTGTATTGCCCCTACATCAGTCGAATTTTTGACCATTGTTGGAATCTCACGCTTTTATTTTCGAGGTTTTTCATGCCAAGTTTCCGTTTTCTAGTTATTGTATTTGAATGCGATGATATTCAGTAAAACAAACTTTTGAATATGGAAAAGGGGGTATGTAGCTCAATCTGAAATCCTGTTTTGTTGAATTACTTTAACATTTGTCATTTTCTTACTGTGTGAAATTAAGTTAAAATTGGGTGTTTATTTTTCACAAAAATTTTTAGACATTGAGGTTTTTAAGATAAATAAATACCTTTGTGCTGAACAGTAAAGTAAGACAAACAACGTTGTTTGTCTTACTTTATTAAGGTTTTTGTTTACTTTCCGCGTTGAGTCGCGCTATACTTTTGTTATAGGCATAAATTATAGACTGTCTGCTATGTTATTCTGGGAAAACATTTTCCGCCCTTTTGTTTTTTCGGAGTTTAAAGTTGGTGAGTAAAAAAGGCTTAAATATTTCAAGTTCGGAGTTTTTTCTTATTTGTTTATGAATTCTTGTGAAAATGTCAAGTCCTTTACCAGAATAGGATTATGTGATATTATGAAAGAATTCAAAGCGATGTTACTGGATAAAAAGTTTACATTATCGGAAGAAAAACTTGAGGAATTAGGGAAATAGGCAGATCATATTGAGTCGTGTTTTGAATTATTTGTAAACCGAGTTCAAGTGTAAAGAGGCATCTATGTGCTATATTGATGATTGTTTCTTGAAAAATGAAGACCAATGACCAAGATATTCCATTACTGGTCGACAAAATCTAAGAGACGACAGAGACCATCTAAGTCGTTTCAAAAGCTAAATTATAAAACTAAAGAACTACGAAACTAGGTATCTGTTGATGAGATGACAAGTGTAGTTGGTATAAGCCAGTGAACTATAAAAAACAGTTTTAAATCCAAAACAATAAAAGAACTAAGTTCTTTACCAACCGGATGAACCAAATTTCGAAAAAAACATTCTTTCAGCCATAAAAATCTAACTGCTGAAACAGACACCTCAAGAGTCTTTTGGAATCTTTGCAGAGACCAACCTCATGTGAGGCTCTGAGAAGTTGAACTCCGACTCTGAAAAAGTTTACCCCTGTTTCGGAAAATAGGGAGGGGAAATTGGCGCTAAGTTGAGCACATAAACTCTCGTAGTAGTTTTAAAAAATATTCCAACTAAATTCCAAGCCAATAACACGTCTGTTTTTCACTAAGCTCCTATAAAACAGGTAAATATAGTCAAGGTCACAGCTCAACTAACTAGAGCTGCATTCTACACTGCTGGTCAAAATTAAGAGATGGAAGGCATTTCCCCAAACATCTCGAGAAATACTGGATAAAAATTAAGAAATTTGGTATGAATATAACTTGCAGTATGACAATAATATTGGCAAAGCAAAACTTAATGTGCCATTTATTGGCAAGAGTTATTGCCAAATGTCCAATGTGATCTGAATGCCAATATGAAAGATGGCAATGAAAGTGAGGTTTGTATGGAGTGTGGCGGCCTCTAGTATGATGTGGTCCCCTCTGGTATGATGTAGTCCCCTCTAGTATGATGTGGTCGCCTGTAGTATGATGTGCCCCCCCCCCCCTCATCCATCAGAGCTGTTTTTAACTCCGGAAAGGTTGTGGGTGGGGGATGGCCTATCGCAATAGCCCTCCCAAGACCATCCCAAGCATGTTCTATTGGGTTAAGGTCCGGAGATTTGGCTGGCCAATCCATTCGATGAATATCTTCGTTTTCCAGATACTCCGCAACCAGGAGAGTCCTAAGTGGCCGTCATTGTCATTCAAAAAAGCGAATTTAGGGCCAACAGCACCCCTGAAAAGACGAGCGTAGGGTTGTAGGATCTCCTGCCTTTACCTCTAGGCATTGAAGGAACCAGTGTCAAACACATGGAGTGGTGTGCGAGCATCTTGCATGATCCCTACCCAAAGCAACAATCGTCCAACAGCATAATGGTCCCTTTTCATGATGTTACTGGGATGGTATCGGATCCCAGGTTCCCTCTACATAAATATTCGCCGAGAATTAAGTCCTAGACTGAATCTGTGAAAAAAACATTAGCTCATTGGAGCTGTGTCTAGTGTTGATACTGTCTGCACCATTGTACACGCTCTCTTTCGTGGGAGGGAGTGAGTAGGATGCAAATGACGGGCTTCCTGGCATACAACCCTCTTTCACCGAGCCTTCTGGCAACTGTCTTGCTTGAAACTAATGTTTCTGCGACAGCAGCGTGGTCCCTAGACAGTAGTGTCGATGTAGAACGTCCTTTGGTTCTTGGCTATATGTAACAAATACTGGTCCTTATTGGGCGTTGCTGCTCTCAGACAACCCTGTCCTGGTCTTCTGGACAGTGTCTCACTGTTTTGAAACTCACCCTACAAATTCGAAACAACGATTGAACTTTCACCCGATTCCCTAGCAACCTGAGCTTGGGACTGTCCTGCTTCAAGTCTACGCACAATTCTCCACCTCATGTCTTCGCTTTAACGATGATTTTCACTCATTTCATCCAAAAATCAACAAAAACAACAAGATTATTCAAGAAACACCATACAAATCGTTAGTGTGTCGTAGAGTGGAATGAGCTGAGAAGCTTGCTGCATACGTTATATCTCATGCTTCCGTAGCAACACCCACAAGAATACGTAAATCCATCTCAGAGTCACCAGCGCCATAGTGCTATTATATAGCAACCGGCTATCTAGGTTTTATGTGATATTTTCCGAGAAACGTGTGAAAATGCCCTCCATCTCTTAATGTTGTCCACCAGTGTAGAAGGCAGTGGGAAGTAATTAAAATGATAGCAAAAGCAATTACTCCTAGCTGTTCCATTGAAGAAAGAGTTGAGAAGGAATATTACCCGTATAAGGACTCAGTACAAGTAACAGATACCTTCTCTGAAATTCAATTTCATGTACTACTGCTTCACCATGACGGGTTGTGACTGTATAAATATATAAATTACAGGATGTAGATGCGTCTTCAGAGGGAAAAAAGCAAAACATGGTATTAATATAAAAATAGGGCTATGATGGATACCGGCAGACGCAGTATAAACAAAATTTTAAAACATTAACGAAAACGATGCTAATATCAAACAGAGCTCACTTGTTCCTTTAGTACTAGTTGCAATTATTAGTAATGGTGGTGAAATACTAAATAATATTCCTTCCTCTGTTAGATTTTGTCGACCCATATAAGTATGTCTAAATACATTTTTCATGCAGGATGCTTAAGTTTACCTCTCAAGCAATCCAACTAATTGTTCAGTTTTCAGAAAGAGCAGCTGTAACCCACAATAAAAACTCGCAGCATCTTCGATTAAATTTTTCGCGATAATTTTTACGAGTAAATTGTAACAGATGGCACTTACGAAATTCTAACACTTACTTAAGAAGTAGTAGTAGACCCAGGCAGCTGTAAAAAACAAAGTCGTTTTTCCTAGAAGCAGTAAATATGATGATAGCAAGATGCAAGCACGCATTAATAAATACTAGATGTTTCAATCGTTAAATTGCAGCAAGTGTATGGAAGAGAAACACCATAACAATTTTTTAATATCTTGTTTTCTTCAATTAAACACCTATTTGGATCGAGTAGTAAGTTTTAATGCATTACACGACGAAAAAACGCATACAATAATTTTGTCCGGTTTTTTGATGCGAATACTCCTATGTGCGACTGCGCGTCAGCCCGACTGGAGGATTATATTTTACAGAGAAACTAACCCATTACATTTTGGCGTGCAGACATAAAATCACAGAAACTATTATGCATTTAGTCATTATTTAATCGTTTCAGAACTCATTCAGGAAGAAGTTTCTTGAGTGTTCAGAAGAAAATAAGGAAGAAACCACATTGCCGCATTCAGTATTTCTAGGTATGCAGCAACTTTCGGTATTTCTACTGAAAAATAAATTGTTGTCTTTTTTAGGGAGGACATATACACAATATACAGCTTACTATATCTTCTACTGTAGTCGCCGTACAGGATTTCACTTCCAACTTTGACCTCAAAATTTAATATGTATTTTTTTAATGTTTCTGAAATGAAATGGAAAGAAATATGAAAGTTATTTGCATTCGATTTTCCATTTTTACTTTCGCCGTAATGTCCTTGGACATTTCTACAATATATTTATACATAATGGCAGCTACATATTTTCAGTTAGGTTTGGGATCTATAAGTTATAGCTATTAAAGAACTTCATTTTGCGAAGATTTTGTATACAGGGTGTTCCGTTTCAACCTGCAGGACCTTTATTTTCGCAACCGTTAGTGCTAGATGTATACTTCCAGTTGAAAAAATGTTCAAAATCAGATGCTGGGTTAATATATTGAAAGTTTGATGCAAAACAAAAAAAAAGTCAAAAATTACAAAATTTAACTTTTTATACGGGCCCGGGGTCCCCTAACTTATGTTTAGGGAAATAATCTCCATTGAAAGATATTACTAACACAAAAAACTTGACATTTGTGCGACCAAAACTCAGGCAGATATTCCAGTTTAAAGTTATAAGTGACCATACAAAAAATGACATTGGAAGTTACCGCCCATTCAGAAGAATGACAGGTCGTCATTCTTCAAGAAAAACAAGGTATTTATATTTTTCATTGCTAATCAAAAATATATGCAAACGTTATGCTGTAATATTAAAAACACAAGACAAAACCTCGAGCAATTTGAAAAACCACTCTATGCACACGTATAAGTTTCAACACATGTTAATTGGTGTCTTTTCCCCCAAAATGCGTTATTGACGGCGAGTGAAAAGTGGTGTAAGTCACAAAACGCTGCGTTTTATATCTCGGTGAATATTGGTCGTACTAATTTCAAACTTTTTTGTGATGTAATTGTTTTTTAATGGAGATTATTTCCCTAAATATAAGTTAGGGCACATTGGGTCCGCATAAAAAGTTAAATTTCGTATTTTTTGACTTATTTTTATTTTTACTTCAAACTTTTAATATCTTAACTGTATCTTATTTTGAACATTTTTTCAAAAGGAAGTATATATCCAGGGCTAACGTTTGCGAAAATAAAGGTCTTGCAGGTTAAAACGGAACACCCTATATATATATATATATATATATATATATATATATATATATATATATATATATATATATATATATATATATATATATATATATATATATATATATATATATATATGCATAACATTTTGATAAGTTAAGCATTTTGATTGCAACTTAGCTTGTAAGCCAACATTGTAGCCAAAATGACAAAAGTAAATTTCCTCTACTTTTCATGATATTACCTTAAAAAAAAAATTAACAGCCAAATATATTTGACCATATACTTAAGCGTAACTCAAACAGCGTCCGCTCATCACGTTCGCCACGCGGACAGACAAACGTTTTCCGAAAAGGGAGAAGTATTCATACATTGCGAACGCCAGAAAAGCACATGTCATTACTCTCACACAATAGAGAGAGTGCGATCATATCGTGGAGATCAATGAAATGAGACTTCCAACTCTACGGGCGTCAGAGACGTCAGATGTCTCGCTTCTCGTCCCGTGCACGGGTTCCGTACAACACGGCTTGCTGTCATGGCAACTCCTGCCGAAAACTGGTTTTAGGGAGAAAAGTACGTCGGTGACGGGATGTGAGGACGCAGTGTGAATGTTGCATTAAGTTGGTGGAGATAAGGTAGTAAGTTGCCTTGCCCTCTTCCTAAACCCGAGGTAGTCACTATACTTCTCAAATCTGATAGCATTCAAATATATTTTGATATTTATTGACTCTTCATTATTCATGCATATTATATCACATTTTTCAATATGCGAAGTACATAGACTCTTTTATTTATTTACAGTTAAAAGATGACATGGTAAATTATCTTCAGTGGAGTTTGAATAAAGATGCCAAAAGACTGAAGTTGAAACCAGGCACTGTCCCTCACCTTTTCCATTGTAAATCCCATAATGTAGAGGTGCCGAGAGAACGGAAAGGTGCACAGATGTTCCTTGTGCAAGAAGCATTTGCTTCAGCTGCTGCACAAAACACAAGTGAACCAACACAAGATGCCCAAGAATATCTTGATATACCTGCAAGTTCACCTCGTTTCTTCGATAAAAGTACTCAAACAGAGGAAAATGTATCGAAAAAAACCGGTGAAATATTTTAGGAGCAAATGAATTAATACAGCAGTTGCTATGAGATCAGTTGTAACATCAAACAGTGAAATTTAAAGAGCCTGAATTTATGATACCTGA
Source organism: Uloborus diversus (assembly GCF_026930045.1). Taxonomy (NCBI): domain Eukaryota; kingdom Metazoa; phylum Arthropoda; class Arachnida; order Araneae; family Uloboridae; genus Uloborus; species Uloborus diversus. Next base: position 7,943,429 of record NC_072733.1, on the reverse strand, counting down.
TTTAAGTTGCTTGCCCGCCAAGAACTTTCTCATACACTGAGAGGAAAATGAATTACTGGGGATAGTGAATTTGAATCCCCCAGTAAAAGCCGCAGTGGAACTTCCCAGTGGGGGAGCCCAAGTGAAAGCTTTAAATGTTCGTTTTGCCCCTATTGCAAGTTCCTGATTATTACTTTCCTACAATCAGGTTGCAAATTTACCGTTAATTGTTATTCTTATTAATAAACATAAATTTTTATTTTTTGTTACTAAATATTTGATCCATTATTTGGTGTTATATAACACTTACAGGAAATAAAAAGGCACAAAATATTTTCATTTAGTTAAAAAATGAAGTTCAAAATCATATTATCAAACAATGTATGAAGCTTAAAAGCAAAATATATTTAGAATACTCCTTACATAAAACATTATTTTGATATTGTAGTAGTATGAATTTTTGTCTAGTCTGTACGGTGATCAGAACAGGCTACGAGACTGTGCATACATATATTCGGGAAAAATATTTTCTTAGTGAAACAATAACAGTACAATTGAAACTGACGCAGTGCAGGTTACAAACCCATCAACGTATTTTTTTATTTAGGTATATGTTTCATGTTGAAGAATTTTCCTTTAAAACAGGATGCTGCTCCTGCATTTTTTGCCCGTGTTCATATGTGCTCGATGCCTGTTCACATGCGTCCCCCTCTAGGGGCACATGTAAACAACCGCAGACTTTTTTTTTTAAAATGCCATAAAGATTTTTTTTTTTTTTTAAATCCAAAAAAAAATTTAAAAAAATCCATTACACAAAGAAAAGTGTATTCAATCATGGGGACACGTTTGCGTAGAGAAATTGATAATAATTTTTGAAAAATAAAGAAATGAAAAAAATTGTTCTCATGTGTCCTCTTTTCTCCTATATTTGCAATTTACTGCCGCAATGCTAGATTGTGGTTTATATTTTATATGCTTTTAAAACCAATGAGACTATTGTGCAACGTAATATAAAATATCATCTTTCTAAAGAATGTGTAGTTAAAAAAACTAAGGATTTGTTTAACAAATCATCGATACTCGCTTAAAAGGTAAACATTTTCCCTCCGCCTTACTGTTTGTATATCAAAGTTCAAAGCAAGCAGTTTTAATATATAGGTAATAATTTTTCCTAACTTGGTTTGATTATGGTTTTTGTACGAAGATAACCGAAATATATTGTATTTTGATTATTTTGTATTTGTTGATATCAGTCATTACACAGAATTTTGGTAGCAAATTACTGTTTGAACTCTCTGAAGGGAAATAAATTTACAGATTAATAACTATACCTTATAATTGACTTCTAAGAAACACGTATTCTCGTATTTTTTTCGTATTATGTTTCATAATATCCTTTTCTATGAATAAGAGTTTATCCAGATCCAGAAAACCCTGGTAAATTATAACCTCAGTTAAAGGAAGAAAGGGAGGAAGCTAAAATTGTATCGTTTCTATATTTCTACTATCACTTTTTAATATTGTCTTGATTTTTCAAAAAAATAATTAATCTTCTACTGCCCAAAAATATTTTTAAACTCTCTTATAGGAAAACATAATAATGAAACGGTAGACGGATAATATTGCAACATTTTATTATTTTTTCGGATTTAGTTTTGAACAAAATAAAAATGTCCTTAGGGTTTTTCCTTTTTTATTTAAGTAATGCATAGTAATACGCACAATATAGAAATAATTTTTTTGAAAAATGATGACTCATTAGATAGTATACAATATGACATTGGTTAGAAATTCGTCTTAATTCCATGAACACTTAAATATTTATAAATTTTAACAGATCTAATCCTTTTATTATCCTTCTTAATAAACTTTCAGTTTCGCTCGATTAATCAAATTTTGTTATTTTCATTATAATAATCACATCCAGATATGTGTTACTTAAAGTATTGCTTAACTGTGTTCAAAGATAATTAACGCTAGATAATTGTAATTCAACCCATGGCTGTGAGTCGTTAATAATCTTGCAAACATGTAGCGCTATAATAGCTTATGAATATTAAAGAGCATAATTTAAGAGATATAAAATTGCTTAGAATCAAATTAATTCCGTCTTCTTCGAACGTGTCATTGGAAATCTAATTACTATTTTTCAGCGATGAAAAATGTCATTTAGATTTAGCACATTCAGCTATTACTTTGAAAAATCCTGGGATGCAGTGAAATACTCATTTAATTGAACAGTAAGGAAAAAAAAGCTGTAAGAATTGATTCGTGATAGTTTCTAAAAAATGCGAGGATGATACGTAAGTAGAAAATGCACCTGTAGACTAATTTACTTGTGTATTTACTCGTATGTTTGTACATTTTTATGCACATAATTTTACTCTTGTTATATATGCTACTGAGCATGTTAAATAGTTTTATATCACATATTTCTCTCCTTTAAAAGGATCAAAGAGAAATATTTTTTAAACTGTGTAAATGTTTCATTTCATGATCTGGAAACCATATAAATCATTTAATGTTTTAAAAGGATCACTTTCTTATACCATTACATAAACTCACATAATGTAAATTTAAAAAGTTAAACTATTAGGGTTGATAGAAATATAAACGGACGCTAAAATTATTGCAAAGTGAAGGGGAAAAAACTTGAGAAGTTTATACATTTTGAAGGCGGAATGTAGCACTCAATAAAAACTGAAGCTGAGAAAAATAACATGTCTCACAGATTTAATTAAGACAAAAAGTCTGTTAGTACTATATTCTCTAGTAGTTTGAGACTTAAGCTTCTGGTTTTACTAATAAAATGGTCAAAAATGTTCTCTTACATTTTAGAGAGCAAGTTCAATCTTGCTTCGAACGAAAATTTTCAAAATCGATTAAAAAAAATTCTTAACAGTTCAAAAGAGGTTGAAAAGATTTTAGCTAAGTACAGTGTTGCACAGGTTGGGAAAATATCAAGTGGTGAACCAGATGTGATGACAACAGTTGTGTGTTGTGTGAGTGCTGGGTTTTTTTTATGTTTCTCTTTCCAAAAAATAAAACGTTTTAGAAAATAAATCTATATTTCTATCACTTATTGTTGCTCTTATTGTTTATTGATCACCTGTTATAAATATTTGTAAGTTATGTATTGATTTTTTAATTTGACAATGCGGTCCATCGATGGAAACTCGATGGTTCATCCATAGCAACCTTTAGCCATGAATGGACCACATGCTAAAATATTTATTTTTAATTTTCATTCTTTATTGTGTATATTTATCATGAATGTGAATATTATTTTTAATATATATATATATATATATATATATATATATATATATATATATATATATATATATATACTGAGAAATTGTTCCTATAATTAACGTGAAATTAGAGTTGGATTTCCTTTCTAAAAAAACTGAAAACAGTTATGTGGTTCATTGATGGCAACCTTCCCCTATTTTATCGGATTTTTTGAATTTGCGCTTTAGTGCCAACACTTATTTCAGTTTACCAAGCACCGTCGTAAGTTTCCCTACTTGCTCCAGCAATACATTCCTTTTACTTTCATAACTGGGATCGAGCTAAAAAATACATTATTATTTTTATATAAAAGTGATTACTTAGAAAAAATTAGGCAACCAAACTGTTTGATGACAGTTGTTATACAGCTGAATAAAGTCAAAAAGCAAACAAACTTGGGGACGGCGTAAGTAGCTGTTGCAGAAAGTTCGATAAACAATCAAGCCAGCTGGTTGCCACAATGAGTTATTTTCTTATTAGCAGGCCTTTATACATGTAATCAATTAAATTAGTAGTCGGTTTTTTAAAAACTTGCAAGGAACGTCAGTGAAAATTAAAGAAAAAAAAAGAATCCCGGAGTCGGAGTCGGGGCATGTTTTCGAACGACTCCGAATCCGACTCCTTAACCCCAAAATTACTCCGACTCCACAGCGCTATTGAAAAGGTGAACCGGAAGTCGGCGCCGGCGTTTGACGCATATATATATATATATATATATATATATATATATATATGTGTGTTTGATTGAACATATTTAAAATATACAAGGTTTTAAAATGCAATACCTTTATTTCCGCAACCGTCAGTCCCAGATATACACTTACAAGTGCAAAAATGTGCAAAATCAGATGCAGAGTTGAGATATTGAAGGTTTGAAGTAAAAATAAAAATGAGTCAAAAAATACAAAATTTAACTTTTAATACCGGCCCTAGGTCCCCTAACTCATATTCAGCGAAATAATATCCATTGAAAACTATTACTAACACAAAAGCCTTGACGTTTGTGCCACCAAAACTAAGGAGAAATTAAAGTTTTAAGGGACCATACAGAAGATGAGTTTGGAATTTATTGCTCTTTCAGAAGAATGACAGGTCGTCAAAGTAAGAAAAACAAGGTATTAATATTTTTCATTGCTATTCAAAAATAAATGCCAATTTTAGGCTGTGATACGCAAAAACACACTACAAAACCTCGAATAATTAGAAGAAAAAAACACTCTATGCACACATATATTTTTATTCACTTGTTTACCCGCTATATTTTCCCCAAAAGGTGTTTTTGACGGCTGGTGAAAAGTGGTGTAAGTCTCAAAACGCTGTTTTTCATATCTCGGTGAATATTGGTCGTACTAATTTCAAACTTTTTGTGAAAAGAATTAATTTTTAGTGATGATCATTTCTCTAGACATAAGTTAGGGGACCTGGGACTCATATTAAAAGTTAAATTTTGTATTTTTTTACTCATTTTTATTTTTACTTCAGACTTTCAATATCTTAGCTAAGCATCTGATTTTGAACATTGTTGCAATTGGAAGTATACATCTAGGACTAAGAGTTGCGAAAATAAAGGGTCTTGCAGGTTAAAACGAAATACCCTGTATACATTTTTTTTTGATAGAAATTATGAAATTTGCGTCATGTCTTGTAGACATGGTACTATATTCAATGTTGTAACGCTATTATTAATAAGATTATGCTAGAATAATGTAAATTTCCAATTATGTATCTATATTTTTTAAATGTAAATTTAAGAAATATTGAGAGTTACGCAAAAATTAGCATAACTTAGTGGTTTTCAGTCCAGGTTTATGATGCCCTTATCACGGTTATGTCTAGTGTGTTATAGCAAAATGTATCAAAAAAAAACTTTAGATCGGTTCTTGATCAACGTTACGGAAATAAATTGTTTTAGACATTTCTACGTGTTCATTTATTTCAATACGTCAATGATTTAATAAGAATTATATACCTTGAAACACTTTACAAATGAGAAAGATTCTTGCAACATGTTGTGCATTTTCATGTATGGGTTCTCAAAAGTTGATAAGATTATAGCTATTGAATTGGTGGTCAAAAAGTTGTTTCTTGCGCGTACATTTTAGAGTAGAGAAAACCATTAAAAATGTCTAGAAAATGAACATATTTGACTTAACTGAAATTTATTCATAAAAGTTTAATTTTGTTGATATTTTTTAGATTGTGTCTTTTATAAATTACGTGCACAAAGACAGAAATGAAAGTATTATATTTTAATTTTTTCCTTCTTGTCAAACGAGGAAATCTCATTCTTAAAGCTGCAAGAGGGATCACTGTCATAAGGATAACCTTACAGTGTCATGTTAAAGTTGTTTTGACTGCCATTTTCATCTCCTTGGAGTGATCTAGCTGTTCATTCAAAGATCTTTTGTCGCGTTTATTCATTTACTTACATTAAGTATTAGTACAATTCGTTTGGACAATGGTTTAGCTTTACAAGTGATTTTTTTTTCTTAAACGGTTGGTATTAGATAGTAAAGAGCATAGGGGAAGAAAGGCAGGGGCCCTTGCCTTGACTGGAAAATTCATTCTATTTCTAATATTTGTTTTCGGTGTACCGTGATGTAAGAATTTGAAGAAAGATGAATACATGTGACAGTTTTAAGTTTTTTCCTGAATGAAAAATGCGGCACTGCTACCAGAGGAGCAATAAATCAAGTCAATTGGAAAATAAATTAGCAACAAGAGATTAAAATTAGGATGAAGGAGCACATAATCATAACTATATCATGCGCATCCCAGACCTGGACGTATAATCAAGTTCAATTGAACGACAACAATATTTAGTGAGTTATAAGATTTTCAAAGTTGTGAATTGTGATTTATTACTTAAAACTAATATGATATCCACAAACAATATCATGGTTGATGATTAGAGTGCTCACAATTCAGTTTTACTTGGCTGATTAATTTTGAGGATTAAAAATGTGCCAAGAGACAATGGCAACTGTTTTAATATAAAGGCAACAATAAGTGAACAACTGTAGTTTTCTTCTTCATCCAGTGCTACTTTTTTCTCTATGATATTACAACAGTTACAAAACATGTTATTAATTAGAATATTTTTTGGATTGTACTTAGCTAAACTTAGTTTTAAACTTCCTACTGTACAAGAAATTCTACTTCATTCGTTCTTTAAGTACGTTTTTACTTTGAAGTAAAACTAGCTTAATCAGTCTATTCTCATAAAAGAGTTTAAAGCATTAATCACGCATGAACAGAAATACTTTCTATCATAGTTCTGAAAAGTATGTAAAAAAGAAAGAAAATATTATATCTCTTGTATATAATAGTGTTACTTCAAAACTGGCAACGAAAAGAACGACTTCATCTTAACAACATCAACTGAATAAACGAGTTTTATTACTTTTTTTTTCATTCAATCAAAATCCAAAAATCTGTTTCGCATGCATAAAATTTTATTTTCAGCATCTAATAATATTAGTTTTTACGAAAAAGAATAATTTTTCCTATAAAGTTATTTTTAATGTATAACCGTTGGGTACTTAAAAGCTAAAGCTAATTTATGTTTCGAAAGTAGTTTTCATGCCGAGAGTGTCATAAAACTGATAGCAATAAAAGTAAATGTAAACTGTAACGCATTCATTCTTTATTGACGTTACACTTGACATTGGTTTTAGTTCACATTCAACTTCTACTTAACGTCTCGATGTTACTCAATTTCTTATTAGGATCAAATTTATTTTTACTACTCGAGTGTGTTATATTATAGTCTCACATAAGTGTTAGAGGAATTGTCCATTGAATATTCATTAACCATTCAATAATGTTTATTTTCTTGAAATGGTTTAATTTTTATTTATATCCTAGTATCATCGCGCTACTTATCACGGCCTATTTTAAAAGATAGACGATAAATATATTAAAACATTACTCATTTTTGGTAGAGCTGCGTTATTCATTGTAAGCTATGCATAGAATAGTAAAACAGATGAAACGCTTTTATTTATTTATTTATTTTTAAATTAAATAGGGTTTCGAATTATAGCTTAAAATATTAAAGTAGTCTAACGGGTTCAAAATATTGGAAAGAGATTAAAAAACTGAATTCAACAAGGAATAAACTATTTTTCATCACGCGGTTAAAACTACTAACAGTGACAGTAAGCACACATAGCAGGTACAAATCACGCACGAGTTGATTGCCCAAAAAGAACCTCATAGTCAACATTTTGTGTTTATGTTTGAACTGAAAAAAAATAAATAAATAAAATTCCTCGGATGAATTATACAACTCTGAAAAAGGGTTAAGACAAAAGATTTTTTTTTTTTTTTTTGTAACCCCCAAAATACTGGTACACAAGTTATTAAGCATGTGTGCATATGGAATCGTTCTTAACTATATATTAATGGATACAAATGTTTTATAAAATAGCTTTATGTGGGTTTTTTAAGATCTTCTTATGACGTAGCTACATTGTTAACGAACTGATGTGTGCATCACATGACTTTCTTTTACACCAATTTAAAGTTATTTCCCAATTATTGGAAATTTTAATCTAATTCAATAGTTAACTCTCTAAATATCATCAACAATGGCCAAATTGAAACCAGATTTTAAAAAACGCCAAATTTGTTGCCAAGTTGGCGACAAAACTTGGCGACCAAAATTTTGGCAGATATATTGCCAAGTGTTTGCATAAATTATAACACCACTTGAGTTTACATCGAAAGTAACAATGATTTCCCCCCAAAAGGGGCAAAAGACCCCTTTAGAAATACCCGAATGCAACCAAAAGGGGAAGTGCACAACTAGACCTTATTAGGAGTCTACGTACCAATTTTCAACTTTCTAGGACATACCGTTCTTGAGTTATGCGACATACATACGCACATACGCACATGCACACATACGCACATACGCACATACATACGTACGTACATACGGACGTCACGAATAAAAAGTCGTAATTAACTCAGGGAATGTCAAAATGGATATTTCGGGTGTCTATACGTTCTTAGGTACTTATCCAGGTGTGGTAGAGTTGAAAAAAAAAAAAAAACTCAACGTTAATTCGGGGGTGAGCAAAATGGAAATTAAGCCCGAATTTTGAGTGAAACTTTTTTCGCGAATACAATACTTCCTTTTTTTTGTAAAAGGAATTAATAATGTAATGTAGGTAATAAGGAGCTGTTTCCAATAAATACGGTAAAAATTTGTGTTATATTTATAAATGGTTTGAAGATCAAGATAAACAAAAAACCAGCTGATGTGTGCATCACATGACTTCCTTTTACACCAATTTAATGTCATTTTAATGTCCCATTATTGGCAATTTTAATGTGATTCAATAGTTTATTCTCTAAATATCACCACCAGTGGCTAAATTAAAACCAGATTTAAGAAAAAAATCGCCAAATTTGTCGCCAAGTTAGCGATAGAACTTGGGGACGAAAAGACTGGCGATATAATCGAGTGTCCTCCAAATTATAACACCACTTGAGTATCCATCGAAATCAACAATGATTTTATCCCAAAAATTGGCAAAAGACCCCTTCAGAAACACCCGAATGCAACCAAAAAGAGAGGTGCACAACTAGACCCCACTAGGAGTCTACGTACCAAATTTCAACTTTCTAGGCAGTACCGTTCTTGAGTTATGCGACGCACATACGCACGTACATACATACGTACATACGGTCGTTATGAGAAAAGTCGTTGTAATTCACTCGGGGAAGGTCAAAATGGATATTTCGGGTGTTTATACGTTCCTATGCAATTATCCACGTGTGGGGTTGAAAAAAAAACTCAACATTCATTCGGGGTTGAGCAAAATGGAAATTAAGGCCGAATTTTGAGTGAAAATTTTTTCGCGAATACAATACTTCCTTTTTTGTAAAAGGAAGTAAAAAAGGGCATTCATGGGACTACCGAAACAAGTGAAAAATTAAAACTACAAAATGAATTTAATGTAAGTGTGCGCTGGTATTTGTGTGGGACTGTGGGTCGGTGTGTGTGCCCTGTGTTTCATTACCATTTAAAATTAAGTGTACAGAGGTGTGAAAGATATTAGATTAATTGTGAAACTTCTAGTAAAATTTTGTTATGTTAAAGAAATAATACTTTAGTTGAAAAATATTGACACATTGGATACTGAGGGTGCAGCCCTTGTTTTTACACTAAAGCTTCGATACATCCTGCCATACGGTTTATAAGTTTTTGGCAATGAATTTGTATTTCTTGGTCATGGTGCCAAATTTTGATGAGTCCTGCTTTCAGACAAATCTTGTTTATAAAGTTCCATCTCTAAGTTTTACTCTATAATGATTCCAATGTTCTCTATTGGGCACACATCTGGACTCTTTCCTTTCCGTGTAAGTGTTTTTACCTTTTTTTTTTTCATTCAAAACTTAGGTCTCAAGACACAGGAAGCTACATCACACATAAATATAAAGTCTCTATCTAGAAACCAATCCTTAAATTGTGGAACCTTTGCTGAAGCACTTTTTTACGCTTTTAGTTAAGCTTACCCGCTTTGGGCACCCTGGTAGAGCAAATCGAGTTTTTGAAATGCTTCTAAAGTTTGATAATAAATAAATATTGGGTATAAAATGATACAAAAATCGCTTTTTATTTTGAAGTTCAAAAATCTTGCTAGGAAATAAATTGGAAATAGTTGCGATAAAAATCCAAAAACTACAGTTTTCGAGCGTTCTTCGAAAACCTACCCGCTCTGGGCCACCCTACCCAATACACCAAATTATTAAAAAAAAACCTTTAAAAATCAGAAGTATTCTAATAATTTTCCCACCTCTGTAGTTTCAGAAATTAAAATGTTATTATTTGGAAATTCAAAATATCAAATACAGTCTAGTTTTTACGTTTATCAGCAAACCGATCATCAATTGTATACGTTTCGGTATGGTCTGTTTCATTGCGTTTATAAAGTAAATATTAATGCAATTATAGGAAATATTTGAAAATTTTCAGTTTTCCATGCCCCATAAAAATATTAAAGAATACACATACTGAATTTTCACGTAACATGTTTATTGTATTACCCCTTTTTAGCCGACTTGAAAAAAAAAGCTGAGCATTATCCCGGGAAATTTAAATTTTGAGGCATGCAAGATTACTCGGGGCTCATTTCGAAAAAAAAAAAGTGTGCTTATAGAAAAAGACATTTGGCAAAAGCCAAGCGCTTTTTTTTTGCCCTGTTTCTATGCATTTATATGCACAACTGTGCAATCTATTTTAAGTTTGATTTGAATTATATGCAGCAGTTAGAAACTCGATGATATGAAAACGTTTTGGCGAGGTTATTTGAAATTTACCTGTTTTTAAATTTTTAAAAGGTCGATTTTAAATTAAATTATATTTAAAAATATAAATTAATCAATTACAAAAACTTCTACAGTCTTTTTTTAACAAATCAAAAATTACGATTTAAGTATAAAAAGTGTGATTTAAATTTTAAAAAGTCTTTTTTTTTTCTTTTTTCAAAAAAATCACATTTTTTTACACCCTTGTCATTATTATTACTCTCATTATATTACAAAACTGATGCTATAGGTTTATAGTGACTAAAATAGAAGACTATCTAATTTTAGTTTTGCATTTCGTTGTGCTAAGATTGCGATCATTGGACATCGTTAAATTAAATTCTAGATTTAAAAATTTCATTAATGGTAGATTTTTATTATCAGCTAAGTTGATGGTAAAATCCCCATTCAAAATCATTGGCAAATCATCCAAAATCTTCCCAATTTCATTTTGAAGTAATGCAGAAGCGTCTTTAGAAAAAAATAAATACATTTTCCTTAACAACTCTTGCAGTGCGTTTATAGACTTTGCCGGTGAAATAAAAAGAGCATTCATTACAATTAGCTGTTCAGTGGCAACGACAAACACTTGTTTTACTGATATCAGACACATTTTTTCCCATGTCAAAAAATGCTCAAAGCGTCGGAAGAAGTTTTTACTTTAAAAATATTACGTAACTTTAAAAATGTTTTCTTCTGGATAAGAAATACACTGACCTGGGTGAGGATCGAACTCACGCTTCCTGAGATTACTTACTCAGGAATCTTATTATGAGGCTCACGTGCCACTGATTGTGAGAAGATACTAAGATTCACAGTTCCCAACGAAAGCAACGTAGTAAAGGAACTGAGGGAAGCCTCGCATGCGCTGTATTCCAAATGTCGGTAAGGTGAAAGTGTCGCGAAATAAATGGTTTTTCCCCACCTCAAAAAATTGCAATGCGCCTAAAGAAGTTTTCACTTCAAAAATATTAAAAATTATGTGTCACAATGGTAGAAGAAGATTTAAAATTGGCCGGAACTACGTTTATTTTTCCATAAAATGTTTAAATGTTTCACGTAGTATATTCAATAATACTGATGCTGTGTATAACGTGCCCAAAACAATGATTGTCAAAGACTCAAAAATTCGCCTTTCATGCACAGTGCCCGAATAGCAGTTACAAACATGTGACTGTGACCCGTATGTAACAAGTTGCGTGAAAGTTACATACTAGTCCCTGTCACATGGCAGTAATAAATCATCCCTGCAAAGGCATCAACAAGTATCAGCAACTTACAAAGGGCAATTCCCAGCGACATTGCAAAGTTTTGTCTTAAAAAAACCGTTGCCGCGACTTCTTTAAAATGTCACTAGGTAGCTAGTCACATGTATGTTTTATTGCAGTAACATTGTGCAGGGAATTAACTCGAATCATATCACAAATGCGTCACAGTGGGATTTCTGGAAGGCGTCAAAGTTATTTCTCTTTGAAACCATCGTGATTTGCTGTGACGTCACTGTAGTTTGGCTGTGACATGCTGTGCGTCAGGGAAGCAGTAATCTTCACGCGATTACGATTTTTGCAAGATAACGCTTTCCAAAATATAAACCTTGTTTGGAAGAATGTGAATTTTCTTTAACGCTACCAAGCCAGATCCTTCAGATTGAGATGAGAAAAAATAATGTTGCAGAACATGTGACTTTTGTGTACATTACCAATTTCAAACCTTATTTAAGCCAAAAAAAACTTTTATGACATGCCATTAAAGCAAAGTAGAAATGTATCATGAAATATGTTCTTCTTTGTAGCTCACTTACTCGAAGAAAAGTTTAAAAAAAATACAATAAATCTTCTCATCATTCAAGAGCAGCTAACTTTAAGTCTCGTCTCGTTGGCAGTTTGGCAAAGAGCCCAAATCCATTCTTAAAGGGGATTATTATCATGCAAGTAATTCCACTTTCATCGCGTTTGTAAAAGTCTCTGAGACAAAATATAGTTCGTAAACAGTTCGAAGATGTTCACCTCTGGTTGAAGCGCACCCAGTAATTTTTGCAGCATTTACATCCATTTGTTGTTCTTATTTGACATTAATCACTTAAAGAACATACATCAAGAACTACGTTTTATAGAAAGCGAAAGAGGTATTTTTTACTTTACTTTTTATTTTTCAAGTGCGCAGTGCAAAAATGCAAAGTAAAACAAAAAAAAAAAAAAAAGAAGAAGAATACTGAATTTTCAAATTTTCAAAAGAAAAAAAAAATGCTTATATTTTACATAAGTAAAGAATCCCATTCATTTTCGTATTCTGTATCAGGCTTTTGTTTTGCTCTTTATTTTGTTCTGTCCAAAAAATACTAATAGCTGACCCTTTTTGCATGTGTTGGCGGTATTTTTATTCTTTTATTTTATAGCTTAAAAGGTGAAATAGGACGAAAATAATTTCTTTGCATTTACTGATTATAAAATGTTTCGTGTACGTTTGGTTATGCTAAGTACATGCCATTTCCAGGGTTTGAATTTTATTTCTTTCACAAAAAACTGTTAGATGGAAAATATTTTTAAATGATGCGAATATATTAGTAAAAAATATTATGTTTTGCATTTCTTTATAAAGTTCAAATTGTTTATTCACAATTTTACGTAAACCTACTACTTCGTTGGAAATGTATTTTAAAGTGATTTTTTAAAACTGCGAGATATTGTTTTATTACAAAACGCAATTTCATATTGCCGTAAAATACATCTGCTGGTGATGAAGTGTAAACTCTATCCTTAGAGCCAGACTAATTTAAGTATAAAAAGGGCAATTTTCAAGTTATTACTGCATTAGATGTAGAGCATTGTTTCCCGTTTAACTGTTATATAATTTGTATTTTCGTAAATGTAATATCGTTAAAACTGGTTTATACATAATTATTTGTCAGCGTTATTAGAGCACGGGTTATCTTCCCATACATGAGACAAACGTTTTTACGCTCTCAGAAAAGGTTGTAATACCGTGCCTTAAGTTAGTTTGGTTTGAAAACACATAACTGTTTGCTGTTACTAATGGGGTTTTGCAGAAATGCTTTTCTTATTACTAAAGGAAAAATGCAGTAGTGTTTGCTGTTACTATTGGATGTACCCGAAATATTATCAGTAATTAAGGAACTATTTCATAGGTTTTGAAGCTTTTCTGAAAATTACTTTTCCTTAATTGTACTTTTCCTTACCATTTTTAAAAATCTAGTTCAAATAATATTATGGAAATATTCCTGCAAGCTATTTGAGAGATAAATGAAACATCAATTTGAGAGCTCATATTTTGAGCTCCTAGTGTCATTTGTGCAGCTTACAGTGTGTGGTTGGAATGTTTAATGCAAGTTACGTCTTTCATACTGTGATATAAGTTCTTGGTTCTAGATTCCAAAACAGTGCTAATCGAATTCCTTATTTTAGGGTCAAATCAAAAAACCAATGTTTTCTGTCCATCGCATTTTAAATCGAGCATCAATATTTCTTTATTGTTAATGACTGATAATCCAGATTGTAAATCAAGATTTACAAATAATGATTTTTAGTTTAAAAGTCATCTTGGATTTACTTTTAAACTTTCTATTTACTATTTTCTGGGGAACTTACAAATCGCCTTATCTTTTTTGTTTAAGCAGATTTATTTCTTTGATTTCGGTGCTTTAAAATAAACTTGAAGAGGATTGAGACGTAAGCGATCAAACAACAGAAAATGGACAAATCTCCGGAAAAACTCTATAAATATACAAAAAATATCTGTGAAAGTATCTGTATGTAAAGAAATCTAAAAGAAGTTTCAAGTTTGAAAAATGTGAAATTCATGCTAGTTTCGTTTTTGTGCAAATAAAAGTAACCAAAAAATTGTAAACGGATTTACAAAATAGAAATATACGCTTCTCAATCTCTGGTTATGAGTGCGTGAATGCACAAAAGGAGAAAGTTTTCTGCACCAGTGCGTTTGAAGGAATTCTTGCGTGTTGAAACATTTTTTTTTCCAATTTAGTGTTTTCGTTTGTCTCTTACGCTCTTTGTAAATCACAGATTTCGTATTTTGGTTTCGGTACATGTTATATTTGCATCTCATACTTTTATCTCTATTTTTTTCCTCTTGAATCCATTTAGTGCATTGTTCCGTCTGAGTTGACCGAGTTCACTGCAAAATCAAAGGTTTTCAGCGTAAAAAAATAAATAAATACTTGAAAAAGTTGAGCATATACAGGTCAAAAAATATCAAATAATAAAACAATCTCACTGCCAGTCTTAGTAATAAAATATAGTTAAATGACATTATAAAGTTGTGGGTTAAAAAAATCAGTCATGCTTACCGAGCAGAATAATATGCAATGTAATAAGGGCTCTTCAGGCAACTTTAAGAGTGGCTTCTGTTCTGTCTAACCGTTTTCTAAGTTTTCTCTGTTAAAACCTTCAACAGCTAAGATTTGTTTCGAATTATTCATTTGAAATTAAATACTTTTTTCTCCCTTATCATCAAAACATTGATAGATAATGTCTATTTCTAGACTTCTGTGAATTTGTAATGCGTAAGATGGTCTATCGAAAATTGAATACCAAGAATTATGAAGCAATTATGATCCTACTATCTTAGTTATGGTCATACTAAGAACTACTAATAGTCATTTTAGTAGAATTACATTTTTGTTGAGGAAATACGCAATATTTGGAATAATATTGAAACTTTTGTTGTTCTTTCAAGTTTTCTATCAAGTTTTAAGTATCTCGATTAATCAATTGAAATGGATTTATATATATATATATATATATATATATATATATATATATATATATATATATATATATATATATATATATATATATATATATATATATATACATACATATATATATATATATACATATATATGTATGTATATATATATATATGTATGTATATATGTATGTATGTATATATATATATGTATGTATATATATATATATATATGTATGTATATATATATATATATGTATGTATGTATATATATATATGTATGTATATATATATATATATGTATGTATGTATATATATATATATGTATGTATATATATATATATGTATGTATGTATATATATATATGTATGTATATATATATATATATATGTATGTATATCTATACACTGCTCAAAACAATTAGGGGAGCAAGCAAAAACGTGAAGAAAACCGGGCGAGACGGCCATGTATTGGCATACAATGGATAGTACACGCGTATCAATGCGCAATACAGAAAAAAAGACGTAAAATAATTGGAATTAAGTTTTAATGCTTTGAAAGTATGGAAAAAACGCTAAAAGATGATTTAGGGCAACAATTTGGTTACATGTAAATGATGAAAAAAGACACTGTTTAGACATGATGCATAAGTTTTAATAAGGCGTGTGGGCTCCTCGAACACCTAAGACTGCTGCACACCTGTTTGCCATGGATGCGATGAGGTTATCTATCTGACTTTGTGGAATACTGTTCCACTCCCCAAGAAGTGCAATTTCCAAGTCTCGAACAGTAACAGGCGGCCTTGGTCGCGCAGCAATGCGTCGTCCGAGCATGTCCCAAACATGCTCGACTAGATTCAGGTCAGGAGAGCACGCTGGTCATTCCATACGCTGTATTGTTTCAGCTTCAAGCATGTTCTCTACCAGACGAGCTCTATGCGGTCGGGCAATATCATTCTGGAAAACAACGGAATCTCCAATGGCTCCAGAGTAAGGGATGACATGAGGTCGCAGTATCTCGTATGCATACCTTCGGCCAGTCAAAGTGCCATTCCGAATGATATGCAGGTCCGTACGTCCGCCTATGCTGATTCCACCCCATACCATCCAACCAACTCATCTGTATTGTGACTTTTCACGAATGAATGCGAGGTTATTTCGAGTGCCCCTGTCCCTCCATACCAGAAAGCGTCGGATGTCACACTCCAGGCTGATTTGGGACTCATCTGTAAACAACACTTGGCTCCAATCATGTTGCTCCCAATCTCGATGTTCAACATCCCATCATCTTCGGGCAGCACGGTGGCGTGGGGTCAACGGAATGAGGACCATTGGCCTACGTGCATAGAGCTCTCCCTCATGAAGCCGATTACGTACTGTTTGGCTGGACATCCTTCGTCCTGTTGCCAAGAGTAACTGTCTTTGCAGCTGCGTAGCATTCTCTGTTCTGTTTCGACGGGCTATTAACAGTATATACTGGTTATCAGTTGCTTCAGTGGCATGTGACCGACCTTGCCCTGGTCGACGTTTAACATTTCCTGTCTCTTGGAATTGATTCCAAAGCCTTGCAACAACACTTCTGGAGACTCAAACAGCGTCCGCGACACTACGTTATGTTTGCGCGGATTCCAGTCTGCCTATAAGATGTCATGTCATGGATTCCGGTAAATCACTCTGTTAAGACATTCTCAAGTAACCTTGTCTCAAGAAAAAATACTGTGCAATCGAATTCCACAGTTACGGCAATAAAACGGACGTTTCTGCAACATCTCGATTTCTGCTCTTATCTCCTTTTTCTGGTTTTTGACGTCATGAACACTGATTGGCATATAAAATTTTCTTTTTCCGTTTCCTGGTAGGCTTAAAATTATGGATGTTTATATGTACATACATTTTATGTTATTTATTAGTATGCATCTTTGCGTAATTTTGTTAAAACCATGTGCTCCCCTAATTGTTTTGAGCAGTGTATATATATGTATATATGTATATATGTATATATATATATATATGTATATATATATGTATATATATATGTATATGTATATATATATGTATATATATATGTATATATATATGTATATGTATATATATATGTATATGTATATATATGTATATATATATATGTATATATGTATATATATATTTATGTATGTATGTATACATATGTGTGTATATATGTATATATATATGTATATATATATATATATATATATATATATATATATATATATATATATATATATATATATATATATATATATATATAGCTGGCCAATTGCTTTTCACTAGTTGGTCCAATTGACAACAACGAATATAAATAAATCAATACATATTCTACTGTTGCAGTTTTTATTTATGGTTTGTCTAGTTTAGATTATGTTTTATTATCATTCCTGAATAATAGTATTGAGTAAGAATGGCTAAAAGATTTATTGTGGTCATAAGTGCTCATAACTGAAGCTTTCATTTTAAATTGACTAGGTATTGGCACATTAACTAAATGCTCTTGAATATCTTAATTAACAGCAAAAGTATATCTTTATGATAAAAGAGAGATAAAAAAGAAATGAGATAATACGCCAATGAAACTGTGATATGATTAAAAAGAAAAAAAAAACAGCAATGTCAGTTTCTTAAGAAAGAAAGCCGTCAAAAACAGAAATGCAAATAAAATTTACTATTGGTAACTTAGAAGTATTAACATGATAAATCACACTGTAGAAAAAACTTTTTTTTTTGAAAAAAATACATTAAGGATATTCTTAAAAGATGTCTTTTTAACAATCCACAGACGATGTTCCTGAAATATTTATTACAACTTGATATTGACAATACCCGACAAATCTGCTCATTACTGGTTGTCTGCCCATAACTAGTCAATTACCCTACTATATTATTGCTGTTTTCATTTTATTGATTTTTCTTCATTAACTAAAAACATGTCAAGAAAATTTCATAAATTTTAGGAAATACGTCAGAAACTTTAAAGTTTGACTAAATGGCTATATGTTTAGACTTCATGATATAAATAATTAGAAATTGGTAGATCATCTTCGAAAATGTTTTACGACGTATCAAAATGTTATCATACTGAATGTATTTACGTTCTGCATTTTCTATGACTGGCATAAATTTTTAGTTATAATTATTCATTAAGTTTTACTTGTAAATTTTGTTGAAAATATATGAAAGTTAATTTGCAAATTTGATGAAATTGAAAATTAAGTCGGCGCCCATGTAACTAAGAACAATGAGTTTTAAATTTTAAACCACATTTTGAATGATTCGTAATTTAACAAATAATGAAAAAACAGTGTCAAATTATAATCTTAATTGATTTTTTATCGTAAAAAATGTCGCAAAAACAAATTTATCGGTTCTAAAAACAGTCTCCTTTGAAAAATGAGGTGACATGCTGACAATTAGGAACGCTTTTTGAGTTAATAAAATATTAATGAAGAAAAAAAGAGGTATGTATATATATATATATATATATATATATATATATATATATAAGCAAATTAGATACATTCGATTAAGTAATTTCAAAATGCTTCTCCTTAGTAGAACTCTCCTTTATTCTGTTCATTCAGCTGTTTATTTCAGTAAAACATAAAATAAATATGCCTATAATAAGCGACATGTTTTACTTGACAGAAATCCAAAAAACGGAAGAAAAAAGAGTTGATTGGCTTGAACCCTTTCCTTCAAATATAAAAACTATTCTTTCCTACCCATTTTTGTATAAGTTACATAAAATATAATATATTTTTTAATACTCTCCTGTTTGTGAAAATTGCAACAATATGAAGGAAGCATCATAAATGAATGAAATTTAATACACAGTTGAGTGGTAATGGTACAAATAAATGATTACATTTTAAAACCAATCAAACAATAAAAAGAGATAGAAATTAGTATTTTGTGTGGCCACCACGCGCCGCAATAAGAGCTGCTATACGACCCAGTATGGAGAGAAACAAAGTTTGAATATCTGCCTGCGGAAGAGTATTCCATATTGTTTGTATGCGCAACCAAAGTTCTTCTGTCGAAGCAAAAGGACGAGGATCGCGAGCGAGACGCCGCCCAACGAAATCCCGCACGCGTTCAATCGTTGACATATCCGGGAAATATGCAGGTCAAGGAAGAAGCTGTACCTGCTGCGAATCAAGGTAGGATTTGACAGTACTGGCAAAATGTGGACTGGCATTATCCTGCTGGAATACAGCCCCTGGCAATCCTTGCAGGAAATGAAGAGCTTCGGGATGTAAAACTTCGTTTATGTATCGGGTGCTGTTTAAATTGCCCACCATTCGTAGCAATTGTGTTCGTCCATGATATGCTATGGCACCCCAGACCATAACTTCTGGTTTTCGTCCACTGTGGCGTTTGATAATGCACTCCGGAATGTGCCGTTCATCGGCATAGCGCCTGACACGAATTCGACCATAATGGTGCCACAAATTGAAGCGGGATTCGTCAGAAAAGACGACCTGCTGCCAATCAGCACGCTAGCTCCTATGCACAATGTACCATTGTACATTGTGCATAGGAAATAATGTACAATAGGAAGGCAATGGTTTTGCGTGAGAGGAATCCTGTTTAAAGGAATCCTTGCGCTCAGCCCACGCTGCAGCAGACGTCTCCGAATTGATGAAGCACACAATGAAATACCTGTAGCTGTTGACCACTGTGCTGCCAGTTGTCTAGAAGAAGCTTTGCGTTCCGTCAGCGCCATACGCACCAGGTGTCTGTCATCGCGAGCTGACGTTACATTTCGGGGTCCACTCCCGGATTTCGGAGCTCGTCCGTCCACTGCTTCCATACACGCATGATTGTGCTGCTGTTTACGCTGCACACGAGCGGCTACTACACGATGAGACAATTCAGCTTCACGAAGGCCGACGATTCGGCCCCCTTCAAACTCCGAAATTTGCTCAAATTTCGCTTTCTTTCGTCGAAGAGACATAGTAAAAGATTCAGTTAACGTTTACTCTAGCATATAACCACTGATAATCATACACGCCTCGCTACAGCCGTCTATTTATATTCGGTTCGATCCGCCGTTCAGAAGCCGCTACTCAGCATTCGCATGCGCTACCGGTCTGCAATTCTAATCATTTGCATATCGGACACAAACAGGAGTGTAATTAGGGTCAATAGCTATTTCTTGCCATTTTCACATGTTTCTTTAAAAGGTAAGTATTACTTTTAGATTTTTTTTATTGAAAATATGTCAAATGTATATTAAAAAGCATTTTCATATTTTATTAAACATTATATAGCTTTTAAGTGTAAAACACAAAATAGACTTATAATAATATTTAAATGGCAGCCATCAATATTAGGACTATATATTGGCCATATGCACGATTAGCAGAAATGTTGGTTAAATACTATACTACTTAAACTTATTTTTAGTTTGATATTCTACTGTTTATTTTTTTTCTGTTTTCCGCTATCTAAAAACATAAAAAGGCTCAGAAATATTAACTTTTTCTCTTCAGGTACGTCTGTTCCTAAAGTATCTCTACGCATTTACTTCAAAATTTGAGTTCGTTCTTTTATACCAATTTTTGTTTAAGACGATCTGAAATAAGTAATAGAACAAGTAAAAATATTTTTATTTTATTTTTTGCCACATAATTTTTTTTCAAGTATATTCCCTTTGCATCTCAAGCATGCTTATATTTGTCCAACCATGCCACAGCAGTAGGTATGAAATATTGAAATAAAACTGAACGCTAGGTGGCGGAAAAAAAAGTTTAATTTCTTGCAACTGGCGAGTAATCTGGAAGCATTTAAATTAATGACTTTAGTGAAATTAAAGAAGAAACTAAGAGATCGGGAGAGTATGGTCGATGATTTGCTACGCAAGGCAGCACTCATGGTTTAAATTTATCACTTCAGATGCCATCCAGGATGTTTTCTAGTTAACTGAATGGGTTGATTAAAAGAAATCTCAGCAAGCTTTTGCCCACCGTGATTGCATTTAACAGAATTTTCTTAAGTGCCCCTTAGTAATTAGAATCCAAAAAGAATGTACTTTAAAGGGATTAAAACAATTAACAAATTACCTGGAAAAAGGGAATTACTTTGCTCTATGCTCACTGACTTTTCAAAGAGAGGATTATACTGTTCATCTTCGAATTAGCTAATTCATTATTTCGAAGCAAATTAGTGTAATTTCATTCAGGTCTTAGCTTTAGCGGCACAAAATTCATAACTGCAATGCAATTAAGCAACAAAAAAATGTTGTTTTAGTATTTGAGCTAACTTTACTCAAATAAATGTAGGGGTGTTTTTAAGACTTGCATTGATAAATACAAGTTATTAAAAAAAATCTATCAGATTTATCTAGTTTTATATACTTATCTTTGGCGGTGTGAAATAACCAAAGTGATGTAGGTGGCGCTACTATCATCTTACTTTTACCTATGGCGGTTGGTAAAAATTCTTGCGCACTGATCCTTAAAATTGAAAAAATAAAAAAATAATTGATACGATATCATTGATAATAACAGCGATATCATTGGTAATAGTCCCTGCCTTTACATATTCGAGCATCGTACTGCGAAAGTTTAGATTGGTTTTAGTACACCTGAAATCATGTAACCACAATCAAGAATCAAATGTATATTCGCGACCTTCAAAACTAGACCTTCCTCATTCTTGACTAGCAGTACAGCACGACGATGCCCGTGCTAATAAAATAAAGAAAGTCCGTTTTAAAAAAAAAAAAACACTCCCCTCCCGCCCCCTTCTGATATGAAATGGTCATTTTTCTTCAAATAAAATGCGTACACACCTTTTCAAAAGACCTATTAAAGTCTCTTTGGAACTTCAAACTTTCACCAAAACACATTTAAATATTAACAGTAGCTTTAAAACTCAAAATAATACTTCAACTATAAAAATCGTCGCTTAGCGCGACAAGTAACCACGATACCGTAACCCTGCCCGAATGAAGCGGTTTTTTTTTCATTCAATTTAAAGTGTTTCGCCAAATAAACAATGCTATAATAAAAACGTTTTAAAAATCAATTACAATTGAATAATACTACAAATCAAATTATTTACTTAGATACGTAACTACCTTCAACTATAAGAACAAAAATAAACATTTTAGAATTAAGGAAAACAAAACCCAATTGAACTCACCTACAAAATCAAATTATGTACCTAAATATTAAAAAAAAAAATGCATTCAAATATATGTTCGCTGATCACAACAGCGCAGCATGGGCATGGTTCCTCGCAGCTATCGACACTGTCGGTTAGCGCTATCTCGAACAGTTAACTTACTTAAAACATATATTAGGAATTCATAGAACTAAACAACTAATTAACTATTTAATTTAAAAATACAAATATTTAGGTCAACGTAATTAAAAAAAGAAATAGTCCGTAGCTTTCCTTAATAAATGGACTATTCAGTATTTAACATAAAAATCATTTTGTAATTCGAACCAGGAGTTCCTGAGATCAGCGCGTTCAAACAAACAAACTGCTCATCTTTATATTATTAGTTAATTAATAAGAAAAATAAGAATGATACGTTTATATACGCTCCTGTTTGTGAAAATTGCAACAACACGAAGGACTTACGCGAGTGAGCTGAAAATTGCAGGACATGTAAAGTAGGGGCATGATATGCAAATGATTAGAATTGCAGACCGGTAGCGCATGCGTCTGCTGAGCAGCGACCTCTGAACGGCGGATCGAACCGAATATAAATGAACTCCTGTAGCGAGGCGTGTATGATTATCGGTGGTTATATGCTAGACTAAACGTTAACTGAATCTTGAATATGCCTCTTCGACGAAAGAAAGCGAAATTTGAGCAAATTTTCGGAGATTGAATGGGGCAAAATCGTCGGCCGTCGTGAAGCTGGATTGTCTCTGTTGAAAGGTTGTGTAAAGCAGAGATTCAGACAGGTGAACATAAACAAACACGTTTAATACGAAACATGAGGACACACATACAGCAAGACATAGAGAAAGTAGTGAAGCCCTGATAAACAGACTGCGGCTCTTTAAATAGAATAGAGGGCAGATTTTCAGTATCCAATGATGTTTCTCAAATAGCAATAAGCTTTCTCCTAAGTCCGATGGTGGATTAAAGAAGAGATTTTGCGAACTCCGTGGAAAGCTGCAAATGTCTCTTCCAATAAGAAATAAGCACAGTTCTTTCTTTTAAACCAATGGAGAAAGCGATTACATTCAACACCCGCCCTTAATCGCTTATTACTAAACAACACAATGACATAAGTTCATGCAATTTAAATTTAGGAAGAGCCTTAGTAAACATATCAGCAATTTGTTTATCAGTAGAAACATATTCAATATATATATTTTCAACATTTAAAACATTTCTAATAAACTTTAACTCAACATCAATATGTTTCAATCTACCAGAACTATTTTCATTAGTTATACATTTGATTGCAGACTGATTATCTTCATATATGACAATGTTATTTACAGTAAGAAATTCACATGCAATATTTTTATAATACACTAGATCTATTAAAGACTTACCAACTGCGAGTACCTCAGCTTCAGTAGAAGAAACAGCTATTGAACTTTGTTTCTTCACGCTCCATAAAATTGGACACGTTTTATAAAAAATAACGTAACCTGAAACTGATTTGCGATCACGCGGATCTGATGCCCAATCTGAATCAACATACATAGATAAATCAACATTAGAGTCACAACACTTACTATACACAATTTTATAATCCGATGTACCTTTTGAATATCGCAGAATTCTTTTAAGTCCATTCCAAGCCGATTCTGTTGGATTCTCCTGCAATTGACTGAGACAGTTCACAGCGAACAGTATGTCGGGTCGTGTTGTCATCGCAAGATACAATAAAGATCCAACTAGTTCACGGTAAGGTCCTTTGAAGATAGTTCCTTCCTCAAAGTCAGCTGGAGTTGACTTTGCTTCTAAAGGTGTTGCACTCGGCTTGCACTCACTCATGTTAAATCTCTTCAATAGTTTAAGAATATACTCCTTTTGATCTAGCACTAATTTAGTAGAAGTAAATACCATACGAATTCCTAAAAACTCAGAAGCTGGTTCGAGTTTGGACATCTGAAATTCATTTTGAAGAAGTTTAATTACAATCATTATTTCCGAATCATCTGATCCAGCGATAAGAATATCATCAACGTATAAACAAATTATTATTTTTCTTCCATTCACAATTCTGATGAAAATACACGGTTCCGAGTTTAACTGCTTAAAATTAATTTTTAACATAAATTGCGAAAATCTGAAGAACCATTGTCTAGGAGCTTGTTTTAATCCGTATATACTTTTATTTAATTTGCATACTCTGCCAGATGAATCGTTGAATCCTTGCGGTTGTTCCATAAAAACAATTTCTTGCAACTCACCATTCAGAAAAGCTGTTTTCACATCCATCACATAAGCCTTTAAATCCTCTTGAAGAATCGAAACAAGAACTAATCGTAAACAAGGCATCCCAATGACTGGCGAATAAGTTTCTACGTATTCCTTCTGCTGGTCTCCTCTGGCGCCAAAGTCTGGCTTTGAGAGTTCCATCTCTTTTCTTCCTAAACACCCACTTACACTTTATGGGGGTCACGTTATCAGGGAGATCTACCAGTTCCCAAGTTTTGTTTATCTGGATGGAGCGCAATTCTTCCCCCATCGCGACTTTCCACTGGGCTTGTTGTTCTTCCGGTAGTTTTGAGATGTCATAAAAGGTCAACGTCTCTTCTGACGTGTACATTGCTTCAAATCGTTCTGGTTTTTTACTTTTTCTTTCTGATCGTCGGGGTGCAGCTGCGGGCGTTTTGGTTTTGTTTTCTCCTAACTCTTTATTTACATTTCTGTCGTGTTTTTCCTCGTCTTTTTCGTCTCCTTCCGGGAGCTCGTCTGGTGAATTACTTCTATCTTGCACATATACTTTATTTTCATTGAAGCGAATATTACGTGACACAGTAACTCTGTGCGTATCAGGATCCATTAATCGATATCCCATCCTAGAATATCCAATGAAGATCATTCGTTTAGATTTCGGATCTAATTTTTGTCTGCGAGTATCAGGAATTTTGGCATAAGCATCACAACCAAATAATTTTATTTGATTTAAATCCGGTTTCTGGGAATATTTTAGTTCAAAGGGTGACATTTCATTTATGCTTGAACTAGGGATTCTGTTATGAATATATGCTGCAACTTGAATAGCATATCCCCAACAGTTCTTAGGTAAATTTGCATCATATAAAAGTGCACGGGCTTTATCAAAAAGTGATCTGTTCATCCGCTCTGAAATTCCGTTCAATTCGTGAGTATAAGGGGGGCAGGGATCTATCGTAACTCCAAGTTTATTTGCTATCACTTTAAGTTTACCTGAAACATATTCCTGGGCATTATCACAACGAATTTTTCGAACGCTTTCATTCAATTTGAGAAACTTTTTGATTTTCACGGGAACATCACTTTTCTTTTTAAGAAGACGAACTTCACAAAAACGAGAATAATCATCAACTAATGTTAACACATACCTTTCACCCGCTTGAGTTGGTGGGTTGACCGGACCGCATAGGTCAGAATGGATTGCCATCATGGGAGCTTTTTCTCTTCTTCGGTTTCCTATTCCTATAGGGTTCGCGGACTGCTTCGCTAACACACAGTTTTCACAAAATTTTTCACTTGTTGGTAATCCTAGTTTGCTCAGAGCATGGTTTCCGGAGTGTCCTAACCTGCGATGCCACAGTTCACCTCCATCTTTTTCTGCAACAAAGGAATTTGAAATGAAGGGAACGAAATCACTTGCATATTGACCTTTTGAATTCAGCTTGCACAAAACGAAGTTTGTACTTCCCTTTTCAATAACTGCTTCGTCATTTTTGAAGCTCACAGTGTATCCAGCTTTTTGTATCTGTTTCACTGAAATGAGGTTTCCATTTAGTTCTGGAACATATAACACATCTTTCAGTAGGATCTCCTACACACCGTCACCTAATACACCGCGAATAGTTCCTATTCTTTTTACTTCCAGTTTACTGGTTTTTGCAGCGCATGACACAGTTCCTGAGGAAGGTTTTAACTCCTCAAACCATTCCCGATGTGCACACATATGAGCTGTAGATCCGCTATCTACTTTAAATGACCGATGTTCTACTTCGCCAACAACGAAAGTCACTGCAACTGCTTCATCCTTTGATGAAGTATTCTTTCCTGTCTGGACTGTGCAATTCCTCTTAAAATGTCCTTTTCTTCCGCACTGGTAGCAAACTATGTTACTCCTACAAAATTTCGCAATGTGCCCTGTTTTGCGACACTTGTTACACACTACCCGATGATTTGTAGAAAAGGCTGCACCATTTGATGACTCTGTTTTCCAAGATTTGGGCTCCGAGACTCGACGATCTCTCATCAGCGCTTCAGCATCCAGAAGACGACCGCAAACAAACTCTAAAGTCAGGTTCTCCGAAGGCTGATTTTCTATTGCAGATTTCGATGCGTCATACTCTGCTGGAAGAGATATCAAAAGATAGACAATACTGTCCATGTCACTCACTTTCACGCCACACGATTTTAGTTGGGTAACGAGCCTGTTCACTTCATCAATATGCTCCTGCATGGATGAGTCCTTTTTCATTTTCAAAGTTGAAAGTCTCTTTCTAACCAATATCTGACTGATCGCTCCTTCTCGAACATAGATCGATTTCAATTTTGCAATTACTTCAGCACAAGTCTTTTCTTCCGAAAGCGAAACTAAAACTTTATCACTAAGAAATGATAACATCAAGGCATAGGCCTTCTTACTCGCTAAAAGTTCATTAGCTTTCGAAGAATCCGCTTCACGTTCCAAAAACATCTCTAAATTCTTTGCTGCGAAAATCGCTTCCATCCTCCTGCACCACAGAGAGAAATTCCTTCAGTCAAAAGGTTCAACGGAATATTTTATCTCGTCCCCCATGTTACTCCGCTACTGCAGTGATTTAGTAGCTGGGTAAAACTTAGAATTAACCACGCTCTGCTGTTGAAAGGTTGTGTAAAGCAGAGATTCAGACAGCTGAACATAAACAAACACGTTTAATACGAAACATGGGGACACACATACAGCAAGACATAGAGAAAGTAGTGAAGCCCCGATAAACAGACTGCGGCTCTTTAAATAGAATAGAGGGCAGATTTTCAGTATCCAATGATGTTTCTCAAATAGCAATAAGCTTTCTCCTAAGTCCGATGGTGGATTAAAGAAGAGATTTTGCGAACTCCGTGGAAAGCTGCAAATGTCTCTTCCAATAAGAAATAAGCACAGTTCTTTCTTTTAAACCAATGGAGAAAGCGATTACATTCAACAGTCTCATCGTGCAGTAGCCGCTCGTGTGCAGCGTAGCAGCAGCACAAACATGCGTGTTTGGGAGCAGTGGACGAACGAGGGTCGGACAGCTAGGAAATCCGGGAGTGGACCCAGAAATGTGACGTCAGCTCGCGATAAGATACACCTGGCGCGTAAAGCACTGATGGACCGAACAGCTTCTTCTAGACGATTGGAAGCACAGTGGTCAACAGCTACAGGTGTTTCATTGTGTGCTTCATAAATTCGGAGACGTCTGCTGCAGCGTGGGCTGCGCGCAAGGATTAATTTAAACAGGATTCCTCTCACGCAAAACCATCGCCCCTTGCGGCTACAATGGGCCAATGTGCATAGGAGCTATCGTTTTGATTGGCAGCAGGT
Organism: Uloborus diversus; assembly: GCF_026930045.1. Classification (NCBI taxonomy): domain Eukaryota; kingdom Metazoa; phylum Arthropoda; class Arachnida; order Araneae; family Uloboridae; genus Uloborus; species Uloborus diversus. The sequence goes on along the minus strand of NC_072733.1, from coordinate 7,915,382 downwards.
CGTATTTTCTGACGAATCCCGCTTCAATTTGTGGCACCATGATGGCCGAATTATTGTCAGGCGCTATGCCGGTGAACGGCACATTCCGGAGTGCATTATCGAACGCCACAGTGGACGAACACCCGGAGTTATAGTCTGGGGTGCCATAGCATATCATGGACTATAAAAAATTGCAACCAATTGTGGGCAATTTGAACAGCACCCGATACAAAAACGAGGTTTTACAGCCTCAAGCTATTCCTTTCCTGCAAGGATTGCCAGGGGCCCGTCCACATGTCGCCCGGATTTTCAAATCCTACCTTGATTTGCAGCAGGTACAACTTCTTCCTTGACCGCATATTCCCTGGATATGTCACCGATTGAACATGTGCGGGATATCGTTGGGCGGCGTCTCGTTCGGGATCCTCATCCTGTTGCTTAGACAGACGAACTTTGATTGCGCATACAAACAATATTGAATACTCTTTAGCAGGCAGATAATTAAACTTTGTTTCACTTCACGCATATTCGTGTAGCAGCTCTTATTGCGGCGCATGGTGGCCGCACAAAATACTCTTTTCTATCTAAGTTTATTGTTTGTTTGGTTTGAAAATGTAATCATTTATTTGTACCATTACCACTCAACTGTGTGTTAAATTTCATTCAACTATGATGCTTCTTTCATGGTGTACCAATTTTCACAAACAGGAGTGTATATTTTTTACAAATCATTTCTTGCATCGTTTAGGAGTTTCTCTGAAAAGTACCCAGGATTTGTGCCTCTTGGCTGACTGGATCGCGAAACCCGCACTTTCAGGTCGAGATACCGTGGCTACGCATATTTAGCGTTCCAAGTGTTTTATATTACAATATAAATTTTCCCATTTTCATAACATTTTCTATTGCTACTGCACTCCTATTAGTCATAGCGTGACGTTATATAGCATATAGCCTTCTTCAAAGAATGGACTATTCAACACAAAAAAAAAAAAAAAAAAAAAAATCAGTTCGAACCAGTAGTTACTGAGATTAGCGCGTTCAAACAAACAAACTCAACAGCTTTATATTATCACTATAGATAACGTCAGCATTCGCAGATCAGTTTTGCCCCATATAAGTTTAGTTCTATGAATTCCTAATATATGGCGGGGTAAGTTAACTCGAAAGGGCACCGGCCGACATGTCGATAGCTACGCTATTGTGGGACTGTTGTGGTCAGCGAACGGGTTTTTGAAAGAGGTTTTTTTTTTGATATTTAGGTACGTAATTTGATTTTGTAGGGTTTTTCTATTGGGTTTTATTTTCCTTACTTCTACAAAGTTTGTTCGTGTTCTTATAGTTGAAGATAGACTTATCTAGGTTAATAATCTGACTAGTCGTATTATACAATTGTGATTGTTCTTTATAAAGTTTTTATTATAGTATTGTTTATTTGGCGAAACATTTGAAAATACAGAAAAAAAATGCATTTTACATTTTGTTCTTCCCCGAATGAATGTTGTTTTTTTTTTTTTTTTTTTTTTTTTTGAGCATCTACCGCAAATGCATACATGCCAAAGAACGTACGAAGAAATATCCATTTTGACCATCCCTCAGTGAATTACCACGTCTTCAGTTATCAATGATAGTCTTATAATTTAGCTCTGTTAACTTAAAGAACTTACTTGATTGAGTTTTAACATTTGTTTTTGCTCAGTTCCTTAATTTTCAAGAGTTTTTCGATTGGCAACGGTCCAATTAACAAGTTTTTAGATCTTCTAAATTTCGACGTGTGCCAAAATTACAAAACTAGTTCCAGGAAATTTAACGGAGAAGTTGGTTTGGGAGGTAACCCATCCATAACCCTCGACTTAACATATATTTTTAACCTTATATAAATACTGTTATGGCAAAAAAAAAATCCCTGTTTGGCTAAATTTAGTGGCTATGGATAATATGGGGTAAATTAAAATACCTGCGCACAAACGTCATAGTTGGAGTAAACTGTTCATTGGGGCAAGGTGGGTGTTATTGCACAGCCATGGGGGGATGAATAGGTGAAACTTTCAGAGGCCGTGGTTTTTCCCCGCCCCCCTCCCTAGAAGAAAAGTTAAATTCTGGATGCGCTTGTGTCTGGCGCAACGCTCAATATACTCCAATTTTAATGTCATTTTCCCATTATTGGCAATTTTAATGTGATTCAATAGTTTACTTTCTAAATAACACCACCAGTGGCAAAATTGAAACCAGATTAGAAATAAAATTGCCTAAGTTGTCGCCAATTTGGTGACAAAACTTGGCGACCAAATAGCTGGCGATATATCGCCAAGTGTCAGCCAAATTATAACACCACTTGTTTATACATAAAATTAACAATGATTTCCCCTCAAAAAGGGGCAAAAGACTCCTTTAGAAACACCGGAATGCAACCAAAATATGAGGTGCACAGCTAGACCCCACAAAGAGTCTACGTACCGAAATTCAATTTTCTAGGATATACCGTTCTCATACATACTCATATACGCACACACACATATCCGCACATACGCATATACGCACATACATACGTACACACGGACGTTAAAAACGAGAAAAGTCGTTGTAATTAACTCGGGGAATGTCAAAATGGATACTTCGGGGTTTTTTACGTTCTTAGGCACTTATCCGCGTGTGGTCGGGTTGAAAAAAAAAACTCAACATAAATTCGGAGGTGAGCAAGTTTTAAATTAAGGCCGAATTTTGAGTGAACATTTTTTCGCGAGTACAATACTTCCTTTTTTGTAAAAGGAAGTAAAAATTAAGAATATTTAAGTTTCAAATAGTTAAAAGTAAATATATTAGGGTAAAACTTTTAAAACCCGTGGCATAATTAATTTTTCTGTTATACTTACAAAATAATCTTATTTTAAACGACATTTTAGCTGCTAAAAATGAAAACATTGCTCTTACAATAAACTGTCACCTAAATATGTCATAATTAATACTTGTTTTATCAACGCTAAAGCGAGTTTTATTCTACCATGTTATAAACATTCAAATTTCAAGTGTTATACTCCAGATTTCAGCAATCTTATTCGAACAAAATTGAAAATATCACCATAAACTGGCAAGTGATTGTAAGAATATTTCAGCTTGATATATGTAAATATCAAATTCATACGCATGTTTGAATCCTGCTCATGGAACATCAGTGATGCTATTTATGGGCTCAGTAACTTAATGCACTTTAAATGTTCATTAAATAAACATCAGGCCTTCCAGCTCAGAACATCTTCTAAGTGTATGAAATTTCCAACCAATAAATTGACATCTCGCTGAATTCGTTTGAGATGGTCACGTTTTTATTGATATTAGACGATGGTAGAGTTTGCTTTTGCGAAGTTTAATATTTTTCATGTGATTTAAATTCAAGGAATAACAATACTATGCATTAGGGTTGGGCAATATACCAATATATCTTTATGTATCGATATATATCTACTACTACGATAACGATATTTATATTTCTATCCCTTCGATATACCGTTTGAAAAGAAAATACGGGACTTAATTACGGATAAATTAAAATACTGTCTTTAAAATACATAATCTTTCATAGTTCTGTGTGGTGGGTGAGTATTTGAAATTTGAAGATATTATCTGCATTCTTCAAACAGTTATTAAATATTTAATTTTGAATTATAGTAAAAGGGAAAAATTAACAAGGTCACTGTAAGTAAATGTGGGCCCCTTTGTCGGTTTGGTCTCCGGATCCCTTCCCCCCTATAAAGTTTTCAAAACTTACGACTACGATTCAGAGCGGGGTCCTTCCAAGGACCGGGCCCCTAGTTTCTGACAAAGCTGAAATGGCCTCTTGTGGGCCCCTAAAAGTAAATGTGTATTAGTTAAGAAAGCATCTTAATGCAACAACTAAAAATTAACCAATTGAGGTATCAACAGGATTCATAGTTAAAATTAAACATAAACCATTGATACTGTGCTGAATAAAATGTTCGAGAAAAATATTGAACAAAATTATTGTTATTTTAAATAAAAGGGAAAACGAAAAAATCCTAATGAGATTACTTTTGTCACAAATTTATCTCACTAGAGAAGCGCAACTCATCTCTTTCAGTTCCGAGTGAATATAACTTTGATTCCAAAATTAAGAGGAAAAACATTAACTCCCTTCATATAAAAAACGACACCATAGAAAGGATGATGAATCTCGCTATCGCTGGCAACCCGAAACGAAACTGAAACTTCCTAATTTCTCTTGTCTCCAGACAAGTGGCATATACGGAGATTAAGGATGTTTTGGATGCATGCGCTAAAAAAGGGGTTTTTATGTAAGTTTTACGCATTAACGGATATGAAACCGTAATGATTATAGCAATGTGAATCCGAGGATACTTACGGTTTTAAGTTACTTCGGCAGTTTATTACTGCTCTTTTGTTTGATATTTTTTGACTTCAGTTTAAGAGTCGGAATCAAATACCGGAATTGTAAAAGACATTTGACATTTTCATATTCGTTTTCGGTTAAATTGCTTGTGAAATAATGACATTGATGAGATAATTGATTTACCTAATAATATGGATTATGGATTCTATCTGCTGAAGAAAAATTAATTTCATTTCTAAAATCAATATTTAAAAAATGCGTGTATCGTTAAAAAACAATAGTTTTAAATGTATTATATGTTATAATTAACTAAATAACGGTTTTATTATCCAAATTCACAGTTTACGTCAGAGTTTTGCCAAATATGGCTTTGATGCTCAAGAATTCACATTGGACAGTTTTCGTTTGCAATCGGAACTCCCTCCTCCTCCCACCGGGGATTCCTTTTACGAAATACGAATCCACGGTTTTCGTCGGATGTTTGCCAAATTTGGCACAGTGGTTCTTTGATGCTTAGGAATTTTCGTAGGGAGCTTTTCGCCTACCTATGAGGGAGGGGTGGGGTGCGAAAAGACTCCACGAAGGTTTTGCTTATTCAAATCCAGTTCAAGTTGGATTTTTCAAAAAAAATTGCGAAGAGGTCCTTTGATACTCAAGAATTCACATAGAGCTGGATCGCAACCCCCCCCGCCCCCACCGGGAGTCTCTTTTTACAAATCCACAGATTTCTTCGGATCTTTGCTAAATTCGGATCAGCGATTTTCTGATGCGTAGAAATTTTCATAGGGAGTTTTTAGCCCACCTATCAGGGATGGGGATGAGGTGCGAAAGGACCCCACGGAGGGTTTTCTTATACAAATCCAGTTTCTGTCGGATGTTTGCAAAATTTTGCAGACAGGTCCTTTGATGCTCAAGAATTCACTTACGGTAGTTTTCGTTCGCAATGGAGGCAACCCTCCCTTCCACAGGAGATTTCTTTATACAAATCCAGTTTTCGTCGGACCTTTGCCAAATTTGGAACAGCTGTTCTTTGATGCTCAGAAATCGTCATTGTGTTTTTTGTCTACCTACACTATATGACCAAAAGTATTGGGACACTTTCGAAAATTCACAATTTTAAGGATTTCTCAAGAAATAAAAGTCCCATTGCTTTGTAACTTTTGTCGCATAACAGGTATGCTCCAGCTATCAATGTCCAATAAAATTATATCACCCTTGCGTTTCGGGGGTCAATAACAAATTGAGAAAAACTAAAATGTTTTTTGGTCACGATTCATCGTAAATAGCTCAGAATAAGATATACATTTCAGAAATTAGTTAGCTTACTATGTACAATCGTTTTTCATACTTTTGAGAAGGTTTCACTGATATTCACGGAAATATAAGCATTTCTTTCAAATCTACAAATTTTATTTGAAGGTTTTTGGCTCATAACGCGCAAGGTTTTTCATCAATGCTTACGAAACTTTCAGAAATCTTGACAGCTCGCAAGAGATAAATAATACTAAAATTTGAAGTTAAAATGTTTGCAATTTGATAAAATATTGAAATTTAAAACAATTAATTTTTCACTACGCATGCGCAAAAGATAGCAGTCTAAAACTTTCATAATCTAAAACCCAACTAACTTCTTCAACTCATAAAAAAATCCAGTTCAATACCTTAAAAATTCAGAAAGTTATCAGCGATATAATGAGCCGAATTTCAATAACTTTTGTGTATTCGACGAACCGTGAGGGGTCGTTTGCACGTTTGTAACATTTGCCTGCAATCGTTCAGTGTGATTCATAATGAAAACAGCTTAATTGCGAACGATTCCCCTCGATTCGTTGGCTATCGAAGAGTTATTCAAATTCGGCTCACCAATTTGATGAAAACTTTCTAAATTTTTGAGATATTGAACTGGAATTTTTTTATGAGTTGTGGAATCTAGTTGGATATTTGATGCTGAAAGTTATAAATTGCTATCTTTCGCGCATGTGCAGGGATAAATTAATTGCTTTAAATGTTCATATTTTATAGAATTTTCAACTTTTTTAATTTCAAAATTTAGTATTATGCTTCTCTTATATGATGTCAAGTTGTCTGAAAGTTTCGTAAGCTTTGATGAAAAACTTTGCGTGTTATAAGCCCAAAACCCTGAAATAAAATTTGTAGTTTTGAAAGAAATGCTTATATTTCCGGGAATATCAGTGAAACCTTCTCAAAAGTATGAAAAACGATTGTACATAGTAAGCTAACTAATTTCTGAAATGTATATCTTATTCTGAGCTATTTACGATGAATCGTGACCAAAAAACATTTTAGTTTTTCTCAATTTGTTATTGACCCCCGAAACGCAAGGGTGATATAATTTTATTGGACATTGATAGCTGGAGCATACCTGTTATGCGACAAAAGTTACAAAGCAATGGGACTTTTATTTCTTGAGAAATCAATCTCAAAAGTATAAAAAATGATTGTACATAGCAAGGTAACTAATTTCTGAAATTTACAGCTTATTCTGAGCTATTTACGATGCATGATGACCAAAAAACATTTTTGTTTTACTCATTTTGTTACGGACCCACGAAACGCAAGGGCACAAGAAAAATACATAATGTTATTAAAGGGTTACAATACCTCAAAAATGATGAAACGATCAAAAAATATTTTAATGCTTATTTCAAAACAAAAAAATATTCTGAACACAGGGAAAAGTTTCAATGCTTTAGTTCAAATATTTAAGAAGTTATGAGTGGTTTTAGGCCACGCTCTCTATTTGTTTTTATGCAAAAGAAAAACTTCAAATTGCTTTTTCTCGATGATGGTTTTTTTGTGTTTTCATGTCATTAGAATGGATTTTTTTTTCTATTAAAGATACAGCTTTAAAGTAATACTTTTTGCGATTGGGATAACATATTTGACAAAACTGTGCATTGGATAAGCATTTTATAAATTACTCTAATACTTAGAGCATGTTAAACCTTTAAAAACCAAATATAAAAAAAAAAACTTTGATTTTTTACATAATTAATCACAGAAAATTTTTTAATGAACTCATAAGCAAATGAATGCACAGATTTTTAGAGATGATTATAGTGATCGTTTTGCAAAAAACGTTTTTTTAAATTAGTGCAAAAATAAAAAAGCCTTAAGGATTTTAAACAGTTAATTTTCCTCAATTTTTTGAATTTTCAAAAAAAAAAAAAAAAAAAAAAAAAAAAAATAGGCAATACTTTTAAATTTTGAAAATAAATTATTGATTATGAAATAAGTAGGCATGTTATGGTTTCAAAGAAATATAAAATTTATATAAATGAAAAGAAATTGTTTGAAAGGTACTGTCACCCCTTAAAGCGTTCCTCTTAATTTTAGATAGCTGAAACTGACCCTTAAATCTTGAGTGCAAAAAGAGCCTTTGACATCTACCTAGCACTCGATGATCGTCACGCTGTTGTTTCTAAATAGAAAGGTGTTCAAGATATCTGAGTTGAGAATCTTTTTGAGAATATATCATCAAGTACTTCCATCGTTACCAGATATATATCTTTTTTGTCAAATTTTGTTGTCCTTGTTATCTGTCACTGTCGTCAAAACCATCGTTGCTTGGATTGTTTGAAGCTAGAAGCTAAATAATAAGCTGTTGATGAGACATATTGTTATTCCATTTCTTTATAAGTTCTCCCCCCTCCCCTTCGAACAACTCCATTTTTATTTATTTTTTTTTCTACTCTTTTTTTGTTAGTTTTTTGTCAGCACCAACCATGGAACCCGAGCTTCCTTTTTCACACTAAAGAATTCAGAATTTCCTATCCTTTTTATTTTTCATCTCTTTCAAAGCATCTGCACGTGCAATGTCAGAGAAATGATCCATAATTTCAAGTATCTCCCTTCAAACAAATTTTTTTTCTTCTTTTTTTAGACCTGAAATTCTTGAAAAGAAAAAAAAATCTGTAATTGTTTCGTACATCATAGAGTAAGGCTAATTAATCAATTCAGTGTTCGTTTTTCAGCAGGAATTCGCATTCTTATTTTTTTTGTTTTGTTTTTGTTGCCAAAAAACAAAAATTCTAAAAACAATAATGCTGCACTTCTTGCTTTTTTGTCATTGTAAAAAAAAAAAGCTTAAAACTTTCCTATTTGATGGTATTTTCCCTTCAACAATTTGATTGAAATGTAATCGAGAAGATTGATATAAAAATATCTTCAAAACTTGCGGGAACAGCTACCGGTAGGCGTTGGTGCTATGTTACAAGCCTAGTTGGATCGTCACAATAGTGATGCAAAAATTACCAGCAGCACAAACCGCTCTTAAGTGAAAATTAGTGATAAAAGAAAATACTGTGCTTGGTAAGAAAATAAGTAAACGATGCACAATTTGTAAAAATAGAGTCCCCGCACAAAGTGAAAATAAATGTTTAAAGATAATGTTACACTTAGTTAAAAACTAAAAAAAAACATAACACGTTTCATAAAAAGAGGGTTACAAATTAAGTTTATATAAGCACTAGAAAAAAATACATGGATTTATTTTGTAATATCAATAATACATTACCTTTCATAACCCTTTCATAAGTGTCTTCTCACATTCACTCAACAAAAGTAAATGGTTAGTTAAAGTTATAGATAACACTTTATGCTAACAAAGTTACAAAACTCAAACTACATTAAATTTCTAATTAGTTTTAAATACACTCATAAATGAATGTGGTCTTACAAAAATAACTCGGCTAAAAACTAACGGAGAAGCTTTTGGGAGATTGTTGTAGAAATGATCGCAAAAACGTCGTGAGTCGCGAGAGTTATGGTGGCGAAAAATCTTCGCTGCCTGAAAAAAAAAAGATGAAGAGCGGGAAAGTTATATAAAGTCACAGGAAAAAGCAGGACAGGATATAAGAACATCGAAAATTCAGATCTGATTAAAATTTATTTAATTTAAATTTAATTTTTTAATAATGTCTTTTCGGTGAAAATTCTATAACTTCATGCTATTTGAGGCACCCTTTAAACTTCTCAGATTGAGCTAATATTTTGAATAGATAATTTTTTTGACCATTGGAACAAAATAGGGGGTTGGGAGCTAACTTTTTACAAAGTTGAAAAATAAGGGCCAACCTAATATATATATATATATATATATATATATATATATATATATATATATATATAAGGATAATTATTATCATTATCATCATTATTATTATTGTTATTATTATTATTTTTTACTTAAGGGTCTCAGCCAATCGAAACTTTTAATTCGACAACAGCTAGTTGTAGTTTTTCGAGTTACAAACTACAAAATGTATTTCATTTTAGGAAAAACGCTTCCAAACCATGTCTATACCAGAGAAGTTGTTTCGTTTACAGAAAACAAAATGTGACTTTGTGGAAGGTTTTGCTCTTGAGCGAAGTAAGGGAAGTGAAATATTATCGATTTTGTAAAACGCAAGTATATTTTCCCCTCCAAAATCACCACAAGAATGCAAACAAATAGATGGTGGAAATTTTTTTTGACCTCTCTCTACCGCTCACAAATCAAATCTCATGCTGAGAAAAGCTATATTTTCATTTTTTTTCCTTATGGATTTGTAACGATAGAAGATTTAGTATATTCATTCTTCCGCCAACTTCAAAGCATTATGTGTGTTAACCACAGGACTAGTTTTAATATAAATGTGAGAGAGCCGATAAATGATCAGCGCGTTTCATATATTTCTGATAGTATTTCAAGCATGTTGGTTCCTCAGGTTTTTCTTTTCATGTAACTATGTGTTCATTTCATAAACTGAGAAAAATGTGTCAACTCTACCCTAGGGTGGTTCGAAAAAATCGATTTTTTTTAAATCTCGGAATCGCGTTACCTCTTAAAAGGTGTAGTTTGGTATCCTCAATTGGGGGGAAAATAATAAACAATTCTAAGTTGACATCTTCAGTTCGCGCATGAGGCTGAACGTATGAAAAACGTGTTAAACATTGATTTTTTTTTTCAAAAAATAATACAATTATTTTTTTAATACTTTTATAAGGCAACAGCCATAAATTGTCAGTATATAGTGCAGTTTAAACCTAAAAAATACTTTACCTTTCTTTAGCTGGTGCATAAGCCTTAAATTGTGCTAAAATCTTGTGCCCAATCTAAGTGCCTAATCTGTGCGCGTACTAAAGATCTTATGTAAAGTCTATACAATATTTTTTTAGGTTCAAACTACGCTACATACTGATAATTTATGGGTGTTTTATATGAAAAAATACAAAACAACTAATTTTATTATTTTCTGAAAATTTCAATTTTTAACTTATTTTTTCGAACTTTCAGCCTCATGCGCGAACTGAAGAGGTCAACTTAGAATTACTTTATTATTTTTCCGCAATACTAAACTACAACTTTTGAGAGGTAACGCGATTCCGAAAAGAAAAAACCTTTTTTTTTTTTTTTAACCATCTTACTGTACCTGTTCTTACAGGTTTTCCCAAGTGCAGGAAGAAGACGTGTTTAACTGTATCTGCTCCTTGTACTTGATGTTAATTTTACTTTAGAGCTTCGTTGGATCGGAAGTAAATTTCTTTCATTTTTGAAATGTTTTAATTATATTACTTGTTAGCAGAACAAAACTTAAAGCATATTGTCATTGTCACAAAAGTGCCGATGCTTTACTAAATTTTTTGTGTGAACTTATTTATGGAATATTTAGTTAATCTCTTTACATCGTATAGTTTAAAGCAGCCAATTATTCACGAAATCTTGCAAGGAATTTATTTCTAGGGAATGCTCTTGTGGTAAACACTTTTCTAAACTGGTTCGATAAAAGAAAGCGAAAAATGGGAAATTCGTCACGTCATCTGATTATGTACTGAAGCGTAACCAAGCCGACAGTGAAATTAATAACTAACCTGAGAAATAAATGAAAGACTTAACTAAGACATCAAGGGAACACACCCGGTGCTTTGTTACGCAAGGCAGATTCTCAGTCATAACACTATCAACTCATCACTTCTGTTGGCTCTCGGCGGTTTGTTAGTATGAACCCTTCTTTAGAGAATAAAAATTCACGCTGGCTTTTCGCTTCTTGAAGCAATTAAGTGAATTTTCTCCCGTTACAGGTAGCAATTACGATTTTTAAAAAGTAGGTGATTTTAAAGGATTAGGACAATTAATACAAGACGGGGAGAAGGGAATTACCTTTCACACACAGAGTCTAACTTTTCAATATAGGGATTATAACTTTAAAAGTAAATTGCGTAATTCTTGCTTCCGGGACTAGCAGCTTAATTAAAATTTATTAACAAACGCTTTGGATACAGGTTTGTTAAAAGTTCGTTTTTTTTCATTCAAAGAAAAAATGTTTTTAGTTTACTTACATTGTATTATTTAAAATCTGCATATGCTCTTGTAGCAAAGTGTATTTTAATATGATGCATTTATTTATTAACCATCAGTTTTTTAGTTATGCATGAAACATATGTGTTTATGAAAATGTCTTTACACATGATGTTTCAAAAATAACTTAATAACGTAAAAAGGGCGTACGAAGGGAATAGTAATACTGTACATACAGGTAATGTGGTGCTAAGCACCAGGTTTTTCAACTTTAGTGGAAAATAAATACTGAAATTGTGCACCAAAATACAAGTATTGGTAATTTAGTTTGGTTTTATTGTTGTTTTACATTACATTAATACAGAACATATTGCGCTGAATTTTAGGAAGAAAAAAATATGCTTTAAATAGTCGAGAATGCCATGTTATTTTCACATGTATTTATGATCTGGAGAGGGGTAAAGTGGTCGTAGTTAAGATGTAAATGTAAAACCGTTATATATAACCATTATACATGCTCAATACAATTAAAGGGTACTACGGTTGATATTTTATCTTGAATTTAAAGCATTGTTTGGATGGTGGATACATTACCGAAAGACATAGTAGGCTATATGAGATGGGAAATGGAATGTGTTTGTCATTAAATAATGCGTTTTATTGGGCATTTGCGTACAAACGAAAAAAAAAAGTGCGTAGGAGATAAACAAATAAAAAAGGTTCCCTTAAGAGAAAATCGTGTTTAATTAGAGGTATGAATTCCCCGGACGGCCAGCAACGTTGAACACATTTGATGCGCTGATTTAATCAGGCTATAAATGAGGGGCTGAACAGTGAATCTTATTTTGGCTTTATTTAACTCAATTACATTATTATAACACTTCATAAGAAAAGCAGGTATTTTAAAAAATGAAAAAATATACTCATATGATCTTGGGATGAAAACTACTGAACCTAACATATTTAGTGCATAGAAAGAGAATATTGGCTCGAAAATAGAATTCAAATGTGTTGAAATCTAAAACAATTTCTAGACAACGAATTAAAAAAAAAATAACTTTAAGTCAGCAGTGAGCTTTTAAATGATTCTTATTAAAAATAAACTAGCTTTCATATTCAAGACAAATGTAGTTATAATTTAGCTTCTTACTCTTATTTTCGTGACTTCCATCATTGTGTTGCATCAAAATTAGTACTACTAGTGTTTTCTGCCTTACTTTTTGAATGCCTCTGTTTCTTTCACGAGCTAAAGTTTTTAACTACATTTTCGAAAGCATTTAAAGTTTCCTTATTTTCTGTTCAATGAGCCGAACGTATTACCCACACATATTGAAACAAATTTTTGGGTGCATCTTTACTAATAATAAAGCTGAAAGTCTCTCTGTTTGTCAGGATCTCTGTCCGGATCTCTGTCTGTCTGTCAGGATCACTGTGACGCGCATAGCGCCTAGACCGTTTTTCCGATTTTTATGAAATTTGGCACAAAGTTAGTTTGTAGTATGGGGGTGTGCACCTCGAAGCGATTTTTCGAAAATTCGATGTGTTTCTTTTTCTATTGCATTTTTAAGAACAAAATTATCATAAGATGGACGAGTAAATTATGAAATTATCATAACGCGGAACCGTAACATGGGTACAAACCAATTGGCGAGATACGAAATTATCATAACGTGGAACCGTTACATGTGTAGAAGCCAATTGGCGAGAAAATTCACCGTACATTATTTGTAAATATACAGGCGAACCAAAACACCTTTTAATTTTTCTATTTCATGCAAAGCCGTGCGGGTACCACTAGTTGGAGAATAAATAAAGGTAAACTACTCTTTTAAAACATAGAAAACGGGAAGTTTTGAATAATTTTCGCGCCTGTATGTGCATACTATTTTACTTATGATAAGGAAGCGAAGGCGAAATTTGTAATGTGACTTAAAGTTATCACTAAGTAAACCCGTTTGACTCACGATTCTTTCAAAATAAAAAAAAACATCAACTCATTATACGTTTTATGTATTTATTAAATTTATTTCTGAAGACTCTCAGCAAATAACCGAATATTTAATTCGGTAGAAGTTTCTCTTATTTATGCATAAAGTTTCTCAAATGCAAATATAATGCGTCATGTTTCGAAAGTTTGATAAATGACCGATATTAAATATTTGCTTCAAACAACGGATTACGTTAAATTTCTGTTTAAGTTTGTCATCCCTCACTTGAATAAATTACTGGTTCTTGTTCTCCTTATATAATTGCTTATTTAATTCTGAAGAATTTAGTTTGATTTTACTGCAAACTAAATCTTCATTTATTCCCTTATTATTATTAGTATTTATTCCACTTGGATACGGTGGAAATATTATTTGTGGAAAGTATGGAATTAGTTCGTTTCCTACTTACTTTGCCATAATAGTAAAAATAATAAATAAATGTATAAATGAAGGTTTAATGTGCGCCGACAAATTATGGCTGTGAAGTCAAGAAAAAATAAATAAATAGATATTGTGGAATTAAAATAGGGCTTTTGAAAATTAGTTTAAATTTAATGTGGGAAATAATTGACTGTGTTCGTCTGTCTGCTTCCCCAATTACTTTTAGATTTATGGGCTAGAGCAACTTATTTCTATCCTTCAGTTATCAATTTGAACGAATTTTTATTTAGTTTTAAACAGTTAAGAAAGTATTATTTTAGACGGAAAAATTAGTTATATTCAAATACCGTATTGTCTTGAACACATTTTGTAGGAGAGAGTTGTTGTCGTAGAATATGTAAAACATTTTTTAATTTGGTTTTAATTGGTGTTATTTTTTTTAGCTGTAAAAAGAAACTTTAATTTTAGTCATTGTGGGGAAATTTGAAGAATGTATAATTCCTCTAAAATATTAAATGGTGGATTTCTTAAACATTAATTTAAAAAAAATATGTTCATAGAACTGATGCGAAAAGATTGTTTTTAATCTTATTATTTTGACGGTATTTTTGATGCTCCTCAAAACACGTAACAGCGCTTAAGTTAAAAACGGATTTTTTTTAGACAAACCTTATGCACGAAAGCTTTTGACACAGAATGCGTTTTCTGAAAGTTCATCAAAGGTTTTGAAATGTTTTAGAAATCATCGAGTTGACACTGAATATAAAATCTCCTTTTCAGAAACACATTTTGGCAGAGGTTTTTCAATTTACGTGGAAAGTGTTAAACATTGGTTAATTTCCGTTTTTTTCTTAAATGCTTTGATCCGATCATTACAAAGCATCGTGTATAATAATATCTCTTTCAAAAAATGACTTTTACGGTAAATAAATTTAACATAAATTTGGCAACGGTTAAAAATGTTTAATGAATGCGAACTCGTTAAAAACAGTAAGTTTAATAAATGTTGTTGTATGGAGTACACGGATTAAGATTTTGATTAGTTTCTCTTTTTTTTTACTGGGCAATACTTTTCAGTTTCAAGAAGTGTTTTTAAAATAGTGCTGGTAAAAAGCGATAAGTAGCAATGGCTCAAATTTGCGTCATAATAGGGAAGTTGCAACCTATTAAATGTTCATATTTTGGCTATTGGATATTGTTTATTGACCCTTAAAACTAAAAAATTCACCATCGCCGAATTTTAAAACACAGTGGTTGATTTTTAATGAATTTTTAAAAATCCACGCGCAAAAGTGCGCTCTTCTGAAGCGTCACGATCCTACGTCACAGGGCGCGAATGGGCAGCCTTCCGCCGAAGATCCCTTGTTTTCGCTAGGGACATTTTGAGCGCGCTGATATTTTTATTTTTTAGAAATTCAATAATCCTTTTGAACACACTATCGAGACCGGATTCGTTAAAGCACAATCTAAATAATCTTCCTCATGTAAAATCAGTGATGATATTCGAATATTTCCGAGAGGATGAGAGGTTTAATGTTCCAGAAACTCGAGGAGTTAAATGAGAGGAGATAAGCCTTTTACGTTTCGTCTTCGACGTCGAATGCGTGACCTTCGGCTTCTCCCCTATCGGAAGAGCGCATGACGTCACTTCCTATGCCATTTGACGTCAGAAGCGCTTGAACTTTAAAAATTAATTAAAAAAAACTACTTATCGTATCGCAAAAATTTTTTCGTCTATGATGTTTATACATGTTACTCCATCACATAAAAATAAAATTGAAAAATAGAAAACTTCCCTATTTAGATGATTAAGTAACATAGTTCACGCTAAAATCTTTTCTGTTAATAGTTGACAAAATGTTTTCCTATCTAAATGACAATGAGCTCCGGTTTTGATATTTACAGCTCCGTCAAATATAAACTTTACTAACCTATGCAGGGGAACCTACTGCAAAAACTGAGGTGTAATAATCCTGAGTTTGGTGTTAAGAAACTCCGAAAATTGTACAAATCAACGCTTTATTTCTAGTCAACACCATATCTAGCTTACTCATACACTATAATTAGTGTAACTGAAACTGAACACCAATATTGGTGAATTCTTACACCAACGTCACGTGCGAAAACCCATTTGAGGAATATTTTCAACTCCATTAACACCAATTTTGGCGTAAGATTGAAAATCGGCCGGTGGCAACAGAACATTGGTCAAGCTCAAGCACGTTGCAACGTGGTCAGCAAATGAGCGTCGGGTGCGCGGGATTGAAGTTCCCAAAAGGTATTTTAAATTTGATTTGTAACGAAATGGTAATTACCGTAAACCAAGGCTACTTTGCATCATTGTTGGAAAAGTCTCTAGTTCATCAAAAGATAAACTAATGAATATATTCTTTTATCAATCATCGTTACAACTTTAGCAGCCATTTTCAACATTGGTGCGAAGTAGCCCGGTTTACGGTATATCAATTCATAGTAAAATAACATGATTGTGTGTGTGATCCGGCTTCCCGGGAAAACTGTAAGGCCCTGTATACACTTATTTTTTGTAATATAAAAATTTTGAGGGGAGCGAGAAACTTTATTGTATCGTGATTTTAGATATTTTTATATTCTACTGTTCTTATGTGTAATTTGTGTTTATATATACCAGACTTTTAAGATTGATTAAGAAATCTTCTGGAATAAATTTGATTGAAATCTTAAATTGTTCGATTTTTATGTTGTTTTCTTCAAAAGTGTTCAGTTTCAAAAAAACAACTGTTCTAATATGTTCTAATATACAGATGATTTTAGTTTCTTGAAATATTTTAAAAGTAACTTTTTTGAACAATTAATAGGCATAAATGTTCATTCCTCGTATTCAAAATAAAAAGTTGAATCCTCATACATAAAATAATTACATACTTTTTATAGTTAATATTTAATTGTTATTAATATTTAATTGGGGAAAATAAAACTTGTATAATAACACTGTTAAAAAAAAAAGTGTATCTCAACACCAAAAATGATGGAAACTACATTACTCCAAGTGTCGTCTAGTGAAACGCCACAAATAATTCATGGTGTTATCAAACAACAAGAATTATCTGTGGTGTTTCACTCCACTACACTTGGTGCAAAGTAGTTGTCACATTTTTTTTGTGTTGAGAAACACTAAATATTTTTACAGTGTAGTGATACTTGACCCAATTTTTAGTTTTTTATTTTCCATTTTGTTGGTTTATTAGTTAGAACGAAGTAAAACAATATATAAATACAGGGTGCGGAGAAAGTTCCCACAATTTTGTTTAAAACGTTTTTTCTTTTTTGGCGTTAAAATGGTATGTTGGCGATTTATTTGGCACATATTGTTTATTGGCATTAAAAGTATTTGAGGTTTAATCATTTGTTCTTTGTTAGTTCATTGAGTTAGTGAGCTATGAATCGTAAAAATGTGCGTGTTACTGTCGTTGAATTACACATGAAGGGAATGAAAACAGCCGATATTATTCGAACGACTGGATTCAGAGTAAAACAGTAAACGACGCTGTGAAACGTTACAAGGAGACTGGAGGGACTGCCGACCGTCCACGGAGTTGTCGTCCAACCACTGCAACGACTCTAGCGAATGTGCAGAAGATCCGCTGTCGCATCCGTCGCAATCCAGAGCGCTCAATGCGAAAGATGGCCAAAGAACTGGAGATCAGAGAAAAAAGCGTCCGAACCATCGTGAAAAACAAGATGGGACTTCGTTCTTACAAGATTAATCGCCTCCACTTCCTCAATGACACAATGAAGCAGAAAAGATTGATAAAAGCTCGACGAATGTTTCGCTTGACCGCTGGTGCTCGCCTTTCGAAGGTTCTCTTTACCGATGAGAAGATCTTCATCATCGAGTCCACACATAACGGTCAAAATCATCGCCAACTGCTTAAGCAGGGTCAGAAGAAGATCGCTGCTGCAAAAATCATCGGACACAGTCACTTTCCAGCCTCCGTAATGGTCTGGGCTGCGATTTGTGCCACTGGGAAGAAGCCGCTTGTTTTCATTGACAGAAACGTCAAAATTAATGCTGCGAGCTATCAGCAGCGGGTTCTATGCGATGTACTGAGGCCATGGGCAACAGAACACTTTGGCCAAGATGGATTCAAACTCCAACAAGACTGGGCTCCTGCGCATTCGGCCCGATCGACGATTGCCATCTGCGAAGATCTGTTCCCAGGTTTTTGGGGCAAGGATGTTTGGCTCCCTTACTCACCAGAACTCAATCCGATGGATTACCCGGAGTGGTCAATCTTGGAGGAAAAAATCTCAGGAAAACGATACGCCACGGTCAACATGCTCAAAACGGCTCTGAGTCGTACCTGGAATGAGATAACGGTGGATGCGTGTGCGAGCATCGTCGGCAATTTCAGACTGCGGCTTAACAAATGTATTGAAGGCCCAAAGAGCCATTTTTGAACAATTGTTATAATTTTTTGTTTAATTTTATTATTATTATTTCAACAAAGAGTTTTTATTGCTTTAACTTGTTGATTTGTTGAATTATGTGTTAGTTACAGCCCATTAAAATATCTAATAAAATTGTGGGAACTTTCTCCGCACCCTGTATAGTTTGCCATTTTGCACATTATAATAGCTAAAAATAATAGCATAATTCTAAGTATAAATGGTTCAAAAATTATATCCCTCAAGTCTGGATATGGGTCAAGTGTCCCTAGAGCTAGGCAGACTTGACCCAACACTTTGGCAGACGGAGCCCAATTCATGAATGATGAAGAAAGACTCATAGATATTGAAATCAAACGCTCGCAAGTTTAATGGTGGTGTTTTTTTTTTTTTTTTTTTTTAATAAGTGATACTTGAAGTGAATATACAAAATGCTCACTCTTTAGGTGAAATGTTACATATATTGTTTTTAAAATAATCTTACTTCATATCAGCAGGGAGACTCGTAGAGATTGAAACAAAAAACGTAGGTTTGATAGTGTATTTTGTTTTAATAAGTCATGCTTTAAGTGAATATGCAAAATGTTCACTCTCTTGGTGAGGTGTTACAAACATATATTTTTAATTAATCTTACTCCATATCAGCACCAAAGCAGAAATTGAATTCAAAACTTTATCAGTTCAGTCCTAAGCAATATTTCATTTATTTTATTAAGTAACAACTAATCGTCCCTAAAGATAATTAGCATTTTTGTTATTTGTCAAATAAAAAGTTTTTTTGACCAAAATATTATATATTAAAGGTAATCATATAAAAAAAACAGGCCTCCACATTCACAACATTTGAATTATTTCAGAATAAAATTGAATGATTACTGCTAAATATATATATATATATATATATATATATATATATATATATATATATATATATATATATATATATATATATATATATATATATATATATATATATATATATATATATATATATATATATATATATATATAAATCTCGTGTCACGATGTTTGTTCGGGGTAAACTCCGAAACTACTCAACCGATTTTTCTCAAATTTCATATCTATGTGTCATTTGGTCCAACTTAAAAGATAGGTTAGTTTTTATATTTTTTATTGCAAATTTCATATTAATTATGCAATAATAGTGTGAATTAATTGTTTAGTTCTAAAAATTCTTAATAGATGGCGGTGTAAGTTAATTAATCGATATAACTCTAACATCGTATGACTTACTGCTAAAAACACCATGATAAAAAAACTCACAAATGTTGCTTAGAATTTCCATATAACGTTTCGGGATATTACAGGTTATTATTCACTTCCTGAGAAAATCAACTATATTTTTTGAAAACGTTTCCTTTAATTGCTACAAATTGCAGATTTCACACCGTTGTGTAAAAATATTTTTCTCCACCAGTATCAAGATTAACTAAACGTATTTAATAGGTGTATCGGTTTCGGAGCGATTACGGTTCTTCCAGATTGATTCAACACCCAATGAGTGCGAAAAGACATCTGGATCACGAAGCTTTGCAAGAGTCGCAGAGGAACTACATTCGAGCTACTTGCTTGAGAGTCTGTCTTCGCGTTGGATATGCGTGCATTAATGCTTTGAGAGCTTTATTAGAAAAGAAGGAAGGTTCCAGGCTATTATATTAAACCTGCGTTAGGCTTCTCTGAAGGTGCCAGAATCATAACTGCCTTTAACCAAGAAAACTACTGAATTCCTAAAAAATATTCTAGTTAATTTTTAGGAAGGTTATTGAATTTAAGCGGAAAACAATTTTTTTCTTTATTTTGTTCCCCAAGAGATTTTTAATATCATTAATTCTTGCAAAGATACGTCCACAACAGAAAATTGTAGTGACAATTGCACGTCACAGCATTGCTGCTACTTTTTTAGATGGTAGACGAACAGCACATTCAGCTTTAAAGTTGCTCATTACATATTCATAACAAATAAAACGCAATGTGTAACATTAAAGAAAAAAAAACGTGGAATGGCTGTAGTGTTGCAAGAGAGTGAAATTATAATTTGGGATAAGTGTACTAAGGCTCATGAGTAAAAGCATTCATTCGAAACACATCATAGGATTGTGCAAGATTTGAACGGCAAGGATAAACTTTTAGGCGAAATTGTCTGAATACTGCTGGAGACTTCCGACACACATTACCAGCTATTCCGATGAAATCAACGCATGAATAAAACAATCGTTTTTATAGCGTAATGTCGAGATAATGCGATTGGCCATGAACATGCGAATATAAACGCAAAATAATCTAATCGCACAAGTATTTTCTAAGCAATTGCTGGGTATTGGAAACGGTGAAATTGAACTGTATCAAAATATACAGTACAACAAATAGCCAGACAATTTCTGCACTGCCGTTGAGATGAATAGTGAACTAATTGAGAGTCTATTTCCAGATAAATTTAATTTTTTAAAAATCATAATTGCCTCTGTAATCGCGCTGGTTTTGTAGCAGTTTTGTTTTCGGTAAACATTCCCGAACAGACAGGAATATTTGTGGATCGTCAATTGTCGACTGTCAAATACATATCCCGATGCATGTCGCAAATTGTATTTATTGGTCGCACAAAGTCATTGGAGTTTACACTTTCTAATGCAGGTTTGACATAAAGAGAAGTATAATAGTAGACGAAACAGTATTCGTCAACTATTTAAAACAATTTTGACGACATACTATCCAACACAATCATCATTTTTTAAGGAGAAACTATATAACTTTCACGTTTGAAGACGTATTTCATAAAGTTTAACAAACACACAAATGTCCAAATCCAGATTTTACACCAGAGGTGAATATGAAGCTTTAGTTAAAACTGAAGGTTTTTGCGTTTCAATTTCAAATTAGCCACTTAGTTATTATGATATGCCGTCACTTGATAGTTGAGCCACCGACTTAGTTAACACTGATTTGCAACGTATAACAACAGAGCAATGACGCTGTCTTAGCTACAATTATCGCGAATAATGAGCCATTACTGACGGCTGAAAAAAAAAGCTCCCCATTGATATTTAACAAGGCTATACAGTTGTCGATGAAAACAAAGCAGTAAACATTCCAACTGAATTTTTAAATTCCCTGGATACACCAGGAATGCGACTACACGATTTCCGGTTGAAAATTGGCTCAACAATTTATTCTTTTTTGCGATTTAAACCCACCTAAATTACGCAACGGTACACGTTTCTTCATCAAAAGTCAACAATTTTGACGGGAAAGTTTAAAGGAGAAATGTTTGTGTTGCCACGTAATCCATTAATAGCGTCATAATTTTCAAACACATTTGAAAGGCTTCAATTTTTGATTCGTTTAGCTTTCGAAAAGACCATACATACATCTCAAGAACAAACAATGTCTTCTTTCGGTTTGGACTTGAAACATAAACATTTCTCTCATGGGCAACCATATATCGCCTACTCACAAGTGGAAAGTTATCATACTTTTCGTATTAGCAAAAGACTGGTTAAGCAAGAACATTGTGCACAACTTAGTGCTTAGACAGTTTTCAGTTTTCAAATAATAGAAACAATAGTTCGAAGTCAATGTTATCTACTTCAATGAAAAAATTTAATTTTTATATGCTTTTAATTTAATTGGTGTATTTTGTAAAGAAGTTATTGCTTACAAACTATAGAGAAAGCTGAGGTGAATAAACTGTAGTGTAGAATCTAAAAGTGTATAGTGGTTTACGCTTAGTTTCAACATTCGGTTATTTTACAATCAGTTTCGATATTTACTATAACTTTCAAGTTATTTTTGCCTTTTCTTTTTTGGCCTAAGTCATACTTACAAAATTTACTAAGCGTAAGTATAGTGCTTTTTCCATAGAAAATTTAGTTAGTACTTACTGAATTCAATAAGTACTTTCTTCAACCAGCACTGTAAAAAAAAAAAAAAAAAAAAATCCGAAACGTTACTCGATACTTGCTTGCAGTTCTGGCTAAGCTTTGGCTATGTTTGTATTACAGCTTATAGAAGTTCCTTAATAAATTAGAAAGGTGCTAAGTTTTTTTTTTAATCCCTTCCTAAGTTTACACTAAAGTTCCAGAAACACGACTATCTTCAAACGGAAAGATCTTCGAATTTTTCAAGCGGCATTCGAGATAATTTCAGGAAGGTTATTAATTTTTATCGGAAAACTTTCCGGGTTTTGGCATGACATGTTCCTGGCAGAAATTGTCCACATCAGCTGCCCATAATTTTCCAGGAACATTTATGAATCGTTTTTACATTGAATCACCCCCATTATCATTCTCATATGTTTTAAAATCGGCTATACTATTTTAAGCTCTATTAAAAAATATTTATACGATTCTATCAAAATAATGAGTAAAAGTTTATTTTCATCCAACTTCTTTGCCACAGCAACGCGTGGCCGGGTCAGCTAGTATATATATATATATATATATATATATATATATATATATATATATATATATATATATATATATATATATATATATATATATATATATATATATATATATATATATATATATATATATATTTTTATTTATTGACAATATTTCATCTAATAAAAAATAAAATTTATTGCAAAAACATCAAATTAATCTTTCGGTTAAGTCTCTTTAGTTAGCTTGGGTCAAAGCTCCCTAGGTAGCTTTCTTTAGTTAACCTTAAATTTTTAACAACATAGAATTATATAAACTACTGCATGCCAGTATATGGCTAGAAAAGTGACTAAAACATGTTTTCTTTCAAAAAATTCATTTCCCTCAAAACTGGACGTTAAAAGCTAAAAAAAAAAATAATCTTCAAATTTTGCATGAAGGGGGGCAATGTCACTTAAAACACTGATTTTTTTGAAAACCACTGATAACTCTGAAATGGCTTGTCCGTTCAACTTACTCTTGTGTGGCTGGTCAACCAATAATGTGACTAAAATTTACCCATAATATCCTTTTCATGGGAAAAAAATCATCATGGGTCAAGTTTCCGTATAACGCAAGCCTCCCCACCCCTATTTCTTCATTTTCTATCAGTCACCTTGTGTGAGACTTTAATCGCTTCTTTTGAAACATGCTTTGCTTTTTAGGGGAAAAATAGAATTTTTCCTACTCTAAAACCACAATTACATTGAGTAGATGTGGTGCTTTTTTAAACAACTGATTTAAATAATACGTTTGACATTAGTGTACTGATTAACTACACTACAATATTATTTCAATATACATATACATTTATTTGAATTAAAAATAAAATAAACAGCATACACTTAGATTGACTTTTACGCTGGTTCGTATCTGAATGAGGCACCCACATGAACTTTCTCTCTCATTTTGAAATGATGATAAATTATAACTTAAACTGCCTAATTACAAAAATATTTATTTCTTCTTGGATCGCATGTAAAAATTAGAAAACATGATTTGCAATTTTACGGGATACGTTTGTGCTACAAAAATTATTCAAGCGCAACCATCATCAATTTGCTTAAATAACACAATTGGTTTTCATAGTTAAAGCTGTCAAAAAAGATGAACGGGCGATTCCTTATTTTAACCGTTCCGCACGTAACCTGTGTTTATTTTCTTTCTTTCTTTTCAACACTGGGTGTGGTTTTGGAATCATGTGATCCACAATAGACTTTGCAAATTTTGCTCACTGCTAGGGGAAAATGTTGCGAAAACGTGCTAAATTCTTCAACAGACCTTCAAAGCTAAGTGCTTGTCAAGGTACGTCGTCAAGAAAAATGGCACAAGTTCTTCAAAGAAGACATGGCAGTCGTAGCCGATGAACTCCATTCTATAATCACAACAATGACTAGGATTAACGACAACGAGAATTGTGTGAGCGGTGTTTTAAAATTGGACCGTCGTTTAAGCGTCCGACAAGTTGGCAGTTGGGCAACTTCAACCGCGGTTCATCAGCACCCCTAAACTCCTGACATGGCTTTCTGTGATTTTTTGTGAGCACAAGCTTGAAAAAAGAGCTTAAAGGAATATATTAGGAGTAGGTTGAGAACATTCAAGTTCGTTTTGAAAATATAAAAAATAGGTTTCATGCGGAGCGATTTTCGGAAGCTTTGGCAGGTAGGAGCGGACAGATCACGTTCGCTATTGGAAAGGCACCCCCACTATTTTTGTTCTGCCAGTTGGAGCAGCCTGAGATGAACAATCACGTCCGAAGTTGACCAACATGTTTAGTACTTTTATAACGCACCCTGTATGACTAACCGTTTCAGACAAACACGTGTTGAGCAGTATGTTACCGCCACTAAGACAGGTCTAGAGCAAAACTACATGCAATATAACAGATATTTCGGTCAACGCAACTTTCTGGTCAAACACCTGTTGCTTCAGCAGTCTTTTTTTTTTCTTTTCGTTTTCTCTTATTTTAGTAAAATTAGGGGTTTTTTTTGAAAATAGTTAGAAGAAAGGGAGGCAGAGGGTATAACACTTTTAGAGAGTTTTCTCGAAAAAAGTCACAAAAAGCCAGTGAGACGGAGAGAAACATGGTTAGCAGACAGTTGACGGGACTACTGTGTTCTAGGTTTTGTCAACGGTAAGGTTGGAGCAACAAGATGCGAATTCTGAGTACGATACCTTTATGACAGTAAAAATATTATGTCCTTATGACAGTGTCGAAATTAATTATTAGGGGAAACCCAGCTAAAGTGGATACCCCGGGCAAAGCGAATTTTGCCTATAACTCCCAATTAGTTGGTCGGCAGCCGTGTTGTCATAGCAACGGTCGCCTGTTGCCGCTCCGTGTGCGGCAAACACGTCGGGACGAGTTCGTCTCACGCGACGCCAGTGCGCGAATAAAGTATGTTTTGGGGAAAACAATAGTTTACTGAGGTTAGTGTTTCATTTATAACTTTAATACTATTTGTAACATGTTCTTTATTATAAATAGGATTTGATGTACGATTATGCAGCTTTCAACTATACGTAGACGACGAGTTTAGTTGCTCTGGTTTTTTAGTAATGTTTAGTAACCTCAAAAATGTACTTGAAGGGCAAAGCGGATTGGGCAAAGTGAATACCGTATTCACTTTGCCCGGTCATGACAAGTCACTGCATCCGAGCCTGGAAGTCCTTCAATATTAAGATCTCAAGACAATACTACCATTGAAGACCGTCCTTATACTCCCATGGGATCTGAAACAATAGAATAAATCCAAGGCAATGATGTTCCCACCGCTTCACCGAAACCTGGATGTTCTACGAACTACTACAGTCCTTCAGTTTTACTACCTAATCCTCAGCCTGTTAAACCAATAACAACACGTAAACAAAAACTAAAGAGATCTATACTCCAGACAAGTACTCCAGTAAAGGACAATCAGAGACAAAAATTTGAAAAAGCAAAAAAGACTGTTATGAAGTAACTAGATGATGTTTCGAGTAAAGCTTCTCAGAAGACTATTAAAAAGACAAAGTACCAAAAAGAATAATCAAAAACCTCTGCTAAAATACATAGGACTGCATAAAAGAATGATATGAAGAAGGAAGTAAAGAAATTTCATGATGTAAGGTGCACTTTCTGTGATGAAATGTTCTTTGAAGAACATGATCAGCCGATGGAAAACAGGTTACAATATCGTAACTGTACTCAGTGGTGTCATAAAGAGTGTTCAGCATTCGAAAATGGTAATGATTTTGTTTGTGATAACTGCAATGATTAGTATTGTAATAGAATTTTTTTTTTTTTTAAATATGCTCCTAAATTTAGGATGTTGACTTTTTTTTTAATTTCTTTGCTTGTTACAATAATTACTGCAATAATTAATATTGTAAAAAAATGCTTTTTAATATGAGCCTTTAATTATTGATGCTTATTTTATTTAAAGTTCAGTTTCTTTGTTTGTAATAACAACAATAATTAGCACTGCAGCAAAAAAAAAAAATGTTTTTAAATGTGTTCCTTTTATTTTCGACGTTTATTTTATTTCAAAGTTTAATTTCTTTGTTTGAAATAACTACAATACTTAGCATTGTAGCAAAAAAATGTTTTTTGGATATGTTCCTTTAATTTTCGATGGTTATTTTATTTTTAATGTTTAGTTTCATGACAAATAATGTTGCTGTTCGCTTTGCCTTAGTAACGAATTTGTTGGGTGTTGGGCAAAGTGGATATTCATGCCATTGTTGAAAACTGGTGTTATATCTAATAGTGTAATTAATATTAAAGACAACTGTTACTGCATTACGCACGTTCATTAAATGAAGACTGATTATAAACATTTGTTTCAATTTCTAAAGTTATAACTAAACGAGAATAATGAAGAGAAGCTTAAGGTATTCACGTTGCCAGGGTTTCCCCTACCTGTTTTTAGCTATCAACAGCAGATACATTTTACGAAGCACTAAAGTCACAATTTGAATTTTTAAACTGCTTTTTCATACGGTAGACCGGGGCACGTTTACGCGTGGGGTACGTTTACGCAGTGCACTTTTTCCAAAACGAGTTATAAATGGAGAGCCAAGAGTCATACCAGATTGATGCTGCTCCTAGCAAATATTCTCACAACTTTTTGAACATCAGTCGAGCTTCGGTGTAGCATGCGGATAAAAAAATCTGTTTTCTACCAAGCCGAGTAAATTTTGTCTTGAATGTTTTGAAGCTTATTCTAAATAAATAATACTTAGTTAAGAAAGATCAAAGGCATAAAAATTAACAGAATTTTATTCTTTTCTGAGAAATGTATTGTATAATTTAAAATGTTATTACAGTTTTTTTTTTTTTTTTTTTTTTTTTTGCACGTTAAAAATTAATCCAAACTTGGCGATGGGGCAAGTTTACTCGTTGAAGTCTGAGCACCTTTACGCGCGTCCTTACTGTGTCTTACTTCTAAACGTGCCCTGAAGCTGTTTTCACTCTGAACTGTCAATGGACTGGTTCCATGAATGGACCAAGAAAATATTTCCCGCACCAGATTTTGCCCAAACGTAAAATCAGTTTTATTTCCCTGCTTTGTCTGAAAACAGCCTAAGTCGTCAAAAAGCTATAATTATTACAAAATATTCATAAACACGTTCAGTTAAGGTCTTTACTATTCCTTTACTAATGATTGGCATTTTCATTTTGTTAAAACGTGCTTTGAATATGACTGAATTATTGAAAGAGTGCGTTTTCAAGTACAATTCCCAATATTTCATGTTTTATTATGAGTCGTCATAGCATAAAGAGCTGCTAAAAAATTCATAAGGGCACCATTGTTATCATTAGACCAACAGGTATTCCATGAATGGACCACCTGACAAATATGTCAATTCACATGTATTATTATAATTTCATCTGAAATATTTTGATAATTGCTCAAACCTTTTAAAATATTTGAATATAATGAAAAACAAAAATATTTATTTTCGGAAGCTTCCTTAGATTATTACAATTTCAAATTAAAAGCATTTACAATTCTTTTAATTTTTGAAAAATAAATTGTAGTTTAAATTCAGTTGGAAATACTTTAGCTTTTTCAGGAAAGCTCCAAAAGGAGTGAAACAAAACCAGTGGACAACGACTGAAAGCAAGGGACGAGCACAGCCTACAAGAATGGTGACATTTACATTAGCAAAGTCTGCCGAGAATATGGAGTCCCGACGGCAACTTTCAAGTGACACATAAAAATAAAAACTGGTTTTGCTGTTGATGGCAAACAACTGAATTTCAGGATATATGCCCCCGAAATAGAAAAAAGTATTGGTGATTCATATTTTGAAACTGCAGGAGATGTTTTTTAGAACTATTTCTAAAGATTTGTGGGGATGGGCCTTTCAAGTGAACTAAATAATATGTCATACAGGTTTAATCGAGAAAAAATGTCTGGTGTGTACAAAATGGCATTATAAGTTAATGAGACTGAACCCTGAATTAAATTTTTGGCTACCTGAAAATACTACTATAGCTCGAGCCTCTGGTTTCAATAAGGAAAGGGTTAATTTAATCTTTGAATTTTTAAAGAACCTTGTCAACAAGTGCAATCATAATAGAACAAAAAATTTCAACATGAATGTAACCGGACTACGTTCAGAGGTTACTAGGTTACTAAAACGTTTAGAGGGGTAATTCACTGGTATAAATATTTCTAGTTGTCAAAGAAGTGCGATTACAATAACTGTGTATTGTGTGAATTCTGGGGTTTTTATGTTAATAGTACGCTAAAATGTAATAATAAAAATAAGTTCTCTTTTTTTGGAATAACTGATTATTTTGTTTAGTGGATTTTGATCTCCTGCTGAAAATGTTTGTAATTTACGCATTGTTTTTCTTATTTGAGAATGGTGTCTATCGACAGAAAATTGATGGTACGTCCATGGCAAACGGTTTGCATGAATGTTTTTTTTTTTTTTTTTAAATTACGCCCACCATCGTTCTTTCAAACATAAGGCGTCTTGTTGTCCAGTATAACAATGAAGTGGCTACAAAGGGTGTTAGGGCCTGGGAGTCATCACAATTATGAATATCATGAAGAGAGGAGCAACTATAAAGATCCTCCCTTGTCATTGGAGAAGTCCCCTCACAGAGCACACAGAGAGGTGTATCTGCCAGGTTGATTTTATGTAAATGGGCCTGTAGATAGTAATGTCCAGTAATGGTTCGGAAAGAGGCAACTCCCAGGGCTCTGGGAAGGAGAGAAAGGCGCGTACGCTGTTCATCATCCAGAAGGCTCCCGTCAGCTTTGTTCCTCAGGGCAGAGACTGTAGCATGTTGGATTTTGCTTGCGAGAAGTCGCTTAGCGTTTCTAAGTGGAACCGGGCGAGAAGGTGGATGCCGTTTGCATGAATGTGAACAGTACACTACAATATCTCTCTTTAATTCATATTTATTCTACTTTTGTTGAGAATTCCAGGGTTATTTTGCTAGGGGAGCCCCTCTTATTAGTTATATTGACGAGGTAGCCGCCATACACTCTGAAGCAGCTGAGCTTGAAAACTGCGAAATAATTCCTCTTCATATTCCAAATGTTAATAGTTAAAATGTAGACTTTTTTTAAATTCTATTTACATGTAAATTTTAACGATTTTTTTAACATTCTATATTTTTTGTGCGTTTTTTATAGAACATTGTTTATGTGTTTTAAAATGAAATGTTGTTTATTAACTCTCCTTGTTAACTCTTAGCTAATTACAACATAATTTCGATCATAAAAGTATATATTTTGCAATAGTTAATCAAAGATATACGAGCGAGATTTCATGTTGGTATAGAGACCGCACCCACTGGAGGGTAAATTAGGATGCCTTGCGCCACAGTCATTCTAATCCCTACATATACCCTGCTCAGAAGTGTCAGTGCTTATGAAATCGTAAAATGGTATTAAAAACCAGACTTAGACAACTAGTTTTATTTTTATTTTTTAAAAATAACAACCAACATATTTAATTCTCGCTTTTTGCGAACAATATTGTACATGTATAATGAATGAAATTCAGAACGCATTATATACTGGTGAGTGGAAACACATAAAATGTGATGCAGTTTGTGTATCAGAAAATGTACATATCATCTTAAACACAAAAATTGACGTATTGGGAGAATTATTATACAATGTGCAGTACAAACATGACATGCAGTTTCAACTTAATATATTGTTCAAATTCAAATCTATATACATATTACAATTATTATTGGGGGTTTTTTTTCGTAATTCACACTGGTACTAAAATCAGATGTTTCTCTGTATAAAATTATTTACAAAACAAGTCGATGATGTATGATTTTAAAATTTTCTTTTCGCTGGATGCTAAAATGTGCATAGTGAGTTTTAAACAATTATATCTTCACAGACAGAAATATAAAAAGTACAATGGGTTAGAAAAAAAAAGTACAAAACACTGAGCGATTTTTACTTAAACTTGGCATCAAGGCATTGCATTAGGGCAAACGCACGCGTGGTCTTACATGTAAAAAATCTAGCACACATCGTGAAATAATTTAGAAAATATGGTATTAATCTAGTTACAGGAAACAAAGCAATTAGCATAAGGTTTGTGCAATATAGTCTCTAAAAGCTTTCATGAAACGTTTTTCAGTAAAATAATTATTTAAAAATTCATCAAGGTACCAACAATTCTTACAATTATGAGAAAGATTATTCATTTACGCTTTAATTTAAAGTTTATCGTCTTCTAGAACAACTATATAACGTCTATATTGGTTGCTATGGTAGATAGCTGCCAGTGGATAATAGAGAAAAATATCTTTTTACTTTCTATCTTACTTTTTATATTCTGTATTCAAATATGTGCATCATAATAAACTTCCATTTGGAAATAAATAAACAACATTCTCTGTCATACTTACTTGAATAGGAAGACATATATTACACATTGTAACAGAAGCTCGCGCATAATGAATTATTTCACGCAGATACAATCTTCTTCTTAGTTCATTGTCTACGATCTTTGGTTTTATAATTGTTATGTTTCGTGCCTAACTCCATCAGATTAGAAATTAAATGGGCATAGCTTTAACATAAAACTAAAGTTAAATAAAATGTAATGAACTAATTATAAAGATAACAAGGAAGCATTTTCATGCATAATGATTTCATTGACTCTCAAGGCTTTGTCTCCTGTGCCTTATAACGTGTTTTTTTTTTAATTAAGAATTTGATTTTCAGAAAATTAACTGCATGTGAAAAAAATGTAGGCCATGTTCTTGTAAATCAGTCAAAGGTATCTGAAAAACTTGGAAAGGTCTTTCTTTTCTTTTGGCATACCATTTCTTCGAAACGAATTAAGTTTATAGTTTTAAAACGGGAACTAAACAAATTATAAAAATCAATGAAACATTATGTTGTAAACAATGTCTAGCTAATTACAGCAAATGAGGTATTGAACATTTTTATTATATTTTTTTAAGAAGTTTAATTTACAAAGATATATATTATTGCTATATATTTTTCACTTGAGTACTTTTTAATGTTTAAGCGTATTTTGTTTTAATTCCGACTCGAAGTTTGAACAGAATATTTAATACTCCCAGAAAAAAAAAATATGCTTCAGCGAAACAAAACGGCAACAGGCTTCGAAAGTTGAAATTACGCTTTTAAGAACCGAACTGGTTAATGCAATTGAGTTAATATTTCTTTTATGCACATTGCACTTACTTCTTAAATTGTAGAAAAACATTGAACTGTTTTAATCAGAGTTAATACTTTTAAACTTGGAGAAGTTATGTATTTATAAAGAAGAAAATATATGAAAAAATGTACAGCTCCAGTTATGTATAAAAACATTTGTATGTTTTTGAAAATGCCGTTGAAGACTGTACTTAATGTTCTTCTGCTTTTAGTTCACTTCTATGAGTTTAATTTCTTCTGATATTTTCAATAACATTAAGTTTTAAAAAGATGTGGCGAAAAGGATTTGTATTTGGGATCAAACCAAACTGCAGTAATGTATAAATTTTCACAAAATATTTTTGTGGATATAAATCATTGTTTAAAATTGGTTCAAAATAATTTGTTTCTTTTTCATGCTACTGTGGACTTTTAAGCACATACAATACATTTTGCAAATAAAATTATATTTTATAATATAGTATTAACTGTTATTAAACTAGGAATAGATAAACACAATTACTGTGGGTAAAATATATTAGTTTTCAATTGCTTTTGTGACACTTAACTCATTCCTTAAACTTGGCAATAAAATAATTTGGCGTTAACTTTTACCCGACTTTCCTACTAAAACTCCAAACTCTGACTGAAGTTAAAGTTCATAACTTGATTTTAGTCTAAAATATCAGTTTCATACTCTCTTTCATCCCCTAAGCCTTCATCAGGCGAGTCTCTAGCATCCGGAGAGAAGACGTGATGTATTTGTTGCGGAATAATAACAGAATTTCTTTTCCAGCTAGACTGAGAAGGGCTATTATAGCTATGGTAGCTTTCATCTTTAAAGGAACCTTCAGAAAGGGGCCAAATGGAATATTTTTGAGCTGGTAATTCATGATCAATGTAATAATTATTAACCGGTTGCTTGATGTCAAACATTGGTCCCGTGCTCTCAGTGTCATCGTCATCTTCATCATTTGATAATGGACGACGGTATTCTGTCCTTTCATAATTTTCTCCGTCATCCTTAATAGTCTTATAGGAATTATTATCGGAATTTTTATTTTCAGTAACTGATATTGCACACATCTCTATACCTGTTTCGGTTTCGCGAATGGAATGCCGTTTTTGAGAGTGAGAATACCAAGTTTCTGCATTTGGCGAAGTTACAGGGTGAGCATTGACATTACTGTCATGCAAACTATATTGTTCTAGAGGTACTAAACTGTTCATTTTGTTTCCACCATAGGCACTCGTTTCAGATCCACTTCCAGGAGAAAGGGATGTCGCATTGCACTTAACGTCCATGGTATTTCCAGTATTACTGGGCACACTTACATCAACATCTGTCGAATTTTTTACGACAGCACTTACGTGATTGTTGTTGAAGGAAAAGAAATGCTTGTATATAGTGAAACCACCATTTTTACTTCTGTTTGGGAAAAGTCTTTGATGCCTTAGCATAAAAAAACTGAAAATAAAAAACAGTGCAAATATCACAAATATAACTCCAATTATTATGCCTGCAATCTCCTCACCACTTAAAGCGTCGTCATCGTTTTCTTTGGGAATGACATTAAGCGTAATATTTGCTGATATTCTCCCCGCTGAATTTGATGCTACGCAAAGATATCTACCACTGTCTTTGAGCATAACATTAAATATTGTGAGAGAGTTTACTTTGTGAGTAGTACCGACTTCTCTAATAAGATACATTTGTCTTCCAAAAGACATTAATGTTAAATTATTTATGACTCTTCCCCGCCAAATCCAGTTCACATTTCCCTCAGGAACAGCATGCACTCGACAGCCTAAAGTAGCGTTGTCACCTTCAATAAATGTAACTGTAGGGTCTACAACTATTACTTCAGGTTTGCAAGCGAATTCATCAATTCCGACTGTATCCCAGCTAGATCCTCTTAAGCGAGCAGGTTCTGTACATTGCGGAGGACTACTTATTGGGATATTATGACGAATCATCCACTTTCGAACACTTCTAATGCGGCAGTCACAGTTCCATGGATTCTGTTGTAATTCCAAGGCATACAGTGTTGAAAACGGTTTGACCATTTCTGGTGGTAACGTCCTTAGTTTATTACCGTCTAACTTGAGATATTCCAAGCTCTTTAATCCATCAAATGCACGAGGTTCAACTTCTTCAACTTGACAGCTACTTAATTCTAATACAGTCAACTGAGAAAGTAAAATGAAACTATCATTTTCTATTCTTTGAACAGGATTTGAACTCAATGACAATCTTCTTAATAAAGGAGTGTCTCTGAGTGCAACGGATGGTATCCATGTTAGGAAATTACTACTCAAATCTAGTTCAACAAGATTGCTTAACTGATATAAAGCATCATCAGCTATGCTTAGAAGACTGCATCTAGACGCAAGCACTTTCTGAAGATTTACCAGACCGACATTATAGAAAGCTCTACTTGGAAGCAATTGAAGTAAATTACCAGTTAAGTCAAGAACTTGAGTTCCACCGTGTAAATTATCGGGTATACCAACTAAATTTACTCCAACGCACTCAACGGTTTGTTTGCCATTTTTCCACTTGCAATTACATTCATCAGGGCAGTTGACAACAATAGACATTCCTGGCACAATACATAGCGACTGAAGAATTATGAAGATTATATACGGATTCACAAAATGTTGGACTTCAGGCATGGTACAGTTAGATTATAAGTGTAAATGTTAGCAGCTACTCAAAGTACTAGCACCTGAGTAGATACAGTTGACGGCTCCTTAACCAATTTAAGGACTCTCGTCTTTCAGATGTGGTCTCAGCCAATCCACGAAATGTCTTCCTTTAATATTTTTTAAGAGTTGTTTTCCATTTCTGCATGCACAAAATGCCTTAACGGAACTAGAAAGAAAAAAAATACATTTATTCACAATATATTCATTTTTAAATGTGAATCACAAATTCATTTAACTATAGGTTAAGTAGCAAACATAAGAACAACGTTAATAAATCAGAATTGGAAACTTATTGCAAAGACGTGTTAAAAGGCACGTACTTATACATTGAAGATCAACCATAAAAAATTTTTCGTTGAATATATATATTTTTTCATCATAAAATATGTTCCTTTTTAAATTATTATTATTTCTTTATAAGTTATGTAGTCAGAGACATTTTTCTAGCAATAATATTTATACGTATTGCCGAATCGAATTGAATAATTCAAATTGCTTATTAATTAATTGTGCCGTGACTTAGTGTTAGTTTTATTAGTCTTACGATTAGTAGATAGCAAGTCAAGTGATTCATAAGTTCGCTTTGGTTGACGGTAAGTCTCATGGCTTTATTTGACGTGTTTAGTTTAAGAAATGGAATATACTTATATTAAGATCTGAAATTAAGATAGGTCGTATCTTCGAGGTCGGATTTGATTATCTTTTTCTTGAAACGCACTGTGCAACAAATTCACTTTAAACGCTTATGTACGGAATTATGGTTTAATGATCTTTAAATAATATCTAAATTAAAATTTGTATTACCAAAAACATTTAAATGATTTCATTTAGTATATGTTTTATTTCTAGTCTTCTTTATAATAATAAATTTTTTATATGTGTTGAAAATTTTAAAGATTATCCTTTATTTTTTAATATAACAAGTGTGCGTATCTCTTAATTAATTTGATAATTATTTTTTGAGTTATTGATTCATATACATTGCTGCAACTTTTGAAATAAGTATAATTTATTTCATATTTTGTTACGCCTCTGTAACAAATTTCGGAAACGTTTCTTGATACATCGGAAACGTTTCCGAAATAGTAAGAATCCTTCATCCAAAGCGAACTCCTCATTATTCAGAAAGCTTTTTGTTATTTCAAAAAATCTAGAAGCGGATGTGCTGACGCAATGCTTCGAAACGTATTTTATCCTTCCAACACGGGCGCCAGTGAGTCGGAAATAACGAGAACTTATTTTTTCCTTATCTATGGTTGCTGCAGTCAGCAACTGTTTAGAATTTTATTGCTTGTTATTTCATGTCTAGAGAGTGGTAAAATGTGTCGAAACTAATTTTACGCCTTTGCATTTTGGACTGCCCTTGATTTTTTAGACGATGTACGCAGCTATTAAGTTAGTTAATAACGATTTGCTACTTTACAATTTCCAGTGCGACCATGATTAGACATATATTGTGTGTTCAAGCGTGAATAGTTTCAACACCCGTGTTTATACTTTATGAAACGAAAACCTTTGGATTACTTATCGAGTTGTAATGGAGGTACTTAAATTTTAATCCGCTTGTTCACTTGTAAGTATTAATAAATATTTTAAAACATGTTGTTATATACATTTATATTTTTGTTGATTTGCATTTGATGAGGCTCCAATTGTAACTGTTTTTTGGGTTTATCTAATTAATTTAAAGTTATCTTACATACCTATGTGTGCAATGTACTATTTGTTGTAACCAATTGAAACTGATTAATTGCGCAAAAGAAAAAAGATTTATATTTGAAAAGCAATCAGAGAAAAGTTATTCCGAAATACTCGAAAACGGTTTAGATATACTATATTGGTTCAAAAAAAATCAATTGTTTAATTCATTAAAAATATGGTAATGCAAATGTTTTCTAGTATTGTAATATGCTTCACAAAAAATGTGTGTGCCAGTATTATTTATCTTTTTTATTATAATTTATTCATTCATTTAAAAATATTTATACCATTAGAAAATGACCCAGTTATCTATTACTAAGCAACATAGTTAAGCAATTAATTCATCTGCTTATTCATTTTGTTAAATGTGTTTAACAATAAAAAAATCCTTGACATTAGTTGTTCCGTAAATAACATTTCCTTCGTGGATATACTAGTTTAATCTAGGACAGTCAGGAGGAATGAGTCAGTGGCAAAAATGGAACAGCTGCGTTTACATGCCAAAAAAAGTAATATTATTTCATGTCATTGTTTCAAAAGTGATCATTTTTTAAAAAACTATGTTATTAATATGCAATGTACATATGGGGAGAAGACGAGGGGCGCTCACCCTCGCACTGTGTCATTGACATTTTCAGGGGGTTGCTTTTTTTAAGGGGGGGGGGCGCTTTATAGCATTTTATGGGTGCACCATCACTCTTATGGTGTGGGGGGGGGGATTCTCATATATATGAAATGGAATAATCATGTAATCGAGTTCAAGGTTTTAATAAATAAAATATATAATGCATTTTGCGCACACTGTAAAAATAAAATCAGTAACGTATTTTGATTACGTATTTATATTTGTAATGAATTGGAAAAGGACAAGAACACAAGAATCAACCCGAATGGTTCCAGCAGGGGGACTTGGTGTCCTATTTGAATTCATCAATTTCTCTGTTGGTACTTTTCGGTACACTATGTTCGTCAGAGAAATTGACTTGAGGTGAACGAATTCCGGAACGCGAAGGGTAGGTAGGTCCTGTCAAATTTTATCCGAAGATAAAAGCTATCAAGTTTGATACAAGATATGTTTTTAAGTTCTGCATTAAAAATACAATATGTTGATAGTTCTGTCTTGAAAATATTGAGAGAAAAACTGAAGTTTAAGATCGTTTAACAAACAATCCCCACTTTTCAGAAGGTACCCCCCTCCAATCCCCCGACGATTTTGTGATTAGGAATGAAAATACTATATTATTTCAAAAATTTTGAAAAATTTATAACTGTGCATATGTTATGTTGTTAATCATGCTATTTGTCATTAGAAATTCAAAAAAAAAAAA
Source organism: Uloborus diversus (assembly GCF_026930045.1). NCBI lineage: Eukaryota > Metazoa > Arthropoda > Arachnida > Araneae > Uloboridae > Uloborus > Uloborus diversus. The sequence continues at coordinate 7,878,121 of NC_072733.1, read as the reverse complement.
AATCCACGAATGATTCTAAAATTGCTTGTATTATTGCTCTTAGATATGAAAGAATTGAAACTGATATGGTATGCAATACTATAGTAAGGACTTATATTTTAGAAAAAAATCACGGAAAAAGGATTCCGAAATTCTCGGAAATGTTTTTGAGAATTCTTTGGAGAATTCCGAAATACTCGGAAACGTTTTCGAAACTTTCACTAACCACAGTTGCACAGAATACTCAGAAACATTTCTTCAAATTACGGAAAGCGTATTCCGAAATACTCCGACACGTTTCTGAAAATTACAGAAAAAGGATTCCAAAATACTCAGAAACATTTCTGGAAGTTACAAGAAGAAGATTACGAAATACTCAGACACGTTTCTGGACATTACAGAAAGAGAATTCCGAAATACTCAGAAACGTTTTTGAAACTTTCATGAACCGCAGCTGCACGATTTACTCAGAGGCGTTTCCGGAGTTTTTTACTGTGCAGTATGGATAAGAAATCCGTAATGATCGACTGAAATGTATGCAAAATTGTTAAGTAATTTATTGTTAGTATTAATTGTCGTTTTAATTGTTCAAAATTAAACACAAGATCTCAAAACCGGGTTGAGTCGTTGATTGAGAATACTTTCATTCGTCAGAAGCAAGTTCAAAATTTTACACTTTTTTTGTGTTTGTGATCATTTTAAGCTTATCGGTTTCCCCATCGGTCATATTTACAAAAATAATAGGATACAAAAAAAATTATAAATAAATAAATAAAAACTATTTAAAACAAATACGTCAATAACTTTTCAACCTTCACATAAATAGAATGTGTTCCTAAGGGCAAAGTTAAAACCAGAGTTCATTGTCCCAGTCTAACTTAATTTATTCCAAAAGTGTTTTATACGCTTACTAAATTTTAGTTCCCATCTTGTCATAGCATTAAAGCTCTAATATAGCATGTTTGATGATGTGTGAAATTTTAAAATATCAAATTTTAAAGCGAAAACAAACACAATAACATTACATAAGCATACGAAAACGACTTGGACTTCGACAGAGCATTATAAGTTCAACAGTATTGATCATATGTTGAGTGAATAGTGTGACCTTATTTTCAATGAGGACAAAGAGGGTTGGAATTGGCTAAGATCTTTGACGCCCATCGATTGAAAACACATCGATTTTTAGTTCTTTGTATAGTACTTTTATTGAAAAATCAATTAATGAATTTAAACGTAGCCTAAACCAGACAGAACCCATCTTTTGTTTGCAATTAACCAGACAGGGAAGTGATTATAGCAAACATAAGAAAAAAATATTCTTAGGAAGTGGTGTTTCTCATTTTCTGTATGAAGGAAGAAAAACTTCAGTTTTTCACACATCATTTATTTGCATCTATATTTGTATTAATATACATGCATTAGGAATTAAACACACTTGTACTTTAATGGTATTTCTATTACACATTGCATAAGGAAGTGACACAGTGTAAAAATAAGCTAAGTTCTGTTATTAACACGAAAGAAATTAAATAGAAAATAATTAAGAGCTAAAACCTGTTTAACATAAGTCTTTTTTTAATCATTTGTTGTGTTTTCAAGCGAATATAAGTTGAGTATTTTTTGAATAACCCTCGAAAAAAAATGTGCGTATGCAAGGAACTCAAAACTGCTATTGTTGGTTTAATTGAATCTGGTGAGCTAGAGATTTGGGAAAAAATATTTACACAGTTAATAAATACACAATGAGCATAAACGTTATATACAAACAAATATTCTAATTTGCAGTAAAGCATATGAAGTCGAAAACGAAAACTTTCAATCAATTCTCCCCAAAAATAGTGAAGAAATACATAAAACTATAAATAATGTGTAGCATGTTGACAAATTTGAAAGTTTTCATTAAGTTAACAAAATTAAATTTACTCAAATTAAATAAAACAAAAATTCTTTTAATACGAACGGTGTTTTTAATCGTAACGTGTTAAACATGAACATAATAACAACTGGTTATAGAGGTAATAGTTATTACCAGTGAATATAACATATTATACTCCTCTTTTTCCTTTATAATAATAGAAAATAAGGTTATGTACGAAAACATTCTCATTTTTGTACATTCAACCACTAAACGAATATTTCTTGACGCAAAATTAATTAAAAGGGAGAACTCCCAAAGCTCTAGGAACAAAATTCAATTAGCTTCTGTTAATTTGAAAGAAAGCAAAAAATTCCGAAGCGTTGGACAATTTGATGTTTTATTTTTTGCTCAGAAATAAGTATTTCGGACTGTATACATCATTTAACGGAAGAGAAAAATTCATTAAAGGGTCCTATTTAAGTGATGACACAATTGATTACTGAAAGGGAAAAAAAAAACATTATTTTTTGGCAGAATTTATCAGCTGCCAGATGCATTCGCTCGAATGTAGAATGAAAAGAAAATAATTCCCGCAACAAAACTCGTGGCTGTACTGAAGTGTTGGAATTCCAAATCTACGCCAAAACAAATTTGAAATGAAAGAAGAGCGATGTTTACCCGGAGTATAAGAGAAAAAAGTTGAAGGGTTTATTACTAGAAAAATAAAATATTTCTCTTATGCGACTTTCTTGTAGTCTGAAACTTTGACATTTTAATTGCATACTACTTCTAAAGACTTGTGATTTTCAGTTCTACGCTGAAGTCTTCCAAGCGGTTATACGAATACTGACTCCGTTTTTCATGTTTCGTGATTTATCTAAATTAATACTGAAGTTTTTAAGGACTGAAAATTTTTATAAACTGAAGAAATGTGTATATTATTCTAATGGAAAAGAATGTATATTTCAAATCATACCTGTGCATTGAGTTGTCGGGGTTCTTTTTCCTTTTCGTTTCGAAATTCATTATTATTAACCGACTTCAAAAAGGAGGCGGTTATCAATTCATACCGTATGTATGTTTTTTTTTTTTGTTTGTCCACTCATAGCGTCTCACCTATTGAACCGATTTTGATGATTCTTTTTTTAATGGATAGGGGATGGCTCAACTTAGGTCCCATTACTTTGTTTGACCATATTTGTTCTTTAGAAAAAAAGGTATGGGCAAAAAACAGTAAATTTCCCTATTAGATGATTAAAATCATATTGTAGCGAAGTTCGCTCTTTTTATCCGTGGATAACGGTGGCTCAGTGGTAGAATTCTCGTCTCCCACACGAGCAACCCGGGTTCAAGTCCCGACTAGGACGAAATGAATTTTACTAAAATTTCGTTTCTACTGTTTCCCGTATTTTCTCGAATGTTCTATTAATTTCTGTATCTTTTCAAGTCTGGAAAGTTCCAGCACTTTTTCAAGTTGTATATAAGGCGATGTAACGTTGAAGTTGAATAAGAGTCTTCAGACTCCAGGTTGATGAGAGGACTGCGTGAAAAACGCCTTGCCTCAGATGTAACGTTCATTCGTGGTTCTGAATAAAGATCTCGAGTTGAGACTAACGAGTATTCGCTTCATTTGGCTTTCACATTGTCTTCGCTATCTTCATCTACGCGACAATATGAAACTCATTGTTATAAAAGTTTGGTGCCATATAACTGTAACATTAATAGTAATTGTAATGATAATTTTGAATAAAGGCTTTTCTAAAGCAATACAGTGATATAGAGCCGCACTTCTTACTAGGTAACTTCTTACTTTTACTGAAATATCTACATTTACACTAAAAAGAATGAAATAAAAAAATTTTGAAAAAAAAATAGAACCGACTTCAAAATTGCTCTAAAAAGTGAAAAATAATTTTATTCTTTAAACACCTTCGATAATACTTTTAAACATAATTTTTGAAGTTGGCGCATAAACAAAAAGTAAAATCCATTGTAACCATGCTTCGTTCATATTTTTATCAAAAAATCATCCAAACTTAGGAACGAAACATTTATATCGTTACTCAAATATGCTGTCATCAATGCGTAATGCATGTGGTAGTGAAGAAACTGGACCTGGTTAAATTTATACTTGTAGTTGAGTTATGGCTGTGAATGATTTTATCGATCGTTTTTGCGCCAACTTCAAAAATTATGTTTAAAAGTATTATCGAAGGTGTTTAAAGAATAAAATTATTTTTCACTTTTTAGAGCAATTTTGAAGTCGGTTCTATTTTTTTTTCAAAATTTTTTTTTTTTCATATTATGTATTGTGAATCCAAAAAAAAATAATTTATGGTTAAAATCTCTTAATCATATGTTACTCTATGCCCGATATATTTTGCTACTTTTGACATTTTTAATGTTACACTCATGATGATCAGAAGCTTTTCAGTGCAAAAAAAAAGGTCTGAAAGCCGGTGGTTTCTATCGTCGCATCAGAGCAACAGTAAAATATTTAAGTGTTATTACTGGGATTAGATGTTTTACTATTGCTCTGAGGCGACGATATTGAATGTCTATGTATTGCTTAACTCTCTACAACTCAAATTGTTGTTTCCTGGAAAAAAAAACATGCTTGCCAATGTTCAAGAATAATGTATTTAACACAGAATATGGATGATTTTTTTTTAAAAGCAGCTATATTGCGCTATTTAAGTTATTCTGGTCAACGGAGGAATAACACTCCTGGTGGAAAATCTAACCATAAAATTTGAAGTGACCTCAGATACACGATGGGCAGCAGACGGTTATTTATAGCCGTTTTAAATTGTTTCAGTAAAAAGAAATTCTTAGAAAACGCAATTATTAACATTAACTACCTGAATACCTGAATAACATGAACTCTTTTTTTTAATAGATGATTCAATATGACGTTTTTTTTTTACAATAAGAATAGTCTACAAAAAATAAGAAATATTTTAATGCTTGTATTTGTCATTTACATCCAGTTACATTATAAAGGGTGTCCCAAAATTAACGCAAGATTTGAATTTTTCGCCATTTTTGCAATAAATTGTGGGCAATCTTGAAAAAAGAACAATTTGGCAGCTGAGGGTCTCGGGTTATTACAAATGGAGCGTTTTCGATTCTATAATGCGTTTTCATTATCGAACAATTATTTGAAAAATAATGAAAAATAATGAAGTTTGGGCGGGGCAAGCAGTTTACTGTTATTGGCGCTCGATATCGCAATTAGGTAATGCGCAGGTGGTTGTGGGATTGCTGACATAGACGTTTGACTTCAAATAACCCCATAGGGAGAAGTCTAATGATGTAAAATCACACGATCTAGGGTACAATTCATATCACCGAAACGAGAGAGCACACGAACAGGAAATTCCTCATGCAGTGATTGAATTGTTTCGCTGGCTGTATAATAGCATAACACTCCATTTTTACTAACCCTAAACTCCCAGCTGTCAAATTGGTCTTTTTCCGTGGCTGCCAACAATTCACAGCAAAAACTTTGGCAAATTCAAATCTTGCGTTAATTTTGGGACACCCTTTACAAGGTGCCTCATACAACAGTTTTACGAATTCAAAAAGCAAACAGACTAGCTATAAGCATGGTTAAGACATTTTATTTTATTTCGAATTTTCATGACCGTTGAACTGTGATGTCGCAGCACTAGTTCAAGGTAAAACTACTTATTACGGCAACTGAACTTACAAATTTAGCATTTATAGGTGTGAAATTTTCATTAATTTTTAACTTTGATATAAATATTAGTATGACCATAATAAAAATTAGCAATGGTCATGCAAGCTCAATTCAGTTATTTCCCATATCAATACACAAAAAATATTCAATAAAAAAAACATTTTTCTTACACTATATTCAAATGTAAAACATGTGTATGTGTGTGTGTGCGTGGTACTAAACTTTCCACGTAATTAATTTGCTGCATTGTCCCCTTTAGCCGACATACCGTAAAATTGACCAGCATGCCGGGAAATTCGAATTTTGAAGCATGCCAGATCATTCGGGGCTCATTTCGAAAAAAAAAGTTAGCAAATAGGTGGAAATGCATTTGGCAACAGCCTGTTTCTTAGCCCTGTTTTTATGCATGTATATGCACAACTATGCAAGCTAATTTAAGTTCGATTTTAATCATATGCAGCTGTATTAAACTGGTTTTACGTGATTATGTGAAAACGTTTTAGTGACGAGTTATTTGAAATTTAATTGTTTTTTTTTTAATTTTAAAAGCATCGATTTTAACTTGAATTATATTTAAAAGTATATATTATTCACTTACGGAAGCCTTTTTAAATAATAAAAAAAATCACGTTTAAATTTTTAAAAATGATTTAAATAAAAAAAAATTCCATTTTTTGTTTATTAATTTTGTTTTTATCACGATTTTTTACACTCGGTCATTATTATTATTTCCATTATATTACAAAAATTATACTGTAGGTTTATGGTATTTAAAATAGGAAATAAAAATTTTGGGTTCGAATCTATTGTAATATCTTAAAAAGAGAACATCAATTGTAGTTTTATGTATCGGTGTGCTAAGATTGCGATCATTAGACATCGTTAAATTAAATTATCTATTTAAAAACTCAACTAATATTAGATTTTTATTTTCTGCAAAGTTGATGTTGAAATTTCCATTAAAAATTAATGCCAAATCATCACAGTTTTTCCTAATATTATTTCGAAGTAATGCAGAAGCGTCTTTAGAAAAAATAAGTTTTCATCAAAAAATCCTTGTATTGCGTTTAAAGGCTTAGCCGGTGATATATAAACAGCAAAAATTACAATAAGATGTCCATTTGCAGAGTGACAACGACAAATACATGTATCACTCTCTCATTCCCATCTCAAAAACTGTTTAAAGCGTCTAAAGAAATTTTCACTTCAAAAACATTATTAAAAAATATTAAATTATTAAAAATTTTTTCCTCTGGCGAAGAAATGCACTGGCATGGGTGAGAATCGAACTCAAGCTCCTTGGGATTAGTAAATGAGGATATGATTTTGAGACTCAAGCGCTTCTGATAGCACTGCTAAGGTTCGCAATTCCCAACGAAAGCAACGTAGTAAATGAGCTGACAGAAGCCGCGCATGCGCTGTATTCCAAATGTCGGTGAGGTGACCATGTCACGAAATGATTGATTTTTCCCCACCTCAAAAATACTCAACGCGCCTAAAGAAATTTTCACTTCAAAAACAATAAATCAACCTCATTTATTTAACTGCAAATCCTTCAAAAGCTAAATTGCTTAGAAAAACCACAAATAGTGAATCAGAAGCATTAACATAATAAATCACACTGCACATGAAAGCATATTTGGAAAAAAAATGCGGTAGGGGGGGGGGTGTTCATGAAGGATGCCATTTTCAGAATACATTAATGTTGTTTCTGGAATATTGATTACAAACTTCATGTTGACAATAAAAAACAAACCTGACTATTACTGGTTGGGTGCCCATACCTAGTCATTCACCCTATGTCCATTTTGATTTTTTTTTTTTTTTTTGAGTTTTCGATGAATTGTTGCGCTGCTATACTGTTATCTATAGAAATCCGAAAATTTGCTATTTATCATTGTTTTATTTGATTTCATATCAGGATGGTCTTATATCTGGCACAAATGGGGTAAAACTAGAGTTTTGAAATCTTTAAAGTAGCTTTTAATTCTTCCTAATTTATGGTAAGGTGCAGAATCTTGTATTAAAAATCGTACAGGAGTCATTGGACACGCTGGAGTGCTAGGCAAGTTAGAAATTCTTCTTTATATTGGTCAAATTTTCCTCGAAACACTGTACAAAGCTGAATTGTAGTTACTTAATTGCAGTATTCATATCACGGTTGATTTTATTTTTGTAATGCATGTCAGGTTATAATGTATATTATATTCTCTTTTTCCTCCTGACCCCAATACAGCCTTTATAACTAAGTAATAAACCAATGTCTTCTTTTTGGTGAAGTTTTATGTTAGAAAAATCTTGTTTAAATCAATGGTTTTATCAGTGAGTTCAAATATCTTCCTTGAAACTTAAAAAAAATTTTATTAGGAAAATGTTGAACATTATGTGTATAATTTGATAGTTTTCCGGGGTGTTTTTATTTCCATATATTGTAAGGTTTTTAAAAAAAAGTCACCCATTTTATAAACAAATTACTGGAATGAACAGAACATAGCATTGTTGTTGATTGCTACAAAGTTATTGCTCGTTTAAATCAGTTATGTAAATAATGTTTTTCTTTCTTATGTCATTAAACTAAATGACATTTGCCGACATTGGCACGTTTTGATCTGAACATATAATGTGTATTTGGAATCAGTGAACAAGAAAAAACTGGGCTTAGAACATCTTTGATTAAGATGTTATTTTATGCTTTTAATGAAAAAGTATTAAATTAAAAGTCTTAGTCAAAGAAAAAAAAAATTTAAGTTTTTTCTACTTTGCCCCCTTTTTTCTTGTTTCAAGAAACGAATTTACTTTTCATAAATTGAGCATTGACTTGCATAAAAAAATATTCATTATAAGCAAGAAAACGAAAAAATGTCATCCGCGTTACAGTAGTTGTTCTCCGCATAAATACGTCTTTTGTCTTACGGTTCAAATTTAAAATAATGGAACACATTTCGATAATTTCAAATGCTGCTCATTTTCTGTAGCGTCAATTTTCTTCCTCATTTGTTTTGAAGGATCACTAATTTTTATAAAAGAAATAATTTCGAAAAAAATACATTGTTGAGGAAAACTAATTACGTCTGAATTAATTAAAGGATATCAAATTTAGGTAGTAAATGAATTGATTAAATTTTCTTCACAACATTTATTTTAATCAATTTTCATTTGAAGTTTATTTTTCTCTCCTTTTTACCCAGTTACTCAGATGAACAAAAATAACCTTTTTATTAGAAAATAAAATAATAGTTTAAAAAACTAAAAAAGCACGCTTTAGTAGTAAAATGAACTAAAAAGTGAAAAATAATCTTTGGATGACAAGTATATAAAGTAATCAACCAAACACTTAATTTTACTGTAATTAAAAAAAAAGCGTGGGGAGTTGCCTATTTACAGTTTTGCATGGATAACAAATGGAAGAAATTTAAGACAAGATAAGAAACTCCCCCCCCATGCCTTTTTTTCTACTACAGTAAACTTAGTGCTTGGTCAATTACTTTATATACTTGTCATCCAAAGAATATTTTTAACTTTTTAGTTCATTTTGCTACAAAAGGTTTTTTAGTTTTTTTTACATTTTTTTTTTCAAATACGATTTAGATACTAAATATTGCGAACACTTGTAACTCTTAAATGAAATCTTTGTGCGAGTTTTCGATTTTAATAATGGAATGTATCTTAGTATTCTATTGCATAATTTGGATCAGACATTTTGAATGCTTTCTGGTAAATTCATTTGCAAACATTGTTACACTCCGCAGCTATGATTTGTACATTGTAGGTAATTCTAATAAGCCACTGGCAATTTGTCCGAAGGAAAGTTGGACCCACATACATACAAGTTAAGCTAATAAAAACGTGTTAATTAGAATGAACTTATAACTTATCATTATTAAATTAATTTGATTATAGAATATTGCATTGTCATTGGGTCTGAGGTTGCATTCCAAATTTTAAAGGAATCCGATCACAAAAAGCGGACGAAAATTGAGTTGCAAGATTATAACATTAATTTCGGTGTAGATGGGATTAGAACGCACGTATAATGATTCGCGGAGGTGGACGTCAGCGAAGACCCGCGCTTTAGACCGTTCGGCCACGAACGCTCCTTAAGTGGTGGAATGTACGAACAGTAATAAGGCACTAGCTCTTAGTCCAAAGGAGAGTGAGTCCACAAACATACAAGTGAAGCTAATAAAAGCGTGTTAAAAAACGAGTTTATTTTCTACAATTTTAAAACTTACACAAAGAAGTTAAGATTTCGTCATAGTTTAATACACAATCTTCTGAATTCTAGAAAATTACCAAAAACTTATATTTTCCCTTTTGGAGCTTAATTCAAAACCGTGGTATTTAACTGAAAATGCATCTTTATATTTACTGTTTTGTTTTATTTATTTACTAGCCGCCTGCGGCGACCAGCTGGTCCGCCTTTTTACGCCAGGGGTGCCGTCTTCGGCGGCTGCTTAAACAATTTAGCGACGACATTAATCAATGTTTTTCTCTATAAATCAGTATTATCATTCGTTTTTTTACACCAATGTTGCCGCCATCGGCGGCTGCTTAAATTAATTTCGTGGCGGTGTCAATCAATCTATATCTATCTATATCATTAATAATTTGAATAAAATATTTTCTAGATCTGCCTCCAGTTTCGTCGTTTGGAATATTTTTAAAGGAGATGGAGGGGAGACACAAACGACGTACTCTTCATGCAAATTTTGTCGAATAATAACAAAAAGCACTTCCACTTTTATGTGAAAGCATTGTTTTTTCAAAGTCATGGTGTATGTGGGGAGGGAGGGGGGCATTGACACCCAATGTGCAAGCAGCCACCTACGGCGGCTGTTTGGCTAACTTGTCATTTACCTTTTTACTTCAATTTTGCCGCCTTCGGCGGTTGTTTAAATAAATTTGGCAGCAGTATTAATTAATCCATCTCTATCTTTTTTTTGTGCCATTCACATTTTTACGCCAAGATTGCCGCCTTCGGCGGCTATCTACCTTTACAATCTATCTCTACATTTTCGAATCCATCTCTATTTATTTTGACCTCCCCGCCCATTTCCTAATAAAAACAAAGATCACTCAAAAAACCGCTTTTTTTTTCATTTAAGTAGAGCAAAAAAGAAGCTCAAATTCCCCGTAGTGTGCAAAAAGTAGCGTTTGACAAAGATAAAAAAAATCTCGCTGTTTTTATTGAATTAATGCGCACAACTATGAAATGTAACGTAATATAGATACAGCGAAAGGTCCAGCTTGGGGGGGGGGGGGGTGGAAAAAGAAATAAATGCAATCCCTAAATAAAACAAAAAAAAAGGAAAGAAAAAAAGCAAGCGCTGCCGAAAAAACACGTGGTCATCACGTCAGAAAATGAAGTAAGCTATATAGTAAAAAAAAAAAAAATAATAACATTACTTGCGATTAAGATTCCATCGTAAATATCGAATCGAAACCCAAGTAGTGACGTCACAGGCATAAAAGATTGAAGAACGCTTTTTTCGACTGATGCGTGAAAGGACATGATGTGTTCAGCATTAAAAATATTGTAAAAAAAAACTATTGCGTATTTTTAAGAACTTTTTTCTTCTGAAGAGGGCGAAATGGTTTTACTATTACCAACTTAAATTTCAGAAATGAGGCTTTGATACTTCTCGCAGGATGATATTAGAAAAAAATTATACCCAGGAAAACATGCAAATTAAAGGTTTTTTCAAAAATTCATAAAAAATACAAAAATTGCTCTATCTTCAAAATTTTTTGTTCATCATATTTAAAATTAAATTTCCGACACTATAGTATCAAAAATATTTGTTTGGCGCGATTGGTTCGGGGTCTGTGAGGTTAAAAGTACTAAAAAGTGCTAAAAATCACATAAAACATTAAATAACTTTTTTCTAATTAAAATATCAAAAATCGAAGCCCGAGGTGCACAACTTCAGCAAAAACTACACCTGTATACCAAATTTCATCTTTCTAGGCCTTACCGTTTTCCCGAGATGCGCGCCACACACACACACACAAACATCTTATTTTATTTTATGTATAGATTTATTTGTTTATTTCAAAAACACTATGAACAAATAACATTTATTTTATATTTTATCCTTCAGACCCACATTTATATACCCATTTCTCATTTCTTTTACGTGACGTAAAAAAAAAGAAAACATAAATCATACAATACTTCAAAGGGGAAAAAAAATCAATTTCTTAAGTACATCCCTTAAACTCACACTTGTCTCCCTATTTTGTTTTTACTTGATGTATAATTTTTTGTCTTACTGTTCTTTTGCAAAATTACGTGGGGTCAGTGGGAGTAAATGGGAGTGGACGCTTTATCTTTTTAAATGATTTAAAAAACAATTAGAGGTTTCAGCGGGCCAATAAGGTATATGAGCCACAGACTGAGTATTGTTTGCTTTGAAATTATGATATCTGTAAATTGTGTACATTGTTATAATCTACTTATATCAACCGCATGGAGAAAGAAATCACTCTTTCCATCTACCACGTGGTCTCTGGGGTAAAGGAAAACACTCTGACCCTAAATACAAAACATGATGTCTTTCGCAGCAAAAATTCATATCGTAAAGTCACATTTTTCATTCCCAGTTATTGTCAGAGAGTTTAATTTATAGGACACAGCGCAAACATTTTTAACTCTCCATTCAACATAAAGAAAGGGAAGGATCTTAAGTTGAATCATTAAAATTATGTTGCCTTTTATCGCAACAACGATTAACAAATAATACACGTATTACATATTTAAAAATATAGTTTATTTTAACGTAAAAATATTAAATACTAGAATCTTTTTATAACATACGTTTCAGGTTGTTTCTTCATTATCATTATCAAGTTTAATTTTTTAAATAGCTGATAGGGTAGTGTGTTTTCATGCTAACGTTTGACGAGTTAAGTGAACTTTTCTCTGAAGCCCCTAAGCAATTCTATGTTCACGAATAGCAAAAACAGAACATATATATTTCTGTTAAACAGTCAAGGGGCATTCTTTCATTGTCTTTGGCTTTACATCTTATGTTTTTCCATTTCTTCTTTCTGTGTTTTCTTTAAACGAATCCGCAAAATTTGTTTCAACTCATAAATGTCCGATTGTGTAGGTTTTAATAATGACACAGCTCTGACATTGTGTACATTTTCATAATTTTCGGTTGTCAAAACATGTTTTTATTTTATACTTATAACAGTACTCACGTTAGGTGAAATTAACAAAATGGTTGTTAAATTACAAAGAAAATCCGTATTCCAATTAAAACAATATCGCGCAAATGTATAATATATGTTGCAAATTTTAGCGTTTCTCTTATTCCAAACCTTCTCTTGCCGAATGATTTATTTGTTTGAGCAATTCATATTAATGTGCAAAAATAAAGTTAATGAATGTTAAATGTCTGTTCCTGCTGATCTCTATTAATAGTGAAACTGCAGTAAATGAATACCTTAAACGAATCTATTAACACAGATGATTAAGTTTTTGTTGATTTTTTCTTCGTTTTGAGCGCAAAGCAAACAGAGTTTTGTGAATTCTTATAAGCATACACAGTTTGTCCCCAAAGTGATGAGACTCATTTTATTGCCATGAGACTATATTGCCCACACCTGCGCGACCGGTTGGAAAGTGGTAGATGGTACTCTAAGCTTTCCCGAGAGACCAGGTTCAGTTGTCTACGAGCTCTCGGAGCGGTGGGAAGTTTAGTGACCTCCGCGCAGAGCCTCATCTTAGTGTGTAGGATGGAGAGAAGTTTGGAGCAATGCTATGCAATAAAATTTTGCTCCTAAAGACGGCAATGAAAACATTTGATTAGTTCACGCAGACCTTCAAGGATGGTTGCTTGTCGTATTAGCGGGTCAAAAAGTGTCATAAGTCGTTCAAAGACGGCCGGGAGGAAGTCGCCGATGAGGCTCATTCTGAACGTCCATCATCATCGCGAGTGGAAGATAATGTCCCTCGTATTCGAGATTTGCTGAACTAAGACCACCGAATGAGTGTTCGTTTGATGTCAGAATTATTAAATTTGCCGAAAACAGATGTTCATTGAACTGTTACGAAAGACGTGGATTTGCGCGAAACATTTGTCACAAGTTTCATCCAACCGTTCGCATTGTCGACTCCTAGTTCAGTAGGACCGGTGTTTTAACGGTGCCACAGATCCCCTATAGCCCCGGCAGACTTCTCCTTGCTTCCAAGGGTGAAAATGGAGCTGAAAGTAAAGCAAATGAAGACCCTGAACAAGATTCAAAAGACCACGACAAGGTGCCATAACAATACCCCAAAAGCGAGTTTCAGAGGACCTTCAATGCATGCAAAACACATGGTCAAAGGTATATAGACGCAGGAGGAGACTTTCCTGAAGAGTGTTAAGTTTTATTACATGTTTGATCAATAACACCTTTTTTTTTTTTTTTTTTGAAAAAAAGTCTCATTACTTTTGGGACAAACCCTGTATCTGATAGTTTAAAATGTATTAGTGATAAATAGCTAAAATACAATACACCTCGTAAAAAATGCAGATTAGTTGACAAACTGCATAATTATTACAGGTAGATCAGAAAGCTAAACATTATACATTTTGACACAAATGAAAAGTTTTACTCACTATCTAGCTTTGAATACAGAATTATTTTCCAAAGTTTTCCTAAAAACGTTAATAAACAACATTTAGGCAAAATTTCTAAACATTTATTGCTAATCTAAAAAAAGTCCTAAGAATTGAAAAAAAAAAATAATTTTATTAGCAGTAATTAAATAGCACTACAGACCATCGAAAAAAGAAAAAAAAATCGTTTTTCGGCATAACCTACAGTAATTTATCCATTATTTATTTATTTTTTTTTTTTTTTGACAATAGGCACAGGTTGAAAAAATTAGTAAAAAATATCGAACCAAAGAAAAAAGAAAAACTTAAGCTCGTCTTGATTCTGTTGTGTAAAATCGATCAATCAAAACTGAAGTTGCTCTCCAAGATGGATGTATTTCTTGTCATGTGTAGTTCAGCAGCATTTGGGGGGGGGGTATCACTTTACACGTATTTCTTTCTAGTATGTTGTGTTACATTAGCGAAAAGCAGAAAACATGTTACAATCTTGTGTTGGTTTGTTAATTGATCTGATTTTAATCGTTGGAAAGTAGTAAAAACACAAAAAGGATTTTCGGTAAGGAATATGAACCTATTAAATAAACGTCAATTATTTGGTTTAATTTCTAAGTAATTTTTTTTCTCTTTGAAGGATTAATTGAAAGTAAACAAAGATACTTCATATATTGTAAAAGATTTCTTCCAAGTTGATATTGTGTCTCGCAAAACAAACAAACACGAAAACAGTTTCATTCGTCAAGATATCAAGATACTAAGATGGTAATAGAAGATTTTTACTACAAGTATACAAAAGTGAGCTGAGAAAAAAAAAATTAATTGCAATTACGAAGAAATATTCAAAACACAATTGAAAGTTATTCAACAAAAATAAATCCTAAATTTAAGCTACAGTTTCAAATATCTCAATCGCTAAAATAAAACTTATGACTTCCTTTATATGAAATAATCTCAATGCAACATCATTTTGTTTTAGCCTGACACAAATTGTATATTAGGCATAAAATAACGACATGAAGATTTGTGAAATATATGTGTATATTATATATATGTGTGTGTGTGTCTACTACAGAGCAAGTATTTTTAATCTCATTTAACCCAGAACCAGAATAAATTAGTTTCTAACTTCTAAATTCCTTGTTGTTGCCAGTTTTTTCTTAAGCAACAACACTAAAGACCAGCAGCTTGAAGCATCCACATAACCGTTTAACACACATTCCGACACCTTCTTTACTATGCTGAAGGAGGTAATTAATAATCCTTTATTTTACTTTATCTGATGGTTTCCACCCTTTTGCGCGTAAAACACTTCCACCCGAGATGCGAAAAAAAAAGGAAAATGAAAGAGCTGAAAAAAAAAAAAAAAAAAAAAAAAAGAAGCACGCTCTTCACTTTTTTTCCACCCTTTCTTCCTAAAAACCAAATAATATATTTTTCTGACATCAAAGCATAATTAACTGTCATTATTCAAAAGAGGTTTTTATGTTGCATCGTGAACATAAGAATACTGTCGAGCTTGCTAAAATGGTCAATATAAAGAAAAAAAAAACTATTTGTAGAAGCAATAAGAAACTTTTCTTTTGATTTGAGCGATTTTTTCCAAGATGGACTTGGTAAAAGATTATCTAAAAGTGAAAGAAGGATATTCCAACCACTAAGAAAGCAAGACTAATTGTCTGCGACAAAAGTATAACATGATTAACAGAACAGAGGAAACGATTAGATCTACTGAATTAGCTACTAAATCGCTCAACAATAGTCATTTTCTTTGTTTGCAGCACTTACGTTTTGAGGAGGGTTCATTTCGCTTTTAGTTTCAATCATGTTTATTTGCCGCATTAAGAACCTATTCAAGCGGTCGAAAAGGTAAGGTGAAAAAAAAAAGGCTTTTACGTGGAGTGGATGAAAATAAGAAAAATAATGAATGCAGAACAAAGCTTAATTTAGTGCCAATTTGAATATTACTTATTTTTGTGTTTTCGAGTTTGTGTTTATATATTTTCTTTGTATTCATTTTTTTCTTCCACACCTAAATAACAATACCTGTGTTATAATTTAGCATTTTTATTGTGTAATTTAATTCATTCACAGTGAAAGCAAAATAGATTGGTTTGTTTGATTTAAAACTTCTATTTGTATTTCACTTTTCTTTCTCTCTCTTTTTCTTTCTCTCTCTCTCTGTATATATAAATATATATACAGTTGGCTCTCTGTTTAAGGACTTTCAAGGGATCACAAAAAATCGTCCTTAAGTAGAAAGCGTCCGTAAGTAGAATGCTTTTAATATTACAGTGGACCATCTGGGACCTTGAAAAGCCGTCGTTAAACAGAGAGCCAATTGTGTGTGTATATATATATATATATATATATATATATATATATATATATATATATATATATATATATATATATATATATATATATATATATATATATATATATATATATATATATATATGGTGCTCCATTTTAACCTGCAAGAACTTTATTTTTGCACCGTTATTCCTAAATAATTACTTCCAATTGCAAAAATGTTCAAAATCAGATGCAGAGTTTGAAGATCGAAAGTTTGAAGCAAAATTAAAAATGAGTCGAAATATACAAAATGTAACTTTTTATACCGACCCTAGGTCCCTAAACTTATATTTAGAGAAATAATCTGCATTGCAAACAATGACTGACAAAAAAAAACATGACATTTTTGCGACCAAAACTCAAGGAGTTATTTCTTAAGGGACCATATAGAAGATGATATTGGAACTTATCGCCCTTTCAGAAGAATGAGAGTTTGTCAATATAAAAAAACAAGGCATTTATATTTTTCATTGCCGTTCAAAGATGTATACAAATGATAGGGCGTGACACGCAAAAACACACAACAAAACCTCGAAAATTGTGAAAAACCACTCGATGCACACATATAATTTTGTAAGTTCTCACTGATGTTTTAATTTGAGAATGTGGTCCATCGATGAAAGCTCGTTGGTCTATCCATAGCAACCGGTAGCCATGAATGGATCACATGCTAAAACATTTATTTTTAATTTTCATTCTTTATTGTGTATATTTATCATTAAAGTGAATATTATTTTTAAAGAGAAATATACTGAGAAATCGTTCCTATAATTAACGTGACATTTGAGTTTGATTTTCTTTCTAAAAAAGTCGAAATCTGTTATGTTCGGCAACCTTCCGCTATCTAGATTACTGAAAGAAGAAAAACAAAGACAATCTGCATTACAAAAAAAAAAAATCCTCATCTCCATCATCAACTTTCTCAAAATGAGAGAGATGTCATTACTGGGAGCGACAGTTTAATCATTAGGGATATATTTCTACGGGCAGGTAAACGCAGTATCTGCAAAAAGGAGTTTTTGAGATGTTTGAGGAAACTCGTTTATGATTTCTTACAAACAATAATAAAATGCTGGAATAACATGTTCATTTTCCATATATTTACAGCGTTAAACAAATACGCAAGTTTGTACAATACAAGGGGTTGAATATATGACAAAAAAGCGAAACAAAAAAAAAATGTTTAATTAAATATTTGAAGATACTGTTGTTTACCTTCCCAGGGAGCATAGCTCTTTTTAATCATTTAGTATAATCGAGTACCATCAGAGTGATATTTTTAAAAAGGTAGCAAAAAATATCTTTTTTCGTTAATTCTTTCCTTTTCTTACTTGGGAGTCCACTTGAAAGAGCTTTTCTAGACGTTGTAAGTTCTCTTTATAGTGTTATTGCTATAAAAGTTTGTGGGTTTCTGTTTGTTTTTGATGTGCTTTAATTTATGCTGGTTTTCCTATAATTTACTTATGGATACAGTTTCGAGGTGAAATAAACATATTTTTACGTAGCTGAATCAAGTCCAATGACGTTTATTGAAACTTAAATAAAAAATCTACTTTTAGGAAATGTTTTCGAAATGCTTACTATCAAAAGCAATTATTTATGTTAATTAAAAGAGTGTCAATGATATGAAATAACGTTTCTAGATTACTAAAAAAAGAAGAACCGCATGAAACATTAAAAAGAACAGTCCTCATCACCTCGTCAAGTATCATTAATTTTCTCAAGATAAGAGAGATCTTATTACGGGGAGCGACACTTTAATCATTAATGACGTAGAGCTATAGCTGCTTTTAATCATTCAGTGGAACAGAATACCTTCCGAGTGCCATTTTAAAAGGGTTTGACTTTTTCGTTAAGCTTATTTGCTGAAAAGAAAATCATTACCTCATTAGACATTAACTGAGAGCAATTTAAGTCATCATCAATCATAACTAACGACGGAAAGTTATCTCCTTGGTTTGGAAATTAATTTTGACATAAAAAAGGGACAAACTTTTTACAATGCTTTCATTTTGCTGCATGAAAGCTTAGATTACATATTACGTGTGGTGAATCTGTTAGTATGTACGTATAATTATCTAAGTCTACACTTTAGGTCAACCTAATAGCAGCAGTACTTGACAGACAGGAATACATTATCTAGACTTAATGGACTTCCGATACTTGTTTACTGGTATCTTAATGATAGTCAGAAAGCGCTTCGATGGACATAGTAAAAAAATAAATCATAAAACTAACAGCTTGCTTCTGATATTGCTCTGCAAGAAATAAAAGTTAATGTTAAGGGTATACACCAAATGCAAATATCATGCAATGAATAAATATAAAATTTTGCATGTTGTTTTCCTTGCTGGATATTTTGAGGGAGGATGCATTGACATATCAGGTGTGATGTTAGAACATCAATCTAACATCACACATCTTATTTTCTGTCTAATAAAAAATAAGAAATAATAATGCACAGCAAAAAAAAAAACACTAGTCAGCTTCTACAGTTACCCTGCAAGAAGTAAAAGTTAATATTCAAGGTACGCCAAACACAAATCGTATGGACTTATACCTTTGTTTTAGATCTTTTTTTCTTTGCTAATCATGAAATCTTGATTAGATAGGCTTTGACAGATTAAGTGTGATGTTTGACCATCAAACTCCTTGTGTAATCACTCCTTTATGCATTTTTGTTCTTTCCCTTTTAAATGCTTTTCCATCTTTCCAGTTGAATGGCAACCAATTTTCTTCTTAATGCCGTGTTTGAAGAAGGGAGAAGTTCCACTTAGACTTCTGAGTGGTGTGAACATACTTTTTTTTCCCTACCTTATTTTTTTTTTACTTGCATGTAGGGTTGTTCAATTAAAGTAATTATATTCTAGAAGTTTCATCCCGCTTTTTTTTTGAGTGCCCTTTCTCGCTTTGTTGATAGTTAAAATTAACTTAAGTAAAAATAATTGAAGTACAGATTCAGTAGTAACATAACTAATTGGTAGGGTAGTGACCTAATACGACTACTTCTCTTAATATGGTGTACGATGATTTTTTGTTAAAAACTTTTTTTAGTACCTAAACTCGGAGAAAGATGAATTGCGTCGTCTAAAAGTTAATACTTTGTGTTTTGTTAGAACACAGCTTTCTGAGCTGCAGTTGTGGATGTTAAACATATTTGTTTGTTCCCCAGTTTCGATTTTTTTTTGGTACAAAAATACGGTAATCTGGCAGCGCTGTTTTAATACCTACAAAAATACAAGTTTATAAGCTACTATTTCTGTCCTTTAAATGTGATAGTTTTCTGTATTTTTTTATTTCAATAACAATTATCGCACATGATTAATAATGAAAATTAGGTTGAGGAGTAATATGGAGTAAACAAAAATATGGGGCAAAATACCCAATATGGGGTATTTTGCCCGATGTTTTTCTTTACTCCAATAAAGAAATTTCTGTTTTCTTCTGAAAAGGAAGAAAAGAGAAAAGAAAGGAACAATGGTACTAAGTGTGTGATACCATAGGCCGTTTTTCAATGATCAGGAAGGTGAGCGGAGCGTTCGGTGTCCATAAACAAATAGGCTATTATAGGCAACACAGGTAATAAAGGGGAAAAATATTTTTTATTTCAAGTGCAAATAAATCATTTATGAAATACACTTTTCTATTTTCTAGTGTTATTTTTTTGGGAGCCCATAAAAAAAGCCATCGCGTGTTAATAAACAAAATAAATAAATGTAAAAATAAAACTCATAGCTAAACTTGTTGGTCTAAGCTATTAAATTCAAATGATCATAACCCAAAAGAATAAATTTTGATTAGCACGGAATGTTTTTTTTTTTCTTAACCGCATTAGATGTAAGTGACAAAAGTAAAGGATACCAGGTAGGGCATCCTTTGTTTAATACCGAATTTACCCTCAAAAAATTAGTCAGCGTGTTGTTTGCATTTAGACAAATAATATATATTATCTGTCAAAAGTGTTTTCTTTTGGGGGGGGAGAGGGGGGATTAACCGTAACTTACTTATACATCATTTAACTTCCCGTTCCAAAAATACCATACAAGTCATATACTGCCTGTTAATAAGAACTTAAAAATATATATATTTAAAAAACCGGATGAATTCGTTCGGTTAAATTACTAACCTTCACTCGCGTTGTTACTCGAAAGAGCCGGCTAGCTCTTTTCAAACTAACAGTCCTGGCATCGTGTTCCTGTTCGTGCGGTCTACAAACGGTTAAGCGTTTTAAAAAGAAACAATCTTTTGTGTATAGCACCTCAAGAGCTAAAAGTAACGCAGCAGGAATGTCCTTCGCTTTTTTTAAAAATCAATCAATGTTTGTACAACACCTTAGGCGTAAACGTAATATCATAACAACTTTTTTCTCTCAGAGAAAAAATTACAATATTTGTGCAGAAAGAAATATTTAATCAATTCATTTTTATAAAGTCGGAGTTGAAATAAATTTATTTCCCTAGATATTCTTTAAATTTGTTCCTTTTACGTTTAGTATGCAGACAAGTTTACAACTTCAAATATAAAATATATCTTTACCCAATGAACGTATATTTACTAAAACTAAAGATATCATACACAATGAAAAAAACGAATATTAAAGAATAGCAATAGGCCTGGAGGTCAGCTAGTTGTTAGTTAAATCTTGTAATATGGGAATAAAGCAAATTATCTTCACTTTGAAGCGAAACTGAACGCAAATGGCGATTCCAAATGGTACATTAATTTAAGAATTTCAGAATTCAAAATTAACTAATATTTTCCTCGTTTTTTGCCAAAATAAAATTTCTACGGTCCAACTAAAAATGAGCAAAATGTCTCTCAATTTACTATATATATATATATATATATATATATATATATATATATATATATATATATATATATATATATATATATATATATATATATATATATATATTAATACTTACCGTATGATAAATTTTTATATGCACCCATATGTAGTTTTAAAATATCATACAAGTATTTTTACTTTAAACCAAGTAAAAGAAAATCGTTTGACTTTAATACAACACTAGATTCATCTTATAGGATAAAATTTTTCAATACTTGCCTTTATAACCAATTCTTTCCTTCCAGCCTTTGAATGCATGCAAGACATAACACACACACACACAATTTACTTTTCAGTTCTTCACTAAAAATATTTGCGGTTGGTAATGCCATTATAAATGAACGACAAATATATATTTTTTCTTTTTGTTACAATTAGCTTAACGCGGGGAGCAGCTTGCCTTGAATTGCAAGAAAAACATCTTTCTTTAAGCCCCAGAATGACTTTGATACGTTGGGAATATATTTTAAGCAAACTTGGTAACTGAAGGAAATAGATTCCCAAGTGGTCTCTTCAAAAATCGTTTACAAACCGTTTCAGAAATGTTTGGAGAAAATATTTACGAAGGATATATGGTAACGTAGAAACGTAGAAAGTATTGCATTCTACGCGTCCAATAAGACGTTTCTGAAGAAATAGTTTATACTGTTATTAAATCAAGATTTAGCTTTTTTTTTGTACATCATGGCTAACAAAGAAATGATTTGTTTAGTAAAGCCAGATTCAACTCGCAACGTATTTGCATTTGTGATTCGTATGTTGTGCTTTCTATTAACTAATAATGTACTAACTTAATCTTTGTGTGCTGGTTTCCACAAATTGTTCTTTTTCAGTGAATTTAAAGCAACTTAATTGCTGCCGTATTTACCTTCTCTTAAAAATTTTTTTACAACCGCGGAATTAAAAAAGAATATTCTAACTACTACATAGTTGATTTTTTAAATATTTTTTTTTTTGCAAAAATATAATAAGTAAATTAAATAAAACCAAATAATCTTTGCTGTTGAAAATTACAACTTTTGTAAAGTCACGTCCATTTTTTTTTTATAAGAAGGGAATTAAAACTGCGCTTTTTCAGCATTGACTACCTTGTTCAAAGTATTCGGTCTTGATAGCGGTGATTTAAAAATCCATTTTAATGGTATTTTTTGGAAAAACAGGTACAATCTGGAAACCATTAAAAAATATTATTCAAGAACATGCGATTTGCCACGAACAGAGCAACATGCAAAACAGAGCGTTTTTTAACTGATTTCAACACAACCGTGCAGCTGTTCAAAGTTTTGCAATAACTATAGATTTTATTCTTAGACGTTTTTATTAAAACTATACTGAGGAAAAAAAGTCATTCCAGAACAACAAAACCTATGACTGTCGCAAACCCACGACTAGCGCGGTTCTAACACGACGCTCTAACCAAATGAGCTAAAAAGCTTCACTCGTGAGGCGTTGTACATTAAAGAAACACGTAATTAAAAAAAAAATCAGTAAACTAATTATTTTTTTCAAAAAACCACCACAATATGAACTTTCTCTTCGGAAAGCGGTGAAAAAAAGTCTTCAAACCTTTTGTGTCGTTCTCACAAAAAAAAAAAAAAAAAAAAAAAAAAAAAAAAAAAAACCCTTAACAATACAGTGAAACTTTTCTAGAGCAACCACTCTCCGTTCCGTGAAAAAGCGCTTGTTAAGAAAGGTGGTTGCTCAAAGAAGTGTCAACTTAAAATCGCCAAACGATTCCTCCCTCCCCCCCAAAAAAAGTGTTGTAAATTTGCAAGTTTTATAAAACAAAGAAATATGAAAATTAATATAAGCCTCTACTTTGTTAAAATATTTTTAAGCACTTGAACTGTGATTTACCGAGGTAAAATATTTATTTCCCTATTTTAATAACAACGGAACTGTAGCTCAGAATCCTGCAATGCATTTGTAATACATATGAATGAAAACTTAGATTAGAATTCAGCTGCATTGCCAAAGCATTGTGTCTTTTTTTTTTTTTTTTTCAGATGATGACATTCGTTGAAATAATGTGTAATAAAAAACACAAATACACAAAAATCACAAAAAATAAATTAAATAAAGACATTTTTTCGACCGTGGGCCTATATTTCGTCATTAGTCGGCACGATAAACTTTCAAAAGAGGAGTAAATAACGGCATTTCATTAAGGAAAATCTAGTGTAGCTCAGTAAAGCGGGCTAGAGAAAAAATATAAAAGAGTCAAAGCTAATAGCTGAAACATTGCCTACAATATAAAAGGAAATAAATCAGCATAGGGGAAAAATGGGTACAGTAAGACACGAAAATTCGACTGCATTTTTTATTATTAAAAAACGCGGACGACACATATTTTTTTTTTTCTTTTTCAAATTTTATGACATTTTTCACTGTAATAGGCATTATAATCAAATTTTTACAAACAAGAAAGAAATATACCGTTAACGCGGGTTACTTATGGAACTTTTCTCATTCTTTCCTCAATGATTTTATAACTATTCATATTTATAAGCTGTGGAAACTTGCTTTACACATCTGAAGATCTCTTAGTTTAGTTTTTGAATAGTGATCAGTTTATTTCCAAGTATTTTTACCCTTTATTATTGTTTTTTATTTAGGTCAATATTACCCTTGCGTTTGGGTTACTTTAGTCCAAAGTGGTTTTCCCTACTTAAATCATTGTAGAACTAACTAGAGCCAAAGAAAGACTTTTGCTCACACGGAAAATAATTATTTGAAAGAAAAATACGCACACACATCTTACACGAAGTTTGATTCACACATATATGTTTTAAGGAAAATCATTATTATACTTTTAATGTGCGTGCATGCCTAGTTATTGTCTCAGAAATTACCGACGGAGAACAGTCATCTTTTCATTGGTTTGGAGGTTGAATAATTTTATTAAGATAATACCATTTGTAAAGTAAAGGATTATAATTTTCAATCACTTCCAAAAACTTTTTGTTACGTTCCATGCTATCAAAATTTGTTCCGTCTTCTCTCGCATGAACTTTAGAAAATTGAGCTATTCCGTTCTACAATGGTAAAATTTTGTAAACTTTCCAACAAATTTAAGGTTATTTGTAAAAAGTAGATGAAACAGGGTAAACCTTTTTCTAAACCTCCTGCAACTTTCAATTCCTCTTCATCTTCCATAATGGAATCCATGTAACTGAGCCCAGATGAATTAAGTCTGCAATCTCTCTTTTTATCCGTTGACAAAAATGCCAGGTTTTCTCATGTGTTTTTCCTGTTTAGAGTCTTAATTTTAGCTATTTTTTCCTTTCCAAATATCTCGGACAGATATTTTCAAGTTTTAATTCTGGGCCAAAGTATGTCATAATTTTTAGGTTATGAGATACATAGTCACTGTCAAATTTTCGGGAAAAAAATAAATAAAAAACCCCTTAGCATAAATAAAAAGTACAACTATACTACCACATATAGTATCGAATAGTGCTCATAATATACCGATGCGATTCCTCCACTTGTTTGCTATTTTGATTCAATGTGTGGGGTCGGTCTAGAAATTCTTTTCCAGACCACACTCATCGTGAGAAAAACATGTTACGCGTATGTTTTATATCTGTCACCAGTATGGGAGCTGGATAAGTGTAAGACCACACGTAAATGAGGTTTTTGCTCCCCTTTTCTGAGAAATGTTCGAAATTAGATCTTCAGAATAGCTGAATTCTATCCGAAGCTGGACATTTGTTGTGCACACAAACTTTCTCCGTTTGGTGTGATATGATGTCTGTGACACTATAGGGAACATTTTTCAGCCATCTTGTCAACGCGGTTGAAAACCACAGACAGCAGAAGGAAAAGATCTTAACGCATTTTGTCAACATCGTCTGACTGTTGTAAACAGGGGTGCATTCCCCGCCAAACGAATCCCCGTATATAAGAGAAAGTAAATAGGTCAAAAGGGGAGACTCTCGTAGTGCAAAGAGCTGATGAGTCGCGGAGTGTGGCTCTCGCAGTTCAAAATATCTTTGTAACATTAAATAATCTGTAATTTGTAATATAGCTGTAAATATTGATATGTTGATTTAACGTCTCTAAAAGACCATGCATTCTCTTGTCGTCTTTACACAAGAGGTGGAAACGGTACAATAAATAGGTTCTTAAAAAAATCTTAGCAGATGTAGAATGTGCTTATACATGGTGAAATTTGAGAGGTTATGAAGGCACATGCTAGCACAAGGAACGCAGATCCACTAGTGTTGCTTCTTGAACAGAGCTATAGAACTGCTTAGTATACATAATTGAGTGCTTGCGGATGCTCTCTAGTGGAATCTGTCAAAATATGTTGAAAAAATTGCTCCCTGAAGGTTGACAGAGGACGCTGTGTCTTTTTTTTTTCAATTTAAGCCAAAGAAGGACCCTATGGCCAAAGTAGCCCCCTTTTACGGTAAACGAAATGCAGTTTTGTTTTCCTCCAGTAAGTGGGAACAGTGAGACACATGTTTTATTTTATTTATTTTTTTTAATAGTCAAACTTTAAAATAATTTAAATTTAAATAGAAAAATATTAATGATTGATGCCGTTTGGTTTTATTATACGTTATTGTCTGTGACAAGTGTTGAATTTCATGGGGTCTTGAAACACAGTAGTGACATCTACCGCGTATTTATTTTGTGACTGAGATAGAATGATTTAGATAATTCCGGATTAATTAATTGTCTTCACGTCTCTTATTATGATGTAGCATTTGATAAGGATGGAAAACTTTCACTGCTTCTTTCCTCTCTGTTTCAGAAAATCTCCAAAATACTTTATCTGACTTCCTTTTTCTAGGCATGTTGAAATTTTAAAATGTAAATTAATTTTATTTAGCACATTACAACTAAACAAAAAAAAATATTTAATAGAATAATTACGAAATGAGATATTTATCTGATATTATATAGCTCTAAAAGTCATAATTTCGTTCAAGCATTCTTATTTTGTTAGTGTAGGTTTTTTATTTTAGTGCATTATTATTTACAGAAACAGGATGTTTATTAAATTTAAAGGAATGTACTATTTCTTCACTTTTAATGAAAAAAGGATCAAAGAGCAATGATTTCATGGTGTCTCACTGTTCCCTCACTGAAAAATATAAACTCTAGAGCTCTCATTCTCAGAAAAAAAAGAGAATTAACAACATGATTCTACTGCTAAAATGAACATTAGTTTATAGGCTGATGTAAGATTAATATCAAAGATCTGTAAAGTTTATCTAACACTTTAGAAACAGCGCAACCAATAATGTAGATCTTTTACTTCAATGGGTTCAAACCATGAGGACCTAGTTGATTTTCTTACATGATATTTGAAATTAACCTTTTGTTCATAGTATGTCGACTTGACTTTTAAAAAGTTCTTTAAGGCTGGAAATATCTAAACAGAAAATCACTGTAAAAGCGATTCAGAAACGTTCCTTGAAAATAATGAGCAGCTGATGTGCCCAATTTCTTCCAGTTACATATCTTGCAAAAACCAGGAACGTTTTCCGCTAAAATTCAGTAACCTTACTAAAATTATCCTGGAAGCTTCCTAAAATATTCAGAACTCTTCCCGTTTAAAACCAGTCGTATCTCTGGAATCTTATAAGAAACTTAGGTGGGTTTACTATAATGGTTTGGCACCTTACTGAGTGTTGCGAGGAAAGCTCTAAAAGTAGTATTGCAAACATGGCCAAAGCTAAGACAGAAATGCAAGTAAGTATCAAGAATTTTACTCCCCTGTAATTCTTGCAAAGCTACGTAGTCCATAGACTGATTTGCGCCCTTTGAACGCCTTATCAGTCTGGACGAACTGAAGAGGATACACTTTATAAATACGTTCAGGTTATCTTTAAACTGGGAGCTAAAAATATTTTTTACAACAGTCAGAAGTCTACATTCGTGTGACTTGTAGCAATTCAGGCAACCTTTTGACAATTATACTTGATTTTTCCAGAAAGTGGATAAAAACCATAGAAATCCCGAAACGTTACACAGAAATACTGAGTAACGTTTCAGAATTTCTTTACAGTGATACCTGAAACAGAAAATATCCAAACAGAAATGCTGTTGCCTCACTGTACCCCTGTTGCCCCACTGTATCCTGTCTTACTGTACCCACTTCTCCCTGTCTCACTGTACCCACTTCTCCCTAAATAGGCACACATTTGCAGGAAACTGCCTACTAACTATGATACTATGCAGTTTTTCACAAATGTTTGCCTATTTTTGTTGTTTTGTTCTCTTTTACTTTTCAAGCACAGCCGTATATATTGAATTCTTATTGTCTGCAATAGTTGTCGGGAAACGTCTGCAAATATTCCTTGTTAAATTTAAACGCTAATAATTAATATTTGAAAACATAAACTGAAAAAAAAATGTACCTTTATCATTTTGTTTCTATTTAAGATTTTTAAAATAAAAGTTATTACATTCAAGGTAGGCGAGCAACATAAATATTTTTTCTTCATTATTCACTGTACCTTTCTAAATTTTTATACGATTATTAAATATGACAATACTACCTTTTCCATAACACTTCCCTTTTTTATAATTTCAAAACCTGTTTGTGCCTTAATCTTCGTTATATACCAGAGTGATATGACCCTCTAATTTGGAAATTATTACGTAAAAACAGGTTTTTATGGATAATTGTTTGAAAAATTCCCCCGAAAAACGTGCTTTATGTCACCTAAGTTTAATCAAACATTATTTAAAAACCACGTTTTGTCTGAAGATTATTTGTGCAAAGTTTATATCACAGTTATATCTTCAATTACAGTTTTTGTAAAGCTTCAAATCTTTAAAACTAATACTTTTTTCGCTAGAGCTGTTAGTGTATGGCAAACGTTTGAAAACGTGGTTATGAGAAATTCAAGAAAAAGTAAATTTCAGTTATAAGCAGTGCATTAGTAAATTTCTTATAGTTTTCTCAATAAGTCATCGATTACAAAAAATTGATTTAGAAAGAACTCTGTGGCTGTCTAAATTTATCAAAGTCTCAAAACCGATTTTTTTTTTAAGTTAAGGTGCTCGCCTTCCATTAAATGTGTATATTGAATGCTTGTTGTTATTAGTGCATTCAATTTTGATTTAATGCTCATTTGCGTGAATGAAATTTAAAATCTGTGAGAATAAGTTTTGCCTTCTATGAAACAATTAACTATTCTAAAACAAATTAAACGTATCCACAATCCGAAATGGAAACATAGTGTTACAAATCCTGTAAATAGTAATTATTGTAGGAACGTAACCTGTAAATAGTTTCCCGTAATGAATATACAAACCCTTTTTCATTCGGCTAAATTATACGACCCCTATTTTCTTTCTTTTCATTGATAACGGTCTACTACTTTACAGAAGCGTGTGGAATATTTGAGAAATTTCTTTTCGGGGTATTTAAGCCGTTAGCGATGGATAAACAGTTGAGTTTCGATTCAGGTTCCGAACTGAGAGTGTGTATTAGCTCTGTTTATAGCGAGGCATTTCGCTGTGTTGTTTTCGTATTTGGAAGTAAATACGTGTGTAAACGTTGAGTTTACGGTGTTGTGTGATAATTGCTTAATTGCTGATGAATAATTTAGCAGTTGTTGACGATCTTTCCTGTACATAGTGTAAATAAATTTCCTGTGTTTTTATCAAGAACTGTGTTTTCATTTCAAGAAAGTGGAAGTCGCACCGAATCCGTTACAATTTGGCGCCCAACGTGGGGCTTCTTCTGGACTTTCTTGGAGTAAGTGACTTTGGACATTTTTTCATAAAGACTTCTTTTGAATTAGGACTTTATTTTTATGGTGATTACTCGCGCAATGGATGAACAATTAAAACAACTTCTTGACGCAATCACCTCTGTGAAGAGTGATATGGCGGCTAATCAAGAACAATTAAAAAATGATATGGCAGCTAATCAAGAACAATTAAAAAATGATATGGCAGCTAATCAAGAACAATTAAAAAATGATATGGCGGCTAATCAAAACCGATTGAAAAGTGATTTAACGGTGCTGAAAAATGACCTAGTTTCTAACCAAGAGGAAATTAAAAACGACCTTACTTCGGTGAAGACTGTGATGGAAAACAAATTTAATGAGATAGAGCATCGAGTTGATGCTTTTGATGAAAAATTTGAAACGGTAGAAAACCGTATCGCAACAGTTGAAAATCATGTGGATGAGAAAATTAAAAACATGGAAAGGAGATTGGCGATCGCGGAAAGCAGCTCTGTACAGTTTGGCGCTCCCACATCGGTTGCTCGACCGTCCATTAAACTTGCCACATTTGATGGGAAAACTTCGTGGCAGGTTTACAAAACTCAATTCATGATAGTGGCGGAAGCGAACGGATGGGACTCAGCTACCAAGGCCTGTCATCTTGCAGCATCCCTGAGAGGTGACGCAGCGGACATTCTCCAGACCCTTCCGGACAGCCAGCGCCTGGATTTCGCCGCCCTCACATCTGCGTTGGAGCTTCGCTTCGGTGAGAAGTGCCAGAAAGATTTCAGCCGACTCCGGTTGAAGTCCCGTTTCCAGAAAACTGGGGAAACCCTGCAAGAGCTTGCGGCGGACATCGAGAGACTGTCTCATCTTGCTTTTTACGACTGCCCTGCGGATGTTCGAGACAACCTGGCACTCAACTACTACATCGACGGGGTTCGAGATCCGGAAATCCAGAAAGCTCTACGGATGGCGGATGTCAAAGACCTGAGTTCTGCTGTTGTGTATGCGATGAAGTTGGAGGCCGCCCAGCAAGCAACCCGCAAGGATCGCCATCTAATCCGGACTCAGGAAGCTGATGAGTCTGATTCCAGGTCGTCCCACCTCGCTGAACTTGAGAGACAACTCGGTGACTTGACAAGACATTTGAACAGCATAACAGCCCAAAAGAAACAAGAGCAGAAGTGCTGGAAATGCGGTGGTGAAGGACACCTGCGAAGGAGTTGTCCGGCTCGCCAAGCTACGCGAGGGAAGGAAATCACCACCACTAAAGCTCTGCAGATTTCCTCTTCTAGTAGTGGCAGTGATGGACTTTTCATTTACGCACATGTAAATGGGAACCCCTGCAGACTGATTGTTGACACTGGAGCCAATGTGACAATCATTAGGACAGATGTGGCTCGTGAATTTGGATTGAAACTGCTGTGGACATCGCCACGCGTAAGTCTCCAGACTGTGACAGGTGACAAAATTGAGATTGACGGTAAAGTGGACTTGGAAATAGTGTTTGGGAATGCCACCTACCATCATACGGCATTCGTCGCTAATATCACGGACCCCTTCATTCTCGGATTGGACTTTTTGAAGAAATATGACTTCACTCTCGACTTCAAGACTAATGAGCTGCATTCGATGAGAGAAGACATAGCCGTTTTCCCTGCAGAGAGTGATGTAAAATCCGCTCATCAAATAATAGCTCAAACAGATTTATCGATTCCCTCAAGGTCAGAATCATTAATACCTGGCTCCCTTGAAGAAAGCAATAGTTTTCGATTTGGACTCATTGAATACCCTAACCTAAGCAATAGCCTAAAAGGAGTACTGGTAGCATCTACGCTTGTGGACCTTTCTAAGGATGTAATTCCTGTGAGAGTCGCCAACGTGAGTGAAAGGCCAAGGAATATCCGAAAAGGTGAAGTGTTGGCAACTTGTACTCCAGTAAACTGCATCATTAGAAGAATCAATTCCCCTGAGACTGTGTCTTCTGAGTCCTTGACGTCGAAGTTAATTGGGAGTGCGCCATTATCGAAAGATCAAAGAACTGCTGCGGAACAATTGGTGGAAGACTTCAAGCATCTGTTTTCATCTACATCGGAGGATGTTGGCCGTACGAATTTAACGCAGCACAGGATTTACACTGGAGAACACCCCCCTATTTAAGAGCATCCAAGACGACTACCGTTCGCCAAGAAGGAAGAGGTTGAGACCCTCCTGAAAGAGATGAAGGAGAATGATGTAATCGAACCCTCATCCAGTCCTTGGGCCTCTCCCATCGTCTTGGTCCGAAAGAAAGATGGCTCCACCAGATTTTGTGTAGATTACCGACGACTGAATGAAATCACCAAGAAAGACAGTTACCCTCTTCCACGGATAGACGACACCTTGGACACTCTTTCCGGACACAAGTGGTTTTCGACCCTGGACTTGAAGAGCGGCTACTGGCAGGTTGAGATACACCCTGATGACCGAGAAAAGACAGCGTTTACAACTGGACAAGGCTTATGGCAGTTTAAAGTGATGCCCTTCGGCCTCTGCAATGCACCAGCTACTTTCGAGCGTCTTATGGAGACAGTGTTAAGAGGACTTTCCTACGAATCCTGTCTGGTCTACTTAGACGATATCATCATCGTGGGACGCAGTTTCGAAGAACATCTGGCAAATCTTAGGAAGGTGCTGCAAAAGCTTAAGGAAGCCAATTTGAAGTTAAGCCCGTCCAAATGTAATTTGTTCCGCCGGGAAGTGAACTACCTTGGTCACATCATCTCTTCTGAAGGTGTACAAACCGATCCAGAAAAGGTATCTGCGGTCAGGAGTTGGAGTCGTCCCGAAAACATCCATCAGCTGCGAAGTTTCCTGGGGCTCTGCACGTACTACAGGAAGTTTGTAAAGGGTTTTTCCAACATTGCACGACCTTTGCATAAGCTGACGGAGAGCAAGCAAAAGTTTGGATGGTCCAAAGAATGCGAAGATGCATTTCTACGACTGAAGGAGGCTTTAACATCAACGCCTATCCTCGCCTATCCTCAGCCTGAAAAATCCTTCATCCTGGACACTGATGCGAGCAACGAGGGCATCGGAGCTGTTTTATCCCAAGAAATTGACGGAAATGAACATGTCATCGCTTACTGGAGCAAATGCTTATCAAAGTCGGAGCGAAATTACTGCGTCACCAGAAAGGAGTTACTGGCCATAGTGAAAGCTGTAGAACACTTCCATCATTACCTCTACGGCCGAAAATTTCTGCTTCGGACAGATCATGCCTCATTAACTTGGCTTTTGAACTTCAAAAATCCGGAAGGCCAGATAGCCAGATGGATACAGCGGCTCCAGGAATATGACATGGAGATCAAGCATCGAAAAGGGTTATCTCACGGTAATGCTGACGCTTTATCAAGGAGACCCTGTCCTGAGAACTGCCACTATTGTTCCCGAATCGAGAAACAGTATGGAACGACTAGCCCTACCGCCTATCAGGTGACAGTGACTCCAACATCATCAGAACCTGATCCATGGAGTGATGACCAAGTTCGAAAAGATCAACTTGAAGACCCCGACATAAAACCAATTTTGGAGTTCATGGAAAGTGACAGTCGGCGACCTAGCTGGCAGGACGTTTCCATCTTCAGTCCTGCAACAAAAAGATACTGGGCTTTATGGAATTCGCTCCATTTACGGAACGGCGTGCTACACCGAAAATGGGAATCTGACGACGGCAAAACATCTAGGTGGCAGTTACTACTTCCCCGATCAAGGATTTCAGATGTTCTGAAAGAAATACATAGTAGTGCGACTGGAGGACATTTTGGTGTCTTGAAAACCCTCAATAAAGTTCGGGAGCGCTTCTTCTGGAGCAAGGCGAAGGATGACGTGGAGAAGTGGTGCCATTCTTGTGACGCCTGTGCTGCTCGTAAAGGACCGAAGAAGAGAAGCAGAGGGAAGCTACATCTGTACAACGTTGGAGCTCCTTTCGAACGAATTGGGATCGACATCCTGGGTCCTCTACCAAGAACTGCTGATGGGAACAAATACATTCTTGTTTCCATTGACTACTTCACCAAATGGCCGGAAGCATATCCCATTCCTGATCAAGAGGCTACCACCGTCGCAGAGACTCTAGTCCAACATTGGATCTCGAGATACGGAACACCTTTGCAGATTCATTCCGATCAAGGGAGGAATTTCATCTCTGCTGTGTTTAAGGGCCTATGTCAAATTTTCGGAATTGAGAAAACTAGGACAACACCACTACACCCACAATCAGACGGCATGGTGGAGAGATTTACCCGCACAATCCTGAATAATCTCTCACTTATGGTATCCAGAAATCAACAGGATTGGGACAAGAAGCTACCTTTGTTCCTGCTGGCCTACCGCAGTGCTGTCCACGAGACTACCGGATATGCCCCATCTCAGATGCTCTTCGGACGAGAGCTTCGGCTACCTTGTGATCTCGTCTTCGGTCGTCCTCCGGATGCGCCTTCATCGCCTGAGGAGTACATCCAGGATCTCCAGGCCCGGTTGGAAGACGTTCATAACTTCGCACGAGAGCGAATCAACATCGCGGCGGAGAAGATGAAGACCCGATACGACACAAGGTCTACTGGACATGAATTCAACGAAGGCGACAAGGTTTGGTTATGGAATCCCATCCGACGGAAAGGTCTTTCACCCAAATTGCAGTCGCATTGGGATGGACCCTACAAAGTCGTTAACCGACTAAATGACGTCGTAGTGAGGATCCAAAAATCACCTAATGCAAAACCTAGGGTTGTACATTATGATCGGTTAGCCCCATACTATGGCCATAGTTCATGAGTATTACGTAAACAACCATGGTTGATAACATAAAAGTTGTAGATAATTTTTGCTTTTAATGTTTAGTAATATTTCTTGTTATTATTGTGTTTTCTGTATCTGTTAGTTATTGATTAATGTGTATATTTGTAAACTTGTGATAGAAGTTTGGCACCCTTTCTGGGGATTGTACTGCCCGGGACGTGCAGTCCTTAGGAAGGGGGCAATGTTACAAATCCTGTAAATAGTAATTATTGTAGGAACGTAACCTGTAAATAGTTTCCCGTAATGAATATACAAACCCTTTTTCATTCGGCTAAATTATACGACCCCTATTTTCTTTCTTTTCATTGATAACGGTCTACTACTTTACAGAAGCGTGTGGAATATTTGAGAAATTTCTTTTCGGGGTATTTAAGCCGTTAGCGATGGATAAACAGTTGAGTTTCGATTCAGGTTCCGAACTGAGAGTGTGTATTAGCTCTGTTTATAGCGAGGCATTTCGCTGTGTTGTTTTCGTATTTGGAAGTAAATACGTGTGTAAACGTTGAGTTTACGGTGTTGTGTGATAATTGCTTAATTGCTGATGAATAATTTAGCAGTTGTTGACGATCTTTCCTGTACATAGTGTAAATAAATTTCCTGTGTTTTTATCAAGAACTGTGTTTTCATTTCAAGAAAGTGGAAGTCGCACCGAATCCGTTACAATAGTTATTCTTTACTACAAAACTACGTCTTCTATATGAGGCCCCTATTTTCAAAACCGAATACTTGCAAAAAATTCGATTTTCTTTTTTTTTTTTTTTTTGTTAATCTTGTAGAGAATCATAAGGCCTATTTGCCTGCTCAATATTAGGTTCAAAAACCGCTTCTTTCCCCCTTGAAATGGGGAGGGAAGGTCTGCCTCAGTTTCAAAACCGGACTTTTTACAAGTTGAGCGTTTGTCCGCTCCTACAAGTATCCGGTTTTGAAACTACGGGCCTCATATTCTAAAACACAGCAGAAATTAAGTGAAAAAGAGGAAAATAATTTAAAAAAAGGATTTTACGATGTATACTAAAAATTTTGCGATGTTATAGAAACGAAAAGGAAACGGATCTGTCCCACGATATCATATTGCGTACCAAAAATGCTTCGGCGAATTCTTCGCCTTGAGAACTCTGCTTATAATGCGCTCATAAAATTCTTGACATATATATCCCCCGAAATCCATTTTATTATTGCTCTAAGAATGCCACGGGTAGGCTTTTTGTAAGGTGAAAAATATCTTCGAATTATAAAAAGAAAAAGACACCTGTCTGTCAAAGAAAGTCACTCAAAGGATCTTCTTCGCCTAATGTTTTTGATTAATCATAAAACAGTAACGAGCGCAACTAAAATGGCTTCAGAGCTTACATCAGTGATAGGGCCTGGTAAACTATCCAACTCTATCTAATTAACCACGAATGGCTTCTTTAATTAGGCGTAACATTCAATTTTGGTAAAAGTTTATGCTTCGCCGTTACCTCAAATGATTGCTTTCAATTACCGCTGTTTGGTTTTCGCCTTTAAGTTGGTAATAAATCTACAAAAGTTTCACTATATTAGAGCCAAAAATTATTTATTAGTTTGCAGTTTTTATTATAACTTTCTTTTCCGCTTCGCAGTATTTTCTTTCTTTTTTTTCGCTTCATATTATTAGCTATTTTTCATTTTGAGACGAGCAGGTGCTGCTCATTAAATTGCCAAATATTTCTAAATGGAAGCATAAAAATGAATAATTCATAGTTAGTGTTTGATTATCAGTTATTAATTTGCCATACGCCTCATAACTTTTAATGGGTGCACACTGAATAAAGGATTAAAATATAATTCATATGCATAAATAATAATATGAGAAAAAGCAGTTTTGGAGAAATTCTTAATGCCTTGTTTTCTTCCTTGGAATTTTTCCAACTTATAATAGGGAATCAATTTAAATGCAAATGTAATCTGTTTATACTGGAGCTCAGAAGAGAAGACTATTATTTGGTGTTTATGAAGTTCTGTTACTATCAAATGTTGTTTTTCTATTTCGAATTGGTTTTGCATAAGTAATGAAACATATTTTCATGTATATAAAAAGCATGGTATATGTGTTTAATAACCTGTTGCTCTCAGTTACCCAGTTATTGTCTTCCAGACTTTTAATTAGAAAAAACTCAAAACAATACATACAGATTTTTTTTTTAGTTTTTCATTTTTATTACTACTTTTTTTTTGATTCAGAATAAATAGGTTTTCCATTGTGTTTTTTTATGCAAAGATTTTAGCTCTCTAGTGAAACAATACTTTAGTGGTTCTTCGCATACTATCTGTTCAATTTATTTTTCCTAATTTAATGATTAACTATATGGTACGTGCATTGTAAATGCAAGCTTTTCAATTATTGCAGCAAAAATATGTTCCCCTTTATTTTTAATTGATCCCTTGTAATTGGTGATTTCATCATGGAAACCAAAAGTTTAAATTCTAATAGAATTACAAACTTTATTTCTCAACATCCATCATATGAATTTTTTTTCAAATTTGTTTTAATTCCAGAAGTAAATCATGAAACGTTTCAAAAAGGTTCTGTTTATCAAATGAAAAACATTCGATTAAGCAGTCTAAGTGTTTTTGGCTAAATATAATTAAATTCTGCCTTTTCACTAGCAGAGTTGCACAATTTACCTGGAAATCAAACTCTTTGTCAAAAGACGCATGTTCAAAAATCAAGTTAAAATAAAGGGGGAAAAAAGGAAAACATATCCAGTCAACATTTGGAGAATAGCAACTTTATGGCTGAAAAATTAATTTTAAACCTCTTTCGTATTTTTTGAAATTCTAAAGCCCACCTATGCGAAATTCTGAGCATCACAGGCGTGCATGGGCGTAGCCAGAGAAGACAGGGAGTAGCAACTGCACCCCCCCCCTCATAGGTAGAGCCTTTACGAATCTTTTTATCTGTTATCTGTTTATTTGTCTCTTTTTCGTTTAACTTAAATTTTTATTATCTACAGAAATGCACTTTTACTATATGTTTGGGCCTATATTTTCAACCTTGCAATATTTTGCTAAAGTTAACGAGCAATAAAAGTAGTATGAAATGGATAATATTTTAATACGGTAGAAATTTTAAATAATTGCAATACATTTTTACCATTCTTAAAACTGCTTTTAGGTTCAGTTGAGTATGGAATGTTTTGAATTCTCAGCAGCTATGACACTGGTTCCAAGAATTTAGCTTTGATTATGCTTTTTTTTAACAATATTGTTTTTAAGGATGTTAATTCGGCCGTTTACGAATGCGCTTTTCTTTTCTTTTCTCGGGCATTATCTTCACCTTCTGCTTTAGGCAAATTATAGCGGTTTATCGAAGGAAAAATTTCTATACCAGAAAGATGGTCTGAAGCGATAATTTAACCCTGCCTTATTTTCCTTAAACATTTAAGTGTTTATTAAAAATATTTAGTGCAATTGTTAAGTTTTAGTATTGCGTATTTGAATATCACGGCTTAAATTGAAAACAATCTATATTATTATGCCATAACGAATTATGACTTGCAAATCCAGAATAAGTAACCCTTAACCATTACTCGCCATACAATCACTGTAGATGCTCCTCTCTGCTGTGCTTCGCGAAAAAGGGGTATCTGCTGCTGAGCAAAAAAAAAACTTTTTTAAAGTTTTACGTTTCAATAAACTTCATGGTGACAATAACTAAATTTTAATATAAAAGTGCAGATACGTTTTTGTGTTTAACCTCAGGCAGGTGCTAACCCCTTTCTAACGTGAATGTTGGCTACGCCCATGTTTCTGTGCCGAATTTGTCTAATAAATATTTTTCAGCTTACTTTTGTTTAAAAGCAAAAATATTTGCCTAGTATGAAAGAATTTCTCAGAACTGGAAGGGCCATTTTGAATTCCAAAACGTAGTATTTGTAGGCACATTCAAACTGTACCAGAAAAAAGTTATTTTTTAATACGTTTGATGTAGTTTAAAAAATTCGTACTGACAAAGAAAGAAAAAGAAAAAAAAAAGCATATAATAACCTAATTTAAGAAAAATATTAGTTTAAAGTTGAAGCAAAACTTTTCCTATTAAATGATTCGAAAAATTTCGAAAATGTGTCATAATATTTTATTTCAAAATAATTGCATTACCAAAGTTACTTTTTCAGCAGAAATGTCTTAAAAAATGTTGAAAATTTATATTTCTTTCTTTAGAAACTTTGATCAAGTTTTAAAAAGTATAATTTTAAAACGAAACTCTTTCATCAGTAATAAAACTGAAACAGTTTTAAGAAGTGTATTTGCGCCAACATCTTAGATCTGCTGAACGTTGCCAACACGCAGCCAACTTTAAAATTATGACACTTATCTATTCTTTCATAGTTTTGTTTTTACCGATAGTTTCCTAGAATTGCATGTTTGTTGCTTTATTTTTGATTGCATTAATTTAATCTACCTTTTACGCGACATTTAAAGATTTTTTTTTTACTAAATGTAACTAAATAGCGATTATTTTTTGTGGAATATATAAATAAGAAAAGGAAAACGCGTCTCATAACATTAAATTATA
Source organism: Uloborus diversus (assembly GCF_026930045.1). Classification (NCBI taxonomy): domain Eukaryota; kingdom Metazoa; phylum Arthropoda; class Arachnida; order Araneae; family Uloboridae; genus Uloborus; species Uloborus diversus. The sequence continues at coordinate 7,839,686 of NC_072733.1, read as the reverse complement.
AATATGCTGTTGTTTATAGACATAAAAGACTGGCTAAAATATTTTTCAAATAATGAAAGTCATTCACTATTTCTACCGCAGAATATTTGATTTGCTGAACTAGTTCATAGGCTGAACTCTATTACACAGACCCTCAATTGAACGGAGATGGCTGCGTCTGTTGTATAAAAAAGCGAATCGACTGAGTGAAGTAAAACTAGTTCCAATGGTTTGCGAAAAATCAGTTTTTGTAGCTGCTATTTCAATCATCAATCTGTTATTTTTAAATCTTTAGTTTCGAAAACTGACAAGTTCACTTTTCGTTCATTATATTAGTCAATATGGAGACTTTCATGCCACAACTATATTGAAATATGCATCGAAAATGGCTGTAACAGCGTTCTTGGTATTTTTTGAAACGCTTAATCAAATCTTTGTGGTTTAAAATACTCCGCACGGAAGAAAATGTCCCTTAGATTAAAACATGTTTTACTTATGCAGTTTTTGCTTACAAAAATCCGCATTTCTCAACTGCACCATCTTCAAATAATAGGCCACTAATAAAAAAATCATTCTTGGCAATAAAAACGCATCATATGAACCTTGTGTGAATCCAGAACATGTCTCTCCTCCAGAATCAAGTATTAAACTCGGTTTATAAAAATGTGTGTAAAAGTTTTTATTAAAAACGATGCATTCATTTAAAATAAAAATGAGAAGTTAAAAAAATATACACAGGAATAAAAAATAAATACATGATAGTAAAAAATAGTAATTTACACACCATTGAAGTTGCTAGTTCTTGTATTCCATACGTCATTAACTATACGCAGTAACTTCTTAAACTAATAATACATCCGATTCATTAATATTTAAACTAAAAAGTAATTGATAAGTATTCCATAAAAAAAATACGTACGTTTGTTTATTAGCGAAACGAAGTATCAAATAATATTTTAATATTTGCTTAATATTCTCATAAATATATATAAAACTATGTTAGTTGGTAATGCGAGGCAAATTTTGTGCGAAGCACTCCTGCTCTTTGCCGCTATACAAAAAAAAAGTCAAATTAAATTATCCCCACGCGCTTAACTACAATAAAAAATGAAAGAAAAATTCATAAATCGTAAAACACATGTATCGGAGGATCGTTACCAGTAAAGTGCCAATTAAAAAAGCATTTGGGGAAATATTCAGTCGCGTGTTATTACCCCAATTCCTGCATTTAATTGCTTCGTTTTTAAACGGTAATCACAGGTGTTTCGGACTAGTTACCGTGATCCCAATTCGCAGATAAAATTCGACTTAGTAACTATCGCTGTTTTTAATATTAAAAAAAAAAAGAAAGAAAGAAATCCATTATATTATAGTCTTGTGCAAACTTAAATGAAAAGAAGATTCGAATGAAGAGTAATTTACAAGTGAATTTCTTCCAATTAAAAAAAATGAAGATTGCGAAATCAGTAAAATTGTGTATTAAAAACTAAAATATTGTTGAAATAAGTAGTATTTTTCAATTGATGATTATTACAGTCCTTCAAAATTATGAAATAATGTATGCTTATTTGATGTATTCAAAATTCATTCTGTTAATCATAAAAGCGCTGTAAGTCAAGTAATATACTACCCAACCGGGCTATGCTGTATCAAATCTAAAAATAGAGCACTAAACAAGCAAATATTCCTTATGTGCATACACTTTAGTAAATTAGTTTTTAAACCGAATATGGTAATTACTCTTTAAAATATAGATGAGCTGTTTCGTTAAAACTTGTTTGGTTGTACTATTAGATAACTACAATCACAAAAAAATAAACATTTACATTTTTATTACGAAGAGAGAAAAATGCAACTGTTAATTATTAGTATCATTAAAAGTTTACATATTATTTCATAGTAAAATAAAAATTGTTTTCTGTTTTATCGAACCAATCAACGAGACTTAGAAGATAAATAAAGTTAAAAACGCTTTGCTTTACGCTTTTAATAGATAATGCTTGTTTATCAACAGCGCACTTTCAGTTAAGAGTTTATCCAGAAAGCCAATACTTAAACTAAAATATATAACCTACAAAACAAAAACTATAAATTTAATCCCTTTATAACCGATGATTTTTAGAAGGATAAGTACCCGATATCTCTTACAGAAATGACAAACAAAATACGACACATAGCAAATGTTCTAAAAAAGGAATGAGATGACTGAGAAAATGTATCTGTTTGGTGTCTACTGTTGTACACCTAATCTATTTTGCCCTGACTTTGACATTACATAATTCATCCCCTGTCAGATATTGGTCTTTGCTACATATGGTATTTATCATAAATACCATTAACCGATCATACTAACCTCCCAAATTGAATGATGTTGTGATGAATATTCTTTGCTCTGTTTATGTTTATTTTTCGCTAATTATGCCACCCGCGCTGATATGGTAATCGTCTTCTAGTTTTGTTGCAGAAGATTATTGATTAAAATGTTTATTTAATAACACTGATTGTCGTAATATTTTTAACTTGTCATCTAATGTTTCTTATATTTCATTACGACGTTCCATAATAGTAGAGTTATGAGCTATCATAAAATAAATTCAGAAAAATGTGCGCTGCAGTAAAAACTCGAACATACATACCAATAAAAGGAAATTACTTTTAAACTGAAAAATTTGCTGCATCATGTATTGTTTTTTTTTTTCGCGTAGTGCCATGTTTTTTGCGTACTTTAACGTAAAAGTGGAGAAGTAGATCAAAAATCAAGTAAGGCTTTCTGTGTCCTAAACATTACTAAAAAAACAAAAAACAAACATATTAAAAAACATATTTTTAACGTGTCATCTAATGTTTCCTATATTTCATTACGACGTTCCATAATAGTTGAGTTATGAGCTATCATAAAATAAATTCAGAAAAATGTGCGCTACAGTAAAAACTCTAACATACATACAAATAAAAGGACATTACTTTTAAACTGAAAAATTTGCTGTATGATGTCTTGTCTGTCTTGTTTTTTGCGTAGTGTCATGTTTTTTGCGTACTTTAACGTAAAAGTTTAGAAGTAGATAAAAAACCAAGTAAGGCTTTCTGTGTCCTAACTATTACTAGAAAACAAACAAAAAAAAATCAGAATAAATAAAATATTTGGAGACAATTAAGAAAACTAATACGATTCATCGTAGTCGACTGCGACTAATAGATGTGTTGTCGGGTCAGTTGTTTATCTGTCAGCTTTCTCCAAATAGCTGTTAAGTACTGCTCCACTTGAACCAACGTTTTTAGCTCGAATAATTTTGGTCATGACAACCTCATTTTCTTAATTTTATGATTTGCAAAAAAATTCTTTGACTCAGTTGTAAAAAGTTAAAAATTGTTTTCATTGCATCCAAAGAACGCAATTAAGACGTTTAAGACTTATTTACATCTGCAATTAATAGTCAGATTTTCAACCGATAAACTTATTTTTTTAAAAAAAACATGATAACTTACCTGTTTCAAAGCGAACATTTTTTTGGGGGGGAGAGGGGGATTGGGAATTACAAACATAAAGAACGAATAATGCTGTTTGTAGTAAAACTAGCAATAAAACTTTATTTTTTTAGTTCTTGGCAGTAAATGTGTACCTTCAAATTAACAAGTGAAACATTTTCAAACTATTTTTTTATGAATCAAATCGAAAAATAAAATAGTTTTCGTATAAAATATTTTCTATTTGATTATTAAAAGTAGTACTGATCAAAAATAAATGAATTAATGAAAATATGATGGAAAAATAAATTAATAAAGACGTCATTTAATATACGTGAATAAACGATTAAATAACTTCATTTTTAATTAAAGAAGTGCAAATGAATCAATTAACAAATGAATAAAAAAAGTTTTTATAAAGAAAAATGTAAATGAAATAACCTATTTGACCAATTGTATTAGGTTGATCGGAAAGTATTTTTCATATTTCTTTCCCGACAGGATTTCGTCCTTATATGTTTTTAAAGATTATGTTGCGAAGTCCATTTTAATCTACGCAGTAGTTTTTGGTTGATTACTTTTCAAATATGACGTGTGAAAGCCGAATTTACCGCTTATTTAGTTTTTTGCAATCGAGAAGGTAAAACTTTTCAAGGAAAAAAATACCGATGTACATGGAGAAGATATATTGACAGCAAGCCACTACCACATCTGGTTAATGAAATTTTGATTCAAAAATTTTGATGTTGAAAAGACACCTCGTTCTGAAAATTCAACTGAAGCTAATAAGGACACAATAAAGAAAATGATTGTTGCAAAACGGAGAATATCAATACCAGTAATCGTTAAAAGAGTATTTTATTTAACTGATATGTTTATAACCATTTGAAAGGCATATGTTTAAAGTATTGTCGAGGAAAAAAAACGGAATTACTTACCGCACAAACCAATACAAAATAATTAAAATCTTAGTAAGATTAATATGAAATAAGTACAGCACCGAATATTAGTAGGTCTCAATTATTATTTAAAATGGTAATACAGTAAGAATGTTTTCGTTGTACAATAGCACAAATAATTTTTGACTTACAATAAAATATTATGTTAAAAGACTATCCCGCTTAATATAATGCATTTTCAATGTACCAAACCAATGTAGTGTTTTATTTTGATCCCGGTTAATAGAATATCCCGCTTATTGAAATATTTTTTCCATGGCAAAGAGGGTAACCTATTAAGCTCGTTCGACCGTACAACGCTTTGTTCGTCAAATGTAATTTTTCCTGACTGGAAGTAGACTACATTTGTTATTACATACTTAAAATATTACCATATAAGTGACGCTCAAAACTGTTAATGTTTCATCTTTTGACCTTTACCTCACATTCTTTTACAGCAGCTTATTTTAATTTAACTACATAAAAGTTTTTTTTTTTTTTTTTGGACATTCTACTCCGGCTGAGCTACCGATACATTTTTTGTTATTTTTTGTTATACATGGTCTACTGGTAATACTATAACTATACATACAGTTCTGTGGGACAAAATTACCGTCTTTAGAGTAATGGTTATATGAATATTGGTGAATTCCATCGGTAACGGAAGGAAATTTTGAACAAAATAATCGATGTATTTCTGTCTGTGAGCATATCAAAATGCATATTTTTTCAAAAACTGATGCATAGACTTTTATACACATCGTGGTATGTTGCTAAAAATGCCAAAGCCAGGAATGTCTTGCCAGTATTTTTTTTCAAAAGGAAATTTAAAAAGCGGTAACGGAAGGAGATTTTTGAGACATGATTTTCCCGCAATCATGTTCTCCCCAAAAGTTCAGCCAAACTATAAAAGAGAAAATTCTATAAAAAATAGAGCACACACGTGAGTGTTCAGTCATTGCAATTTCATCTCTAGTTTTTAAAAAAATATATTTTAAGCATATAAATTATGTATTTGTTAAGGGTAACGGAATGACAGTACGGAAGGACAAGAAGTCGAAAACAATTTAACTTGGTAAATTTAAACTTTTAAAAATTTATTCGGCTAATACAGCTGTCTGAAACAATGACATCTAATGTCTGAGCCATCTGTTACAATTTTGAATTCTTGAAATACTCAAAAATATTTTCAGAATCTGAAGAACATTCATCTTCTTTGTCAGGGAATACAAAGATCATTCCCACATTATTATGCATTCTCAACTAAGATAGTTTTACTCTTTTATCTTCTATTTGAAGTAGCTGTCCAACATTGCCCTTTGTTAGTTTCTTTCCCTTCCATTCAACTAATAAAAGTCGAAATGCTATGAATAGTTTCGCATATTCTCATTATTTGGTGATTTTGATTCAGTTATATCTTCTTTTTAATATTATTCATAACTGTCTGTCCGTTGACTGTCAGTCTGAAGTGAAATCTCCTTCGATTTGTTGAAATACTTATTTTATTCAATAACATAACTTGTTACAGGGTTCAAATAATGCATATTTTGTGGGTCAGGATGAGAATGGATATTAATTATTGCTCCATCTTTTTATAAATTGATCATTGAATACAATGATCTCCTTGCAGTATGTTTAACGGTTGAACTAATGCTCTCAACAGTCCTTTCCTGTGACTTATGTTAACAAATCTGAAAGCAGTTTCACTATTGTATTGCTCCATTTGGCTTGTTTTATCACAAACATGTCATACCAAAATGATTTTCACATTCTTAGGAACTTTTAAGTGTAGTTTTCATGATTTTTATCACATACAATAGAGTCAATAAAATCACAAAACATTTTTAAAAAAATAAATAAAAGTTTATTTTTTAAATGAAAGCACACATAATTTTTGCACAAATATTACTTATATGTTTTAAGTGTGACTGCTAACTTTAAACAATAGTTTGTTTTAATAACCTTCCGTTACCGCATTTTTTTGTCCTGCCGTTACCATTAAAAACATGTAAGTTAAATCTAAATTAAAATTCTAACTTATTTCCTTGACAAGGAACATAATTCTGCTGTGCATGAAAAAACAAAAAAACATTCGTTTCTGTACCCAATAGGTTCTTGGTGAACTTACTGAGATATAGTATTTTGGTAACAGAAGGACATCAAACTATCACCTTAGTAATGGACCTATTTCACTGTTGAAAAAAAGAAACAATTTAAATTACTTATCGAATAGTTTAAGGGGTCTAAGGTCTCTTAACCTTTAAAATTTTCAATTTTCTGGAAAAAATATATGTTATGCATAATTTAATTCTGAACAATTTGATACCTTATTTATTAACGTACGCAAAACACTTTTCAAGTTATCGTGAAAATGCGTATACTTTCCCTATTGAGATTTATGTTAAGAGCAGCTGTTTAAGCCTCTTTTTCTCGGGTTGCGTTTTCTCGGGTTTCTCATTTTGCGCGCATGATATCTCAAAAAAATTCTTATATATTTCTGTAAAACTTTTTGTGCATGCTTTTCCGGTTTATTTTTATAATCTGAACCTAAATTTATTTGTTTTTAAAAATAATTTAATTCGTTTTTGAAATTTTATGTTAATGTCAAAATTTTCAAAAATTTTGGGGGAAAATATTTATTTTTTTTAATATTAACTCTTATTTTTAGTTAAAATTTAGGGTCAGATCATAAAAATAAGCCAGACTAACACGCATGAAAAGTTTCACGGAAATACATAAGAAACTTTCGAAGATATCATGCGCGCAAAACGAGAAACCGGCACTTGAGAAAAAGAGGCTTAAACAACTGCTGTAAACATAAACCTCTATGGGGAAAGTTTACGCATTTTCACGATAACTTGAAAAGTTTTTTGCGTATGGTAATAAATAAAGTATCAAATTGTTCAAAATTAAATTATGTATAACATATATTTTTTCCAGAAAATTGAAAATTTTGAAGGTTAAGAGATCTTAGACCCCTTAACTAGACATTAAAAATATAAAAGTTAACCTAAATATTATATGCTGATAACAAGTATATTGAAATCACAATGTGTAAGAAAAAATAGATTTTTCACTCTGTAAAAAGACAAAGAGAAAACTTGATTTTGCACTTGAGTTTATTAAATTCATCAAACTATTGGGAAAAAAACAGATTAAGATTCAAGAAATTCATTTATTTCTGAAGAGAATGGCTTATGGCAAGTGACAGAATATTAATTTTTAAAATTCGAGTGTCGTGTCCCCTTTTTCCTGGAATTCACCTATTTCTTTTTTTTTTTTTTTCATTGGTTTAAAAAATATTTTTTTCTTATCCTTAACGTTGGAACCTTATATTTCAAAATCTGCAATGTGCTTCTTCAATGTTATATTAATAGAGAAAAAATACTAAGTAAAGCATATAGCAAACTAGAATAGAATGACTTTTGATTGCACGTGACGAATGCAAATCAAATAAATTTTAAGTAACAAAATCATTTAACAAAAATAATACTGAGCCAGGAGTACCTTTGTATCAAATGTAAAGGATTAAAAAAAGTGCTTGTTCCTGTTTAATTAAAATATTAAAATCGTGGGTGTGTTTGGAAAAAAAATTAAGTGTTTGGGAAATTATCCATATATATTATACCGCACGTGACGGTGGAATTGCCCTTTTTCTCCTAGGCGAACTTTCTTTTTTTTTTTCTTTTAAATTAATTTATTTTTTTTAATGTTATAAAATGCAAATTTGATTAAAAAACTAGAAAGTTCATTTGTAAATGATGTGTAAATAGTAAAACACATAAATAAGTTGCATAAAAGTTCATTTACAGATTTTGACGAGTAAAAAAACGCAGTTTTTCTCTCAAAAAGCCCGACCACATATTACAACTACGCAACTATAAGTTTATATTAAATGTGTTCATATGCATATAAATTATTTTCGAAAAAAATAATGTTTCAGTACCATGATTTAACGTTTATCTCTAACCAAAATTGCTGGGAGGAACTAAGTTAGCATTCCCCAAAATAGATGGAATACTCGACAAAAGCCGAAGTTATCGATTTTCACCACACTTGAGATTCTTAAGAGAATTGTTTAGTGATTGTTGCACTTCTAGAAAGATGTGTGTTATGTGAGGCGGTTTTTAGATTTAGCTTAACAGAATCTACTGCATCAATGCCGGAAAGAGATGTAAGATTTGTAGAACAACAGTTTGTTTACAACTGGGTATAAATATCGCTTTTGCTGTGTTTTCTGATAGTCCTAAAACATGAGCGAAATAAGGAATTCGCGCTTTTTTTTTTTTTAAAGCTGTAGTAGACAATATAGAAGGTATGATATCTGCATACAAATAGGAGATGATAGTGGAAGAGCAAGTACAGTGATACACGAACATTCAATTACATTTTGTATTATTAAAAAACACATAAATTAAATTAACCGGTACAATATGTGACAAAGCAGACGGAAACGTTTTACAATTAAATGTGTAAAATTGTGACGACGTATATGGGCCATTTCACAGTATTTTCGGCATATGTGGACTCCGTAGCATGACCCTTTTTTGCCATAAACATTAAATTCCTGTTTGATTAGTACTTTTTTTTTTTAAATCTGAGTTTGTGTGTTGGTAGAACAAACTCGAAACAAATTAATATGCTAATCATACGGTAAATTAAATAATAATGCCAAAAAAAAAAAAAACAATCATGTTACGGACTCTACATAATTGCCCAAAGTACTGTAAATTAACCCATATACTAGTACAAATAAAAACAATTAAAATACATAAAAAAAGTTGTTTGCAGAGTTTTCAAACTCATTTTAACAGTCTATATTTGTACTACTATTTACGTTGCCACAATTTTACACAAAGGAAAATAATGCGTTCAACACTTCTTCCAGAGAAGCATCAAAAAAAAAAAAAAAAAAAAAGCAAGTGTGATCGGAAAAGGGTCATCCTCAACCTATTGCCCATTTTTACAATGGAATTGATATTGAGTGCTAGTTTTGGCTTTCGAAAACGGAGAGTAACAGCCATTATGTAAGTGGACAAAGAAAAAACTACGAATTCACACTAACAAGAAAAAAAAACAAACAAATTGCAATTTTTTCTTACTATTCCCTTGTTAAGTAGGACACATATTTTTTGAATTATCGAATTAAAAAAAATAATTTACCTGGAAAGATATGAATGACTGTTGCCGATAGGTTTTGGTATAAACTATTGCTTTTAGCAAGGTAAATGTCATGTCGTCTTGACACACAGTAGTGACATTTACAACGTCAATGCACAAAGAAAAATGAATTGTCAAATATAATTAATGGGTCACATGAAAGGACATTTATATTACGGACATTTTGTATTATGATGTTAAAATTAACTTGGGGCTTTGTTTAGAAACGTCTGTACATTCGTACGTACATAAAGACCGACTGAAGGGCGGGAACTAGTAAAAATATATTTTCGATTGATTCAAATTTCAATGTATATTAAAATGTAGTGGTGAGTACTTAATGAGGTCACCCCCGTTATATCCTTTACTCTTAACAATGAAGTAAAACACCCTTTTTTTTTGTTGTTTAATATGCTCTGCTAATACTACAAACCATATCAAATACCAACACATGTTGTACCACCATTACTTACAAATATACATATACGCCTGCAATTGGTAGTTTAAGTGAAGTATTTGAAAACACACTGTTGAAATTATCATAAGCGAAATGATTTATGCTTTATTTCCGTTATTTACAATTTATATTTTTGCTCTCCCTTGAAATAGACAAAAGCGTTATTTGCGTGACGTTATTATTATTATTATTTTTTTTTTTTTTTTGAGTAAGAAAAAGTGGTTCAAAGATTTAATGAATGAATTTAAAAATATATTCCTTATTCTTTTCGAATGTTTTCAGAAAAAACATGTTTCAGACAGCCACCCTGTTTATTTGAAATGAAAAATTTTAGCAAGGCCAACGTGACTTACAACGACATATTTATTTACATTATATTTATACTTCTTTAAGAATTGTAAGTTTATGTGCATATATTATAGGTTGTTTTTCATTTTGAGATAGTAGTTATACATACAAACTAACAACTTTCATCATTGAGTACAATTCTGTTAGTGCATTTGGCGTGGGTAAATACTAAAATTTGATTTTTGTGGCGAGCTTTTGGAAGGAGCACGACGTTAGGCTGTGTTGACGGAAAAAGAGACGGAAAGTAAAGAAATAGCTTGCAAAAAGAATTACCTCCATGGCCATTTGTGGGGGTTTTCTCTGTAATTTAGGAAAAAAAAACGTTAAGTGAAGGAATTAGCATTCGCCTTATGCTTGGCAACCAGTTGGTTTTTATTCAAGCCAAACCAACATTTTAGCTCACCAAATGGCGAATTTCCTTCTTTCATCTCGTCCATCTTTTATGTGAACGCAATATAATAGACAACAAACATGATATTCGGTAGAGGTAAAATTGGCATGCAACATTTGACCTTGATATGAAACTAATTAAAATCATGATAAGAATCTTTTATAATTAAATAAGGTACATTTATTACCTACACATTTAATATTTTAACTTTCGGTTTGTAAATTTCTTAGCATAGTAGTTTTGCCTAAGACATTTCGAAAACTCATTCTTTACATCATTACCGCTGCATCCTATTCTGAAACGAGTTTCCATTATCTTTGAGTTAAAAGACGTGACGGGACTGAACTATTTGAGTTAACACATATTAATTTTACAGCACATATATAAAGGAAAATATCACGAGTAGTTCATTTATAAAAGTCTGTGCACATGTCATTTTTATGTTCTAAGTGGCAGTTGATGATGGCAATAGACTAATATATTATTTTTATGCAGTCTTTTGTTACGCTTTGAGGCACATCAATTCTTTTCGGCATGTAACTTCTGTCTAATAATATGATAAGAAATGAAGCGCAGTTTAACTATTATTGATGGTAATGTTTCGCTAGAAAATCCTTAATATTAACGAGTTAGTTAAATTGAATTTGATGCTGACTTATTTTAATTTTAAACTTAATTTTAACATGGAGATTGAAAACATAATAGGGACGGTTGAAGTTGAACCTTTTTTGAGAATCGTTCGTTTTCGAAACTTTATACAAAAGTTTTGGAGAAAAAACAATATTGTCTTACTTTGTCTTGGACATTATTAATGAACAAAAGTTCATCAATATTTTCTAAAATAATATTTTAAATATTCTTAAAGACTACATTAAAAAAAATCAGATAGGGGTATCACTTTCCCCATAATAAGGGGTAAGTGGGCCAATCTCTTTTTATTTAACATTAAATCATGCTTATCTGAAAAAAGCGGTAAGGAGGTTTAACTTGATAAAGTATAAATGTTTAGTATGATTTTTTTTTTTTGTAAACGCATCTATTTGCGAATTATTTACTAACAGAAAATTAAGAATAATAATAATAAAAACAAAACAATAACATCTACGAAATTTATTGAAAGCCTCAGAAACATATTTAATTTTAACACATAAAGGTGCATTGAATAAAAGTAATACAGTTGATTAATCTTAATTTCGAGAAATTCGTCAAAACTATAATCTGAAAAAGAAATTGGAAACACTAAATGTCTGCGTCTGTTTAAAGTGCGAAAAGGAAGAACTATCATCCTACTAGACTTCATCCTCAATAATGATTCCAACACCCTCTGCACCAGGCCAATAAATACTCACCATTTCTATTCGTTACAGCAAATTTGGCAGTATTTTTTAAAAATTTGCATCATCATCTTCCAACACTAGACCTACATGGTTTAGTGTTGAACTACTTTATTATTTAACTTGCTGTAAGTTTCACTATAAATAAGTGGTACCTTTGGGTTTCTTAGCATGTAAAAAATACTGTATATTACCACCTACAAACAAAGAATAAATTACTTTAACATATAATAATTTCCTGTAACTTGTGATGGATATATTTTCCACGTTTTTTTTTTTTTTATTTTTTTTAATGTTACATGCCTTGGCTAATGAAAATATATATCTATCTATATATATATATATATATATATATATATATATATATATATATATATATATATTTTGCAAAATAGTCTTGTACATTGACAATGATAAAAATATTTGCACTAGAGTAGGTCGTTTTCAAACACTCCCTAGTCCGAAGAAAACTTAAACAAATAGTAATACAAAAAATTATGTGTATTTAGTTTTTTATGTCTAAGTTTGTGTTTGTATTTTATTTTTATTGCAGCCTGCCGTTGGAAAAAAAAATAAAAATAAATATTTGTATAATTTTCGTTGTAGAAGACAAAAAAAAGTTATTGCTGTCATAAAGCACGTTTTTTCGAAGCGTTAGATATAAAGGTTAGAACACAAATGCGAACAAAAGCTTTAAAACTACAAAATATTGCTTTCGCAATTAATTATTTATTTTAAATGTAATAAAAACAACTTTATTTTGAACTCCAGTTTTAAAATTGAGTGCATATCTCTAAAATATTTTCAACATTTTCACTGAAAAATGATTTGCTGGTTGCAAAACATGATTCTGAATTTAATATACTTTGGTGCAACGTACACAAGATAATACTGAAATAGAATAACGCCCCGAACTATGCTTTACAACTTTGCAAGATTCAATAATGAGAAGCATGACTCGATATAAACTTGTGTAACACTTATACAAATCAACAATTGCATGTCAGTTTGCAAAAGTACCATTTAAAGTAGTTTTACGCGTCGTTAAAGATGCTACCAAACGCGCTCAATGTTCGAGTATTTTTGGATTTCGGCTTCAATTTATTAATAAAGCACCATTAAATCGGACGTCTAGTATTTAATCTTCGGTGCTTTTTCACCAATAATCGATCATGTTTTTCTAGACATAATATCTTTACAATTTTAAGGACATATCCATCAATGTTTTTCCGTCTTATTGTACCAATGATTATTAATGATTATCGTGCCGTACCCTTTATAAGTCATCATCGTTCATACACTATAATACCTAATGATTAGCTTGTACATTCTTATAGGAGAACAATTTATGATTTTTCATTAAACCATATTTTGTCTTCAACCGTTTTTATCGCAAGAATGTTTTAGTTTAGAACAATTAATCAGATTTATCCTGCAGCTACATCCTTCTATACGGAGTTCTACAAATGGTATTTAAAATAAAACATAATTAAAAACGGTTTGGTAATGTTTATGAGCCGAATAAATCCTGAAATTTCATGTTTCAAATTTTTAGTATTACAAACATCAATGATATTTAATATTCTATGCTTAAAAATAACCTTACCTCTCATTTTCTTTTATGCTGCGCTTTAGAGGAGCAAGGTGAACTGAAGATACGAACGTAAAGGTAATTTACAGAGGAAATACGAAAATTGTTTTTGCTACTTCAAAAGGAAATAAAAGGCATAAAAGGAAAACAGCTGCAGAAGAAACGATATCATACCTTAGCACCCATGCAAAGTTTCTGTCTCAATTTTATCTCTGATAAAACTAAAAAGCAAGAAAAGTTGTGTTCCTATTGTGGAACATGCACTGATGAGAAGAAGACAACCCAGGGCGCAATACCATATTGTATCCCAGTTGCAATGCCGCGGGAATGCAATATATCGTCTGCTTCGTGACAAAAGAAGAGACGCAGATGGGTCCCAATGTCTATTGAACACAATCTTATTCCTTAGATCTGTTGCTTTCTTTCTTATTGTACAATACTCATTTTAGGAGACTAGCTTTTCTTCAATCTGGTATATTGCCTACCGCAAAAATAAAAATAAGAAAAAATAGCCAATTCACTTTCTTCACTGTAGTTTCTTATTGGAAATTGTACTTCAAGACGAATCAAATGTCGTGATAAATGCTAGCTATTTGTTTTTTACAAAAAATAATGATAACCCAATGGGTTGGTATTATTTAGGAATTTTACAATAAAAATTGTAAAATATACTTTTACTAGAGTGTAGTCGGCTATAAAACAATGTTGATGTACTAATAAATATTTAACGATGTATTATCTTTCAGGTAAAGTTTTCTCTTCAATAACAAATTTATGTTTTACTGTTTAATGAACTTGAACTTGAATTTTCAGTATTTGTGTCCGGTGTGGTACAATCTTTTTTGGTGCAATTTAAAAGAAACCATGAAATCACTATAAAAGGGGCACTTAAACACTTGTTGCGGAATTTCTGTAAATATTCTTAGGTTTTTTATATTTTAATGACAAGCTTTCATTTTTCCTTTACGTCAAAAATACCTTATAGTTTAAAATATCCGTTTTTCCCATTAACTTACATTATTGACATTTATTTTCATACATCTCTCAGAAACAAACATTTTAATTGAAAGGTGTTTCGCCAAAAGTTTCAGACTGCAACTTACTTTTAGTTAAAACATTCCTTATTCAGAAACTAAAAGTGTCTGCAGTATAAGAGCACATCGTAGTAAAATAGGTATGAACTTATTTATTTATACTATTCAGAGAGCTGCCACCTCCTACGAAAAACATCGCAGTTTTTACGAACAAAAGTCTTGAATTACGAGTATTTTCATCCATTAGCTTTCTTATTTTGCATCGAAAAGGGGGTTCCTTGTAACCTCAAAACACGTGAATGCAGTAATCTGCAATTTTACGTTGTTATTTCTTACTTTTTTCTAATTTATATTTTCAAACGTTTGCAGCTTTGACTTTACTGGATGTAATTGCTAAAAATAAAAAGAATAATAATTTTCTTAAACAACATTCGTAAATATTTCACCGCGCTATTAAACTGTATATGTAATTAAAATGTAACAATTAAAAACTGGATATTGCTAAACTATTTTATTAAATAAAACAAATGATGCTTTAATGTTTTTTTTATTCTTAAACTGAACTTGCATTTAGATTTTAAGTTTCATTGTAATAAATTTATTTAGCGAACTCAAGGAAATAATTATACTTCGTACCATACTATTTATGTTCATAGTTTGCAAACGATATAGTTTACGGACGTTTTACAGGAAACATAACTGAAATGTTTCTCAAAAGTGGTGACATCGACTCCCCACGATTTCAATAACTTTTCATAATTCTTTGAACTGTCATAAAAGGGCATGCATGCAAAATTTACTTTGTACTATTTCGTCAGTATTTAATTAGTTTGTTTAATTAGTTTGTTTCATTGAGAAAAGTAATGACGTCTTAAAGACTAAATGCTTCTAATGTTAGTATTTTTTCGTTTGAGTCGCTATACACTTCCAGAAATCTCTTTGAGGCATTAATCCTCTTTTTGCTTTTTCCTTAATTAGTATCAAAAAGCGTAATCGAAACCCTCCACATGCACGCACTTTCAATTGTTTCATTATTTAATCTGAGTCCGTTAAAAGCTGGTTAATTTTCCACGTGGCAAAACACGGTGATGAAGCTTGAGATTAAGAAGCGACTATGTTTAGCAACAAGTTGAATATAAAACATCCTTTTGACTCGAATAAATCTTAGTGTTTCTTTTAAATAAATATTATTTACAAAATTTCCAAGCAGTCTCTGGCAAATTATTTTTATACATATTTATGCTTTTGAACGTTGAATTCTAACTACTAATTCTAACTTCAGATAAGTAAAACTTATTAGTTTTACTTCTTATAAGTAAAACTAATAAGTTTTACTTATTTTTGTAGTTAACAAATGTCTTGCATTTTTATTCAAAATCAAGATTATTTTTAAACCACATTCTAATAACACAAAACTTAAACTAATGATTGTGACTCTTATTTTTTTTTCTTTCTGAGGTAGATCGTTAAAACCCAAAAGAAAATGTTTTTCAATGTTATTTGATTTTTACGATACCAATTTTAAAATCAACTATTATTATTATATATATATATATATATATTTTTTTTTGCTCAACGCATGCATTTTCACTCTTTCTCTTTTTTACGAATGACAGACAAAAAACATGACTCCTTTACTAAAGTATTGTGAAACCACGAATCAAGTACCTATCCCAGGTATCACTCGTGACGTTTAAACGTTTCATGAACGTTTTAAAATGGTTATTCCAACTCTAATAACCATTGTAACATGTTTATGAAATGAAGTGTGATATCAGGAATATGAGTAAGAATTTCATTTCATATTTAAAACTAAGCACATTTTACTTTTTGCTGACGTCTTATTATACTTGATGAATGCTTGATTACGTGAAAACATTTTTATACAGGATTCTCCGGAAACCTGCTGACGTGAATGTTTTATAATATGTAATACATGCAGTACTTAAACTACAGTATACTCCCCATAGATTCGATAATCTACAGCGATAAAAGGGTAAACTCGATTTAGAATGGAATGAGGAGCAGTATTTGTAATGCTGACATTACATATTACTTATTTTTGGCCTCCCGAGCAGTAAAAATATGCGTGTGTTGGCGCTTTTGGCGGGGTTTTGTTTTACTGCGGAGGAGGCGAATTGGCGAGGAACTTGCCTGGGTTCCGGGGGAAATGTTTGGGAAGAAGAAGGGACGAAGGAGAATTTTTTAGTGTGTGTATAAAGCACAGTGCAGTGCAGACGATTCGAATACAGCACGTATGCCTTGTTGCTTTAAGAATGAGGTAAGGCATTTTTATTAATGTATCAATAGAAAATGTGCTTTTCGTTGATATTTAAATGTTTAGTGTCTTGTTGTGGGCTAAGTCGTATTCGCAACAACATATAGAGATTAATTAATCCACGAAAATAAAGCTAAATAATTATAGTAACGGCCCTGTTTTTTTTTTTCCATTCTAACGAACCTGATAATATAATAAATGAACCTTCCATATATAATATATTTCACCAATAGCAATGAAAGCAACATCATCACAGTATTAATATATATACACATCGTGATTACGCAAATGTCTAAGATTGTCAGGACAACTCTGGGCGTCTTGCAAAGCCGCGATAATTTCCGCTAAGTAAACTAGAGAACATAGCAGATGCATTAATTCTAGTTTTTTAAATGCGGCGTATCGGTGTTGTCATATATATATATATATATATATATATATATATATATATATATATATATATATATATATATATATATATATATATATATATATAAGCTAAACTGCACAGGTAAAATAATAAAGCCAAAATACCCAAATTATAGTATTATCATATACATTGGTATTGTGGGAGGGGCATGCTGATTATGTGGGAAAATTAGGTCAAATAACATTTTCTGTAGAACACCATATTGGCCAAGGTAGCATAATTTATTTAATACATATTTGAAACATTGTTACAGACATTTTGTAACATTTTTAAACGGTTAAACGTTACGTATACAACCTGTGAAACCTTTAGCTGAATTTCATTTATTTCAACGTCTTTTATGCACATTAAATATTTGTAAAATTCCTTCGAAAAAATAATAATTAAAATTGATTCTTAAAATACCATCCAGTAGTTTGTATTGCTATCAATTAAGAAGTAAAATCTTTTGCATACATTTTTAATGCTAATTATATCCGAACATGAACTTAGACGGATTAAGATAACTTTTTAAGATCCAGAAATTAGAGGCACGGAATTGCTTAATTCATTCATAGATTTAATAAAATAATACTGTTATGTTCAATTGAACGGAAACAAAATATTAAAAAAGATACATTAAAAAGAAAAGTGTAAAAAATACATAACTAATAATATTGCTTTTTTTAAGTGCTTTTTATGATGATCAAGAATATTATACAGTTGAAAAATGCACTAAATCTTCTGCAGACAACTCAAAACTGCAGCATAGGTTGAAGCGAAAAATATTCCTAAAAAAAAAATTCTTTAGATTAACTTTTAATAGTGTAGATTTTTTTTCACAAGCTATTTCTGACTCTCATCTTCTACCAAAGCCATTAAATTCGCTTATTTTTCTTATCAGATTTAGCTGCACAGCTTATCGGGAAAAACTCTGACTTTTTTTAAACTCCGGAAATCGCGTCAAACCTAAAGGCGCTAACAAGCTCTCTGGCACGCCAATCTGGTGATTTCCGGATCTAATCCTCTTAGTCCATTCACATTTACGGAAAATCCTACATTTCATAAATGCTTAGTACATTTTAAATGACAGTGAAAACCGTTGCAGAAATATTTACGCTTTAATATTTTATAGCAAAAATTTACTTATAGTAGTCCTTCAAACCATTGGTTTTTAAATATGTACAGGGTGTCTCAAAAGGTCTTGACACATTTTTAAAACTATTGAAAGCGATAAATTGTCGTATGAATATGCGGTTTGTGTCATATTACTTCACAGGTTTAAGAATTTTTTTTATGACATCGTAAAAGAGGAGGAAAAAGAAGGGGAAAAAAGAAAACAAATGTGTAATTATATGTAAAAGTAATTGCTTCATCATCCCAATTAGAAAAAACCCCATCATGTGAAATGTTTATTCATTACCAGAAGGTCAATGTGTGTTCCGCATGCTGACATGGGATGCAGTTGTTTACCATTTAGATGTTGTTCGAGCAAGACTGTTTTAGTGATTATCTCTCCACTTTAGCCACTAAGTTTTATTTATTTATTGATCAAAAGTGACACTTCGCAGCACATGAAATTGCTTAAATATTGGACGGTATAGATTAATCCTTCCCTATCATATATTCTATTGTATTTAAACATTGTCTACTCATATCTTTCAGTTATCTTTACTAGCGAAGAAGCTATTTGTTTCAATATAACGTTGCAACGCTGGAGAAAACACAGAAGATCCTTCTTCACATGATACCACATACCATACATTCTCACGTTACTCCGAAAATATTATTATTCATTATGAATTTACGATTATAAATAAGTATAATTTCAGTTTAAGTGTGAATCCCCAAAACAGCAATGAATTGAGTCTAATTGCGTGACTATTAAACGAGAGGTATTTAATCGAAGTTGCATAAAGCAGTTGGAGAATGACTGCACTGTTAAAACAACAGGTTACATTTGGCACCATTCAAGGATGAAAAGCTTGTTCACCAGCGGCACTCTATACGATGTCGAAATTGCACCCTTAACATGGGCGAAAATTTGGCACCCTCAACCCAGCATCACCACAGAGGTGAAAAATAGAACCGTGCGGCAGAACATTTGCACCCTTTCTGTTTCCTGTTACTGACTCTCCCCCCCCCCCCCTCTTCCGTGTTGTGTACATTTTTGGATAAAATTGTGTAAATTATTATTTATTGATTTGAGTTATAAAACACTAGTCTCATTTTCCGCATTGAATAGCTCTGAAAATGATTAAATTTTTTAATTTCAGGCATTTGATCACATTTTAACTTTCCAACATAATTTAAAAGTGTTCATTACTTTAATTTGTCTGTTCGTGCTCTAGTTTTCGTACATCCACTTGAATTGCTCAGTAATTTTAATACATTATTGACATTTACTGCAGCAAGATCGTACCGAAAATGAAGAGCGTTGGTATTTGTAAATCATTTACAGGAACAACCGTAAGTATTAAATTATATTGCAATTTTGGAAAAATAAAATCGTTTCATAAAATTTCAAAATTTTAATCAAGAGCCACATATTAAGAGCCGTACGTATATATGACTTGACAGTTGAATATCCGTATTGATGATAAATAAGCACTTTTTTCCAATGTGAAGTTTTTCGACAGATTAAAAGCCAAAACAAATTCTAACGATATATTCATTCTTACTAGAGTGATGAAAAAAAGCTCAGTCATTCGCTTCAAGCAATAACGCCGAGGAATGCTAGTTAACTTACGCACAAGATAATAAATAAAAAAAAAATCGAGATGGAGAAGAAATTTCTTTTTCGAACCGTTTTTTTTTTTTTTTTTTTTTTTTTTTTTTCCCGAGCTCTTATGTTTTGTTTATACGCAGCATCGTTAGAATTTCCCTTCACCATCACATTGTTAACAATAAATCTCTTAGTTAAAAATCCACAAGATTCCTGACAATACAAGCAAGTAAAACCATATATTCCAAATTAATACTTGAAATAACTTTTCAAATATCATCTAATTTAAGCGTTTTGAATAATAAATGTTACTTATCCAATGCTGATAGCTATTTTTAGGTACAATTTATGCATAATAGAAATAGCAAATGTACATAACGGCTAACTGAAGAATCAAAGTACTTTGAAACACTTATAATTATGTTTGGAAGCCTTCAAAGCTACACTATGATCAAATATGACCTGTACTTACGCAAAATTTTGAAGAGTAATTTGCAGAAACCTTTAGTTTTAATCCAGCCTCGTACTTCATTCAATGTAGAAGTGCATCTACGTTGTTAGTTCGTTCGTCCGCCATTGATTGTGGTTGATGAAAGACGTCATCAGAGCGCATGCGCCGACGTTTCACCCTCTTTTTAGGAGGTCCGTCTTCACATCTATTAGCGTCATTCACCTTGCTCACAATTCCTAGCATACATTGCACCCTGAGGCACCGTGTTTTAACCACAGGGAGCCAAATAGCTATTCAAAGGCACCCGTAGTTTTGACAGCGTAGTGTAATCCACTCCCCAAATTGTTTTAATTGCAGTATTTTCTCTACAATTAAATGTTTATACCATGGAAATTAAAATGACGTTTAATATCCGATATATTGTGCTTCTGGAAGAAGAACACTATTGAACCCAGCTTATTGATAAGTATACGTTAAACCTTGTAGAAAATAGCTCGATTTTCTGAGCTTTAGACTCATAAAGTGTTCAGGTACACACTGGGCATCAATAAAATGCATCTTTCTTCTTTCAGGAACTGGCTTGCTCCTAGCACCCATTTTAGTGTTTTATTCTTCGTGTGTTTACACTAATATCATATACGTATTTCCCATAAAGTACCAAGTTTACTAAGTTTTTCTCTTGACAAGTTTTAGACAGACACCTCGACCCCTGCTTCTCTTTTACTAGCTTTTCAGAGAATGTATTTCGTAAATTTACTCTTGTTGATTTCAGTTATTATTGTTTCAACAACTGGCATGTGTGTTAATTAATTTACATATATATTTATCTATTTATTTATTGTCAAAAGGAAAATTTTAAGCAAAAATAATTAACTTCCGTTGCAACTTTTTCTTAATGCTTACCCTCTCTTACGAATGCTTGAATAGCTTAAGCTAAGGCTGAAATATCTCTAAAGTCTTACTCATGCGGTAAGCCACATGTGTGATAGGTACGGGGAACCCGAGGTTGTAATGTAATGTAATGTATATTTATATTTAGCCACAATAATTTAGGCCGTTCATATAGCCACTTAAATTTGTGTTTAAGAAAGGGGGGATTTTCAACATACCTCAAGTCATTTCTCATGTATGCCTGATGCCTAGTGTTCGGCCAATGAGTGAAATTCATAAGAGAGAGCTTTCAGAAAAGTTTTAAATTATTTAAACCCTGTGCAAAATGCTTTTGTAATTTCAGATGGGTGTGCCTAAGTGGTGGGTGGGGGTTTATAAAGAATATTATAGAAACAAAGTGTAAATGATTTGATTACATGTTACTTTTGAATTTCGAAACATTGAAATAAAATTAAATAAAATTGACATATATTCAAGCAAAACGCATTAAAAATGGATGGATCCTTTTCCACACCGAACATTTTTTTTAACAAAGAATTCCTAACAGACTTATATTTAATCGTCAAACTGCACCACGTGGTGTTCTTAAAAAATGCTAGATAGAGGCGTATTCTATGGTAAGTGTGTTAAACTATAAACTAGCGAATTTATATTTGCTAGAACGGATCTCAAACGGGTATTGGAAATTGAGATAAAAGATTCCCGTGCGAGACACGGGCATGTGCAAAGTCTCCGGTAACATTTGCTCGTGACGGGTGCGCGTAAACGTGTTAAGTGTTTAATTTCCTTTGATCTAGTAATGTGGAGATTGTTACGACGAAAATGGTACTTAAAGTGCTATGAAAGAAGTGTTGCACTATGTATAAGTGTGCAGCAATAAAGTAATATTTTAGCAAAATACAAGTTTGTCGTCGATACATTTGTATTGCGTACTAAAGGTTAATTTTTCATTCGCACATGCCAAACAAAGTCAACATTATCACTATATGTTTAAGTAAGTTGCATCATTCGAAAATATAGGAGAAATTCTTTACTTGAAAATATCCTTCTGACGCAGATCGTTTCTGTACATCAGAACCAGTGTTATAAAAGCGATTCTGGGCCAATTCGGATTTTCACGCATGCGCTTTGAATTCTACTAAAACTATAGTGCAAGGTCCCTCCATCAATTTGAGTTAATAAAACTTCAGAATTCGTGAAACGTTACACCTGTTAATGCTGGTAATTTTACAAATTTTGTTTTTTTACAGTGTGTATGCTGGTTAAAATAAATGCTTCTAGAGATTGATTTGTGTTATTCCTTCATATGTTTGAAAAAAGGCGTATTGCGCATTATTTTCATTGCAAAATCGCATTACAAGCTTTTATGAGCATTTTTCGTATGTTTGTGTACTACATTCCTCTTATTGCATTTACTTACAAACATAATCAGTTACACAATTATGTATGTATATATACGTATGTCCAGATAAATCTAGAAATAAAGTATTTTTATGATCCAAACTCAAATACTCAAAGTAGCAGAATATCCGAGAAAAAAAAAACTGAAATAAAAACACTACAGCTTAAGCTAAATCTCAATATTTTCTATCAATCCAACAGCTGTGTACGAATATTTAATCTAACGCAAAAAAACGGGAAAAACCATAGCTCAGCTCTAAAGAGAATTTGCATTTGCTTGAATTACTTGTCAATATTCAGAACTGAGACACGCGAGAACGTGCTATTCCGAAAGCTGCTGCAAAATCGAGCAATGATATGTTCCCCTATGCTAATGTCATTGATGAATTTAAGCCACCAAACACGAGCTCGAGCAATTCGTGACTAGTTACACCTTTCTGTGTAGTCAAGCCGGCTTCAATCGGTATCACGGAATCACGCTAGCAAGAAGTCCATGTGCGTATACGTTGTACTAGAGTATATTAAGTTCACGGAAAGGCCAATTCCTAGCTAAAGATATTGATAAAATGGAGATTTATGGAAGGAGGTTTTTAACGATCGGCGTTCTTCTTAGAAAAATAAAGAAATTAGGCTTGTTGAAAAAAGTATTTACCGAGTTCCTGATAAAAGAAATGCTATTAACAACATAATTTGTCAAATGGTACTCAAAAAACACTTACTCCATTGATAGAAAGGTCACTGTCTTATGGTTACCAAATAAAAATAAATGTATACAGTAAGCGCCGCTTAATGTTATCACGGTTAATGTTATCATTCGCTTAATGTTATCAGAATTACGAAGTCGGATATTGTAATCAGCGTCTTCGTTTATTGTTATCACTTTTTCATAAACTTTCTCAATTTTTTCCCCGTTTTTGTTCCTCAATTAACAGAAATACATATGCCAACCCTGACGAGACTAACTTTCTGTGTAGCATTTTGTGGTTTTCAAAGCAGTTCAAAATTTTTCTAGGAATGGAGCTACAGAAAGTTCGCCCCCAGTGACCACAGACTCCCCCTAAGAAAACTTTCTTTTGCACCTAAAATAACTCAGTCGCTATTCGCTGGACATGCTGCAGGAATTGATGTAGGACCTCCATTTTTGTCATTACTTTGTAAACTATTAAAAATTGTGTCGAGATTAAAAACAAAGCGAAGTTACATTAAAATTAAAACAACAAGCAAAACCATGCTGGAAAAGATAGAAAAGCTGGATTTGCTTTGAAATTGGTTTACGAATGCCAGGGAAAACGGTCATATTTTACTTCACCTATTACTATGTGATTAAAAATTGCATAGTTTAGCTTTAACTTTTTATAATTCAGATATTTCCATTCTGTTAATTTAATAATTTATAATTTAAAACTGCGTTCAGTTGAGTCACTATGATTTTAATTTAAGGTTGCCAAAATAAATGCACCTTAATTGGAAAAAAATCATTATTTTGTGTCTACTGGATTCTTTTCGGTTATTGTTATCAGTCGGTTATTGTTATCAAATTATATTTGTCCCAAAGTAATCACATTAAGCGGCGCATACTGTATTTCGTAAATAGCCGCACTCACAAACAAAAATTAAAACATACACATATCACCCAAATTTTGCGTTTTCAATTGAGATTGCATTGCATGCTTTAAAGTCATTTGAAATTAATTCTTAGATGTGGAGACTATATCAAAATTCAAAACAATTCCTTTCTACTCAGTTTTCGTCAATAAAGTTACAGCTATTTTTTCGTTTTAGATTTATGCAATCAATTAATGTACAAAATAAAATATAAATAATATAAAAGAATAAAACAGAAATACAAAAGTAAAATAGATTCGTAAAAATATATATGTCAAAAGTAAGTCAAATAATTTGAAAAAAAGAAAGTATTGTACATATTGAAGTGAGGAGAGGTATTTCTTTAGATCTTTGTCTTTCTCCCAATAATAACTTCCTTAGCAAAAATAGTGAATAATAGTGCTACAACGCTACGAGTACAATTGGAACAAATTAGAACAAACGCCCTGTGTTTTTTTTTTTTAACTTTTTATTTGAATAATATCTCGGTCAATTTCACATTTCAAAAAAGTAATTCGCTCTTGCCAGGAAAGGTAAAATATACATTAATCCTGAACTGAAAGGTAGTTTTCTTTCAAAAACGAGCTGATATGTGCATCACATGACTTCCTTTTACTCCAATTTAATGTCATGTTCTCATTATTGGCAGTTTTAATATGATTCAATAGTTTACTCTCTAAATATCACCGACATTAGCCAAATTGAAACCAAATTAAAAAAAAAAAAAAAAATTAAATCGCCAAATTTGTCGCCAAGTTGGCGACAAAACTTCGACCAAAAGACTGACGATATATCGCCAAGTGTCCGCCAAATTATAACACCACGTGAGTTTACATCGAAACAATGTGTGATTTTACATTAAGAATGATTTCCCCTCCAAAAAGGCGCTAAAGATCCTCTTTGAAGCATACGAATGCAACCAAAAAGGAAGGTGCACAACTATACCCCACTAGGAGTCTATGTACCAAATTTCAACTTTCTAGGACATTCCGTTCTTAAGTTTTAAGACATACATACACACATACACATATACGCACATACGCCCATACATACGTGCATACAGACGTCACGAGAAAACTCGTTGTAATTACCTCGGGGATCGTCAAAATGGATATTTCATGTGTCTGTACGTTTCTAGACACATATCCACGTGTGGTCAGGTTGAAAAAAAAAACTCAACATTTATTTGGGGGTGAGCAAAATGGAAATTAAGGCCGATTTTTGGGTGAAATTGTTTTCGCTTTTTGTAAAAGGAATTAAAAATATATGAAACACCTTTTGAGAATGTTTACAAACTATTGAAGAGCTGCTTAACTTGGCTCTCTCAAAGGCTTTCTTTTAATTTCTTTCTTTTTTTTCTTTTTTTTTTGAGATTTGAAATTTTGAGGATATTCTTTGCTCATTTCAGAAGAAAAAACTCATATCGTTAATAGCACCAGCATAAAAGCATACAGAATTTCTGAAATCAAAGACAGGTTGGAACTTGCTCTACTTGAAGGTAAGAAACTTGATCTAGAAACCTCTTGAAGTAGAATGTGTGCTTGTGAAAGTGGGTGTACTAATCCACCTGATCTAACAAAACTAGAGCAGATCCACGGGTCCAAAGATGTTCACGAAATTCAAGAACAAGAGAGGGTTCACAGAAACTTTCTCTTAGGAGTTTCTTAGAGCCCACTCTTGGGAGCCCGCTGTCAAAGGTTTAACATGGGATTGTATACAAACTTCGCGATATGACGTATTATTAATATGTTATTATTTATTTCATGTTGTTATTTATTATGTTATTATTCAAGCGGAAATGAATAGTACAATTTTATTCTCAAAATGCATTTTGGATGCTTAAAAAAAAAAAAAAAAAGTTAAAAGCAAAGTATTGGACTGACATTTTATTTACTTTATAGTGTCAGCCAAATACCATAGTTTTAACTTTTTTTTTAAATCATCTGAAACATATTTTAGGAATTCAGCTGATTCCATTGAACATATCCAATAATCCAGAGGAAAAGATCGTTTGTACGACGCATATTTTGAGGTTCAATTCTACAAAATACTTGGTGTTTTGCTTTAAAAATATCAGTTAGTTACACATGAAATTGACTATTGTAAATGCTATTTTCAAAGCTCGATTGTACAAAATTTTATATAACATTTTCTTCCTTACTTTTCTGAATACAGCGCTGAAAACAAAAAAATGTAAAAAAAAAATAATAATAATAATAATAGAATAAAATGTTACTTTAAGTTTTTTTTCGAATGCATTTATTGCTCAAAAGCGTTGTTGTTCAAATCCACGCTTACGAAGAACATGCTTGAAAGACAACTTCAGTTTATGTCAAATAGGTTAGATTAACTCACACGTTTGTGACAGCTCTTCATTTAACATTCCAATCTTTCTTCAACGCATTCATGACCTTTTCAGTTACTCCCTCCGAGTTTTGAAAGAAACTTTGAGTTTGAAAAGAGTTTTGAAAATCTGCCAGTACATCAACTGGTAGAGGCAAACTTCAATTGCTGCCTTTTCCAAATTCTTTAGAAGATACATTGTACTTATTCCACGAATTTTGAGGTATTGTAAAACAGCGTGTACTGCGTGCCTTTTTGAAGTAACACTTATTATCAAATGGATGTAAGACTTGTATCTTTTTAAACAATTGCAGAACATAATTAATAGTCATAAAAACAATATCTTTCATTTCTTCTTCCATAAAACCAAAGCAAATGCTTTTTCCAAGTAATATAAAAAATACCATGCTCATTTAATTAGTATACTGATTTGAATAAATGTTTTATTCTAACTCATATTTTATAAAATATAGCCATTTAGTTTGGTATATAACATTATAGCACTGTTGAAAAATTTATTCGTTAAATGCCGAATCACATAATAACATATAATAAAAATTAATATCTTAAAAGTACAAATGCAAAATACTGTGTACTATAGGCGGACAATCGACAAATTCAAGTTTAATTTTAAAACATAAACGTAGGAAATACTGTTTGTGTTCAGAAAGTATTTTAAAAGTGGCATGACTGCGCTGGCATACACCGTTCCTTAAAAAATGCATTTTTAATAACTTTGTCTCGTTCCATTGGAAAACAATTAGCAATAATAATTTATTTGTTTAAGTGTATGTATAAGTTTGGGTATTGTGCCTTATGCATATCATTTGCTATATTGGGATTTGGCAATGTTCCAACTTAAAAACATAATGCATGAGGTGTGTTTGCATTAGCTGAGATAATAACTTAATTTGTCTGGAAATGTTAATGGCTAATATTTCTGTATGACAGATAGTACCATAGAGTTTGTGAGATAAAAGTAAAATTTCTTGGAAAGTAATATATCTTTGGTATTTGATATTGTTGCGAATAAGGAAATTTCGCTTTTATTAGCAAATAATTTCCTATGGATTTTCAGGGGCAGTTCAGTTTTTCTTAAAAATATTTTGTGAAGAAAGCAATTGGGTTGTAGATCAAATTCGAAAGATCGGAGTATATCCCAAAACACTAAATCTTTCGCAAGGGTACTGCTTCAGACTTTCGTACTAAATAAAAAGAAATACTGCTTCCTATTCTAGAGATATTGAATTCCGACCAATATTTTTGACCCTGACATCTGCACATATATTTTTAAATGAGTAACTTTTATCCTTCATCGGGAAAAAAACGTAGATTTATCTTAATGTTCCCTGAGGGATATAACTCAGCGGAAGAACCTTTGTACGCTGAAGTTATCATTCGTTCTTTTTTTCGAGTCAAGCTCTTATCTTTTCACTTTTATCGATGATGACAAATATAGAACAAATTCTTTACCAGTTTAAAGCTAACAAAATATACCTTCTGGTAAATATTGTCTTGTATTTTATAGTTTTGCATTGGAGAGGTATATCATGTTTTTTCAAGTAGAAATAACGGAGTTTGGAGTTTCTTGGAGGTAGCAACAATTGAAAGCTCCTTGCCTGAATGTGGTGCTTTTATTTCTTAGAAGAGATAAGTTTGTAACAGAAATTAACGGTATAGGTTGGAAAAAGTTATACTTTTTATCTTTTTTAAGTTTCTGAAACTAAAAGATTAATCGTATGTATTATACATGGTTTCTGAAAAGCGTCTCCAGACATTCTAGATGGAAACGTATATTTTACATTACACTAGATTCGGTTAATCCAGATTTAAATTACTTCACCCTCTTTTAACTCTTTGTTAGAATTAGAGTCATATTTGTCTCGTCTCACAGTTTGAAAATGTAGTCAATATACAAGAAATTAGTTCGGAGACTAAAACATAGGTTGCCGAAGGCGCAAGGTCTTTTTTTTATCATATATCATATATAAATCTTTTTTTATCTATATATATATATATATATATATATATATATATATATATATATATATATATATATATATATATATACAGCAAAGACCTTGGGTCAAGCCCACAACAATGTAGTTCAGAGGCAATTAATTGCCTCTCCTTCGCTTTGATTTGTAGATTTACAGCAATTCTTGTGTGTCTAATGGTGCTAGCAAAAGGGTCGACACGTTGAACTTGCTGGAGAAAAGGAGGCGTTGGTCTTGAGAGGATTTTTAACACCTTTGAGCCACTACCACCTGCATCCCTTTAGCTGGTATTGCCAGTTCTCTCTTCAAGAGTCAAGATTTATGTAAATTATAGTTACAGTGATTTTCACGCAATAATGCCAAAGAAATCAATTCTTGTCGGTTCGACGAAGAATCATGAAAGTCCTGCTTATTTTGGAAAAAAAAAGATCCAATGCTGACTCAACTAAAAATGCGTAAAACGCCTCATACAACATGGAGTAGTTTAGACAAGTATAAATCCGCAGAAGGGTTTTGGTAGACATAAGAAGATAGAATTTGAAGAAAATTTAAACGACCTTTTCGGCATTGCGCACGGAAATACAAAAAAATGATAATAATCACAGAAAATAAAAAGTTTTCAGAAATGCAATAGAAGGAGATGTCCTCTGCCTGTTTGCTGGGAATAGATTAGAAGAAAAAAACTGTTATCTACTGAAATAAAGAAAGCTGCGCGATATTGAAAAGGAAGAAGAAAGCGGAAAAGGGTCTTCTGTGGCGCAAGAAAGTGTAGAAATGGTAATTTGAAGTCCAAATTACCTTGTAAATAATCCTAAATTTCTTAACAGAGCAAGAGAAAAACTTCGATAAGTAAAATCACGAGAAATAAAATCAAATTTCATGATTTTAAACTTGGACTTTGTAGTTATTCACTGTTTTACAAAGCTATATCGAGATCTAACTACAAGAAAGAAAAGTCGATAGGTTTCCTGTGATAGCCACAGATCCAAATAGTCCGCATAAAGAATGGAAGCAGTACATACCAATGCAAAAACAATATTTATAAGTTTCAGTGACAATTTTAGTGTGCAAAACGAATGCAAATATCTGCAAATGGATTTGCACCAATTCAAGTTTTAAGCTTGTGGCACACTGAACAAAAAGTCGCGGAAGGCGCAATTTACACTACAATGACACAAAAACCGTGTTGTGGAGTAATGTTTGCAAACATTCAAAGCTTTTGTTCGCTTGAAATACGCTGAATGGTTTATTTTAGTTTTATAAAATGTGTACTTTATCAAAACGCCAAAGCATAAAGCAAGCAAAAAAAAAAAAAAAAAAACCCTACTGTAAAATATGAAACGGTATCTGAAAAAAAAAAAAAAAAAAAACATGAGATGCAAAAAAAGATTTATGTTCTGAAGAAATAAAAGAAGTATCCCGTGACTCGCTATCTACAAAGGGAAACAAGATATTTCATGTCCTAATATCAGTTCGTAAACCGAAGTTGAAGCAATGGATCACGTCACATGATATATGCCAATTATAAAGAGAAAAAATTGAGAAGCTCAAAGGCACGCCACAATGAAATCATTACCATTATTGATTATGAAATAAAAAATAGAAAACATATACAATGCTACATCTCTAAATATTCACTAAAAGTGTAATAGTTAAATAATGAATACATTTCAGTCCCGTGCAAACGCCAAGCATACTCAGAATATTTCAATATAGTCTGCTCATTTTACTGCAGAAATACCTTTAGTCATGGAGATTTCGGTTGTCAAGGTTTGTACAACAGTCTCAGCATTTTATGTATGCTGGAGCTTCGATTTAAATCTGCAGGTGTTTCATATATCACGACTGTGGGATTTTCTTGTCTCTACTATTGTGAGAATCATCATATATGGAGAAAGTTATTCCTATTCCTATATTTTTTCCTAGGGTGTCAAAATTTGCTTTTTCGAAATTGATTTTCTTTTAGAATTCGGCTGCGTAAGCATAAAAGGAAACATCATCACTTTTACTTCAAAACCAAATATATTTGTTTCTTTTTTAACATACAAGACGATTATAGCTAGTTTAGTGTAAACTGCTCCTAATCTTTATGATGAAATATTTTACCCATAAATAAACAGAGTTTCGGGTAACATAAGTTTGACAACATTGAGAGCTTCGTTGGTGAGTCATTCCACGTCAACTGACCAAATTTTTCAAGTCGTCCCTACTCGACCATCTCCGATTTGGATGAAATTTTATAAAAGCGCCTCTGAAACTAACCTGTGCAAATTTTCAGCTTCCAAGATTCAAATCCTGACGATCTAGGATTTAAGAAAAATGTTATCCAAAATGGTGGATCACCTTTTTGTGCCATATTACCAAGTTTAGACTATGTTTACAGAAAATTTTATCTCACTGCAAGCCTGAAATTTTAGACGCTTAAAGTACGTTTGGCCGTTAATATATTAAAGCAGGTTTGTGAATATGAGCTCGTTAGATTTCGTGTAGCATGCGTGTGAACTTGTGAAAAAGCGCGATGGGGAAATTTTTCCTGGATTTTAAGTTCTCATAAAATCTGAAAAAAAAAAATTAAAAGCTTATCTTTGTGATTCCATTGTAAAATACTTGTTTTTAATGGGTTATAGTTGCAGAGCTTAAATACCTATTTTTTAAAAGATATTTTCGTTTAAAGTGGCTATCAAATCCGTTGAAGTGAAAAATAGCCTATTTTCAAGGCGTTATAGCTCAAGTTTGTCACCGTGCATCTTCATTTCGTTAAAACCATTAGAAATAAAATATTTTTCCTTCCAAAATAAGTTTTTTTCTCTGATGGTGTTCTTTCGAATAAGGATTAAAAAAAAAATGAGCTTGAAATTATGTCTGTCGTAACGAATTGCCATGTTTAAGCTAAGATTACGGGAAATCTTATTGCACTGGAAGCCTGAAATTTTAGAAGCTCAAATTACTATCGGTTGTCAATATGTTCTAGTACTTTTATGAGTTTGCGTTTATTAACTTTTGTGTAGCAGGCATGCAAACTCTTGACAAAACGCAGTGGATACACCTTTTCCTGGATTTCAAAATGTAATAAATTCTGAACAAAAATGATTCAAAAGCTCGTACTTTGTAGTTCTACTGTCAATGTACATGATTTTGATTGGTTATAGTGTCAGAGCGTAAATAGTGATTTTCTAAAAGATATTGGCATTCAAATTTACTATCAAAGTCGTTAACATGAAAAATAGCATGTTTTTAATGCCCTGTAACACTGTCATTAGCGAGAAAATCTCGTTCTACAATAAATAAAGATTGGTCAATGCCGTGATCAAATGTTATAAGTCAGAAATAGTTTTTTTATTAATCTTTTAAAAAGAAACTTTGTAAATGAAATATGATCGAAAAAGATAATTATCTTTCTGTGTCTGGTGTATCAGTCTGCTTTCTGGACCTTTCTGTTTCTATCGTATTTAGTTTGCAAAATAACTTTTTAAAAGCCAATTAAAAAACTTTTTCTGACTAATAACAGTTGCAAAATTAATAAAAGCCGGTTTCCATGGCATTCATCCTTCTTTATTCATTGTAGAACGACATTTTCTCGTGAGCGAAAAATAGTATTACAAGCTCATTTTTTCATGCCCACGATCGGAAAGAAAAGCTACTTTTTTAGGAAAAAATATGTTATTTCTAATGGTACCAACGAAAAGAAGATGCAAGGTGACACACTTGAACAGGCTATTTTTCATCTGATCTATTTTGATAGCCAATTGGGATGCCAATATCTTTTAGATAGAAAATCTATATTTACGCTCTGCAACTATAACTCATTAAAAATATGTATATTGACAATATAGTTAAAAATTTCGAGCATTTGAATCATTTTTGTTCAGAATTTATGACATTCTACAATCCACGAGAAAGTTTATCCACTGCGTTTTTCCAAGATTTTGCTACATAAAAGTTAATGAACTCAAATTCACAAAAATACCAGAACTTGACAATCGAAAGTACTTTAAGCTAATAAAATTTCAGGCTTCCATGTTATAAAATTTCCCTTAATCTGAACCTAAACATGGCAATTCGTTACGACAGACAGAATTTCAAGCTCTTTTTTATCCTTATTCGGAAGAACACCATCGAAGAAAAACCTTACTTTGAAAGGAAAAAATATATTCTTTCTGGTGGTTTTAACGAAAGGATTAAATGCGAGGTGACAAACTTGAGCTATAGCAATTTGAAAATAAACTATTTTTCACTTGAACGGTTTTGATAGCCACTTTGAATGGCATTATCTTTAAAAAATAAATAAGCTTTGCAACTGCAACCCATAAAAAACAAGTGTTTTTATAATGGAATCATGAAGCACGAGCTTTTGAATTATTTTTGTTCAAATTTTATGACAACTTAAAATCTAGGGAAAAAAAATCATCTCGTTTTCACAACTTCACGAGCATACTACACAGAAACTAACGAGATTAAATTCACAAAAATACTTGAATATATTAACGGTCAGGTATACTTTGAGCGCGTAAAGTTTCAGGCTTCCAGTGCAATAACATTTCCAGTAAACTTGATCTAAACTTGCCAATTTGGCACAAAAAGGTGATCTGCAATTTGGATCATATTTTTCGGAGATCCTAGATCCTCTGGATTTGGATCTAGGAAGCTTGTAATTTGCATAGGTTAGTTTCAAAGGCATCTCTACACCTCTATAAAATTTAATCCAAATCGGAGATGGTCGAGTAAGGACCCCTAGGTCACTTGAAATGGAATGACTCAGGTGACAACTAATTTCGAACAAATACTTGAGAAAAAAAGCACTTTTTAATGTATTAATAAAAATAATATTAAAATGTTTTTTCGTAAGAAAGGTATTTAACTCAGACCGGCATTTTTTCCTCATGTAAGCATTAATTGTATCATATGTATCTCAAATTTTAAGTATTTTCCCTCATATATATATATATATATATATATATATATATATATATATATATATATATATATATATATATATATATATATATATATATATGGGGAGAGACTGTTATTTTAGCATATACTAGCTTTTGTAAATTTATGGTGCATAAAATTCAATGAAAAAAAGGTAGGTGCGGGTAATAAGGCCTACTTAAGGGACATTTGAAATAAAATAAAAACATTTAACAAAAATTCATCAGTTTTGCAGAAAACAAGCATGAAATAAAACATTTTTTTTAAAAACCTTGGCATTAGGCCTTATTATACTATGGTAGGATAATAAAGCCTAAGAACTTTAACGCTCTTAAATAATCAAAATAAGCTTATAACATTAATAATTAAGATCAATTTTAATTAGACATGGATTAATCATGCTTTAAGTCTTCAAAAAAAAATATCTTTGTTTAACAACCGTCAGGACACTTGAAATTATATTTGTCATAGACTCACACCGAAGCATTCCTTATGATACCACTTGCAGCATTTTAGATATAGTCTCATGCCATTCATCTTATCATCTCACAAGTGTGTGACAGTACCAAATAGCATCGTTTTTTTAGTATCATTTCCTTCATTGAGAGTTTACGTCTTTTCTATTTTCATCTCTTTCGTGTTTCTGTTAAATAAGTCTTTAATGACTGGGATTCTCTGATAATTAATGGCTTTTCTTCTTTCTATTCCTTTCCTTTTTTATAATTTTCTCTTGTGTAGGTATAAGATCCTGAAATGCTGTACTTTTTAATTTAGCGAACCGCACATTGTCTTTTTCATCGTCCGAACAAGAACCGTAAACCATTTGGTAAAACTTTTCAGAAGGTGTGCTTGGGATACTACTATAACACTGAACCAATTAGTAAATAATCGTAACTACTTATAAACATCCATAATATATTGAGAAATATTTAAAATAAGAAATAAATTGACAAACATTGTTGCAAAAACAAAGGAGTATAATGAGGCCTACGATCAAATTTAATAGGCCTTATTAGCCGCTGACATCGTGTACAAAGAAGTACACAAAAATACAATAATTGGTTTATATATATAATTCAGACATCAAAGATTGATAGAAACAGTGACAACAGAACACTGGAGCACAAAACTATGTCTAAAAGTGTAACATTATAAAAATTATTTGAGATTCAGTCTGACGATTTTTTATTATTCGCGTTGCACAACCGCTCTGCGTAAACGAATCGCGTCGCACTTGTCGCAACAAGTGAGAAACATGTTGCAACCACTATGAAGTGCCATCTATGAGTTTTAGTTACCCCACGAGTGCGTCCTCAAGTGGATATGAACATTTTGTATTTTTCTTACTTAGACCTTATCAGCCGACAGGCCTTAATACCCGTTTCTACCTTACTTGATGACTGGAAAAAAGACTCGCTAAGAGCATGATATGATGAACATGTTCTAATTAAAACTTTTAAAAGTAATGGTTTTCACGTTTCTATAAAAGTCGTTTTTATTTATGATGCAACAATTATGGCTTTATGCTCTCTTGTTGAAATACTTATGCATACAATGGGTCATAGATATACAGCTTGTTGGGTATTTTTTATTTGCTGCAAGCAAGGAATCTGGCAGTGTAGAGTTTATCCAATCCTGAGGGGATATCCTAAACTTGCTAGCGTTTTTCTCGTAAACTATAGGTCGCAGAGATACAGTTATTTGGAGAATGCACTGCAAGTGAGAAATCTGGCATTGCAATGTTTGCGATGTCCTAAAGGGACATCTTACTCATTAAAATATAGCTCTGCAGGTACGATTGAAAATCATTGCGATATTCTAATTTTGCAAACATTTTCGACTCGGTTTATTTACTATACCATATACTGGACTATGACTAATTGCCGAAAGATCATATTTTCGGTAGGTCTTATTTTGGACTTGACGATAACTCATCAATACTTTAATCAAATGAACTTCACTTTCTAGAATATGATGCTGAAGTTTGTCATATAAATGAAGTAAGATAATCATTTGTCTGAGCACTCAGATGAGCTTCGGAATTTGTAATGAGCAGACGCTCATTCGAAGTAAATCATATTTGGAGTTTATTGGACTGTCTCAAACGTCGTATTTATCATTAAACATGATCTTGCAATGAATCGAATCGTATTAAAGCTACGTTCCGACAACTAATGGGACAAAATCCGAATAGACTGTTATCAGGCGCCATGATAATCATTGCCTAGGCTCTGACGCCATCAAAATTCATGGAACACTAATTCCTGAAGCTCAAATACATTCGACGCGTTTAGAGTACTTAAGTGAAATCATATGATTTATGTATGACTTTGGCTTTTTAAGAAAGCGCTGGTTAATTAAAAAATACAAAGGTTTTTTTCTTGGTATTTTTCTATGAAAAGGATATGTAATCTCCTAATGATAAATGTTCCACACATAAGGCTCACAAGAAGAAAATATGAAGTCATTTAATTTTGTTTTGAGAGGCAAGAAGTAAAAAAAAACTCACTGCAGTTATTGCCGCAGATTTGAGTTGGAATTTTTTTTGAAGAGTAGAGGAAAGTGGGATAAAACCGGGAAGTCGGGAGCAAACCGGGGCCAGAAGGGGGTTCTGGCTCCTGTAAGCGCTGCAATCACGTAGCCAAGAGAGGAACTTCCTTCCACCTTGTTTTAATCATCGCTAGATCCACTTTTCATGATGATAGCAGAAAAAATTTGACATAATTGATATGTTTACATATTAGAAACATTCACCGTTTTACGCTAAGTGGCAAGAATATCTGATATCATTTCATAAAATGGTGTAGACTACTTGCTTTGTAACTGGTTTTCAAAAATAACCGTCTTATTCCTGTTAATTAATTTGCATACAGAATTATTCTTAGCTGGTGATGAGTTTTTGTACTTTTTTATTTGAAAATCAAATTCCGTAAACTTAATTTTCTCCCTTCTTATTAATTAAATATTATTGTTATTAATTCATTTAAATTGAAGGGAATAGCGAAAACCACTTCCGTCAGAGTGTTTTCAAGAAACCAAAATGATGTAAGTGGCAAAATTAAAAATTTATAGATAACCAAAACAAATATTAGGTGAAACTATCCTCTGTTTTGGGGTCAAAGATAGTACTAGTAGCCCTGGTAGGTTCTGTTATACAGCATGATTTTAAAAAATTTTCAATTAAATCCTACCAAGGACCTTATCCTTAAACCTGTTTTATTCAAAACTTGAAAATGTCCACTTACATTCCTTTGCTTCTCACTGCTTCATTAGTAAAAAAAAAACCGGTCAGTCAGTTGAAGTCATTATTTACCGCATTGGCTGCTAGGGACGAGATAACTCGTCCTCCAGAATTAGGCTGTATGCGCTAGGGACGAGATAACTCGTCCTCCAGCCAGCACGTTGCTATATTTTTTCAGCGGGTACAATTGGCTTTCCTGGTTGTTCTGCCGCGCATAGACAAACATTTAGACAAGGTTCAAAACGAGAACACAAAATCGCGTCTCTACCGCGTTTGCTGTGAAAACATTTTCTGATGCAAGTAGGCGTGCGCGCGATCAAACAAGATAGCGCGCGAGTTTTGTGTGCTGTAGTCTGTGAGTAAGTAAAAACGTAAAATGAGCAAACCTAAGTATATGTCTTACATATGTAAGTATATGTAAAAAAATGCGCCGTCTGCCATTCTCTGAACATTCGAAAAGAATTGCATTATCAAAGCAAAACATGTGCGTCCAAACCGACCTTATGTGTTGTCTCTTGCTTTGAAAAATATAAGTGGAAAATTTCTAGAAATAAATATATATAATTTGTTTTGTAAGCTGTATTATTCGTGAATCACTGCAATAAAACTGTTTTCCTTCAAATTGTTTCAAATAATTAGCTTAGCGCAGGGAGTCCATATATAGGCTTTCGACGACGCAGTCAATGTGTTAAAATAGGCAGTAATATGGAAAAATCTCTAAGCATTCAAATGCGTTTTTTTTTAAGTTTTTTTATCTATTTTTTTGACTGGCAGAATATATTCCCTTGTAACCTTTTATTGCTATTAGTTTTATGTTTATTTGTGAAGTATTAAACACGTTTTATTTACATTATAACTCATACAATATAATAAGGGTATATTCTTAATACATCGAATACAAATACAATGAAATACGCGTTCCAGATAAATAAGTGCTCAGTCTCGTTTCAACTGCCATTACATTGCGTGAATCCATTGCATTGGGTAAATAACAGGAAAATTCTAGTAACAACGAATATAATTTACGGTCTCTTGGAGTTCGTTTTACTGGATTTAACACTATACAATTAATAATATTACACTACATATTAAACTCAATAACAATTACTCTAACTCTAATAACACTTTAAAACAATTAAATAGTACTTTTACTGTTCAATTTGATAAAACGTGTGCTATTTTTTAAAATTCTTATCGTAGTTTCAAAGGAGTGCTTTAACTACTATAAAGACGATCCACATAAAATGTATCCCAAGTAAAGGCGTCCGATAAGAAAAAGTTTCTTTAAGGATCTTGCATATAATCTGTCATTACAGTCTGCTTTTGACGATACAATAGTTTTAAACGATTCATCGATCACTGATAACGTTACTTTAGGGTATAGAGACAATAATAAATCAGTAGTCTTAAGTCTATAAGTTTAAATAACAAAATGCTTAAAAAACCTTTTTTTAATAAATCACATACTCGGCGTAGAAAACGACGAAAGAAAACTTTTTCGAAGAATCGTTTAAAACAAATAAGCGAGAAAAGATTCGTCAGTGAAAAACATTTAATTCAAATGGGTCACTAGAGATTCGTTATGTATTATTTATCTTCGAAGATATTTATAAAGCACGAAAGTCTGAAAACCTTTATTTGCAGTTGAAAGTGAGTAGGAGAATGAATAGTAGCTTATTAAACTGTAAAACACTGTTGTTCCATTACAGTAAGATTAGTTTCTACTTTGCCTTGGCTTGCATGATACAAAGGCTCTGAATTCTTTATTACGAATCATTATATAGGGTCTGGTGGGGGAAAGTGGTCAATGGGGTAAAGTGGTCATTCATCAAATAAATGGTTATAGCTTGGAAATAAATGTTCAAGTGAAAGTGAAAATTTTATTATAGAGTAAGGCAGTTAGAAACTACATTTTGAATACAAAATGTTACAACTGGCAAAATTTTATTTGGTGAAAAAAAATATTTTGTGTGAATATGAAAAGTTTTAAAATCTTAACACCTCTTTTAACTTCGTTGAGAAATTTTGTTTGTTAGAATTATGAACTGATTGACTGCATAGGAGGCTTCCTACATGTCTCAAGAACTCTTACTCATTAGAACAATTTAAGTAAGATGGGGTAAAGTGGTCATAATATTAGGCTTAACAAATATTACTCTTCTAATGTCACTTAATCGTTAAGTATAAGGCAGATATAAATTAAATATTAATTTCACTTAATATACTCGCTTATACTCGTATATATATATATATATATATATATATATATATATATATATATATATATATATATATATATATATATATATATATATATATATATATATATATATATATATATAAGCACTTATATACTCAGGTAGACACGAATACACGTGTACGTACTCGAGTAGACACTTACATTCAAGCATATGATAGACAAGTAAACAGGGTGAATTTAAACTTTTGAGCAAATTATTAAAATGTGTTTGAGGGGAGGATAAGAAGCAAGAATCATAAGGAACATATGGTCACAAAAACAACGCTACACGCACGCAAAGTCAGAAACTGATGCATGCAAAACAGATGAAATTTATTACACAAAGAAAATTTTACACAACATTTTAGGCCTCAAGAAAGTTTTAAAGCGATTGATGAAATTTGCGGCCGGCAGCTGTAAGACATGCATCGCAATCACAAAGCACTTTCTGTTACAATAACGAGACTTTTGAAAAAGTTTCATCTGTCGCTGCGCCTTTGTTGCGATGCTTGTATTAGAGCAACTACTGGCCGTAACGTTTACAACTGCTCTAAATATTTCTTAAAAACTAAAATGTTGGGTGAAATTATCTTTGTATAACAAAATTGCAAATTGTTTGCATCCATCAGTTTCTGACTTTGTGTGCATGTAGCGCGTCAGCGAGCCTAATATCCTTATAATACTTTGCTTCTTATCCTCCCCTCTCATACTCCTTAGATTTTTACCCAAGAGCTTGGATTCGTTCTGTTGGCACACATGTATATAAACTTATATACTCGTGTATACAAACATGTACTGGTGTATGCACGTAAATGTACGTATATACGTCTATACTGGTATATACTCTCGTGTTTGCACGTATACATACGTATATACTGTGCTTCGCAATATATATATATATATATATATATATATATATATATGAGTAGATACGTACAAACACGCACTGGATGTATCCACGAATTAACTCGTGTATGTGTGTATGTACACTTATATATGCGTGTATACGTCTACTGTACACGTATATACTCAGGTATGCACGTATGTACTCGAGATACAAGTGCATACACGAATATGATGTTCGTTTACACGCGTATATACCCGTACGTACAAATGGCACGTATACGAGGGGGACACAAAAGAAACCGGACTAACGGTGCGATGCCAATAATAGATGTACTAGAGTGTTCTCCAGCTAGAGGGCTCCAGTAGAGACCTTCACAAACCAGCTGTGCAAGTGGCATCAGTTTAGTTTATAACGTATGATCGTAGTGTTAGTTTTCTCAGGTGTTGTTGCTTTCCGCCTGCGAAATTATCATGGCAGATTTAAAAGAACGAACTGTAAGCTTGAAATTTAGCTTCCTGCTTGAAAAGTCGGTAACGGAATAGCTTACCAAATGCTTCAACAAGCTTTCAAGAACGATGCTATGGGTTTGGGCGCTTTAAACGTGGTAGCATGAATGTTGAAGATCATGCTCGCTCTAAGCACTCTTCAACGTCTCGAAATGATGAAAACGTTGAAAAAATCCGCCAAAAAATCAACGAGAGTCGTCGTTTTACGATTGACGAAACTTTAGAAGAAACAAGAATGAGTTGGAGCTCGCACGGGTGATCAGAAGAATGGTTCCTTCACCATGATAACGCTCCCGTACACACAGCCTTCATTATTAACCGCTACTTGGCCTGTCAGGTGTGGCCAGTCGTTTCTCGACCCCCGTATTCGCCAGACCTAGCCCCCTGTGATTTTTTTCTGTTCCCGAGGATGAAAAAAATTCTGAAATCGAAGCGTTTTGATGATGTAGAGGCTGTAAAACCTGCTTCGCAACGGACACTGAACATGGTCAAAGCTAAAGAGTTGCAGGGGAGCTTCTAACAGTGGAAAAAAAATAATTAACAAGTGTATTTCATCTAAGGGTGAACACTTTGAAAGATACAAAAGAAATTTTGTGAATAAACTAATATATAAATATTTTGGAACGAAAATCCGGTTACTTTTGGGTCCCCCTTCGTATACTGGTGTAGACACGTATACACTCATGTAGGTAATCACGTATACATGCTAATATACTCCTGTATACACGTATATACTTGAGTAGGAACGTGCATGCATGTATCTAATGCATACATGTATCTACTCGTATATGAACGTGCTTACTAATAATTACACGACACGTATATACTCGTGAATATACACATATGCTTTTGCATATACTTGTAACTATAAAAATAACCGAAATATACAAATATTAGGATTGTTTATAATGGTTTTGCATCTATTTTTAACTATGACCACTTTACTCCATGCTATGACAACTTTCCCCCACCCCATGGGGTAAAGTGGTCATAAATACAAAGGGAAAAGAAAGTGTTATAAAACTACTTAAATCAATATTTATTTTTCTAAAACTCAATGTACTGTGTTCTTTAATAATGCAATGTAAAATAAAAACAAAAAAAGTTTAAATGTTTAAAGAATTTATTGTATTTATTACTCACATATAATTTGAAAACCTACGATTTTATGACCACTTTACCCCACCAGACCCTATTTACCCTAAAAAAGGATAAGGCTAAAGAAATTGGGACTATTTTTTTTAAGTATTTTGAATTATGTGTAAAAACCCAGTTTTTTCCATCGTTTTATAAAATTATTTATTTGAAATCTTGACACTTAACCATTACTCGAAATAATAATTGAAGTATGCATGTAAAACCTGTTTTCAATTGTGTACGTTCAGCAAAACTAATGCACACATTTTTTTTAAGGATATA
The DNA here is from genome assembly GCF_026930045.1 of Uloborus diversus. NCBI lineage: Eukaryota > Metazoa > Arthropoda > Arachnida > Araneae > Uloboridae > Uloborus > Uloborus diversus. The sequence continues at coordinate 7,797,705 of NC_072733.1, read as the reverse complement.
ATGTCTTCTTACTGATGAATAAAGAAAATGAGGAGCGTTTGTTTTAAAGTCCTTATTTTGAATGATGCGTAGAACCATTTCACACAATACTTGATGGAGTAACCACGAAAATTTTCGTTTCAAGTGAGTACGTTGTGGTTTTAAACTGAGGTTAAGCTAAACGTATGCCCATAAATTTTCTAAGAAATAAATGCACATATTTCTAATGATGTTCGAAAACTGTGTGTCCGCCTATGGGACGAATGCTCTACCAGACGAGTGGAGCATTTAGATTCATGCCCTTTAAAGGAAATATTAGTTACAGTTCGCGTTGTTTCATGAAATTGAGTTCAGATATTATGTTGGCTCCGTTTAAGTCTAAGAAACATACTGCTTTTCCTAATGGCAAGGAGACATGCCTTTGTATAATATTAGGTTTAAGACATTTCTTAGTAATATATTTTATCACGTTCGCAATCACGTCACGTTGCAAAAACACCTAAAAGCTACGAATTGTATTTTTTCATTATAGAGAACACTAATTCATTTTTACAATAATGTCGTTTAAAATATATTCACAGCTTCAATGTTTATCGAAAAATACGTTCATCTTGAGTATTGCTTTAGTTTTGCAGTAGTAAATGGCACAAAAAGACCCGAATATGAAAGATTAATTGCACATAATTACACATGAGATGCAAACTTCGTGTTATATTTTCAAAACGAAACGATGCTTAGTTAATTTTGGAATGTACTTAAGTAAAATGATAATCAAAACGTACCAATTACTGAAGCTTCCATTTTATCGATGAGTCCACTGGTGGGAAAAATGCCTTTTTTAAAACTTATTAGATTCAAGTGAATGGTGCTACATTATTATTTAATCCTTCAATGCTTGGTGCGGCATAAAAAAAATCATGTTTTTTTTTTTTTTTTTTTTTTTCGAAATTAGCAGCAATGCATGTGAATCCCAGGAGAAAATGAAAATTTTAGTAACACTTCATTACGGGTTTATTCACGTAAAAGACCAGCTCAGAAAACAGTCTGTTTGGCTAAGTATAGTAAAAAAAATGCTCTTGGACCTTTCCACCGTCATTTGCGAGAAAAAGCATTTCTTTTTTAATCTTCACATTTGTAAAAGATACTCCTGACAACTATATTTTGTATTAAACATTTTTATGCAAAAAATAATTTATTTGTATGCGTCACGTGAGGGTCCGAAGTCAACCTCTTGTAACTTGCTTATTAACTAGTTAAAATGTTTGCTTTATTAACCCGAGATTGCTCGCGCATCAAATTTCTCCCCACCTTTTTTTGGAAGTGGACGATTCCTTGAGTAGCTGACCGATAGGTCATACTTGAAGGTGCAGAAACGGTGGGGACATTCTAAAATTAGTTTCTTTGGAATTGACTTCTACGGGTGTATCATACCCTGCGCGAGTATTTCTGCTACAGTTCTGAACTAAAGCATACGCAATGCTTCCAAGAGACTTAAAATTAAAACTAGGATCGAGTGAAGACATTGTATCCCTTGCTAAAAAAGCAAAGTCAACGTACAAAAGCTGTACTGAAAGCCCCAATATAAAAGACAAAAACGAAATTTGTGTGTGAAAAATGTGACAAAAACATTTGCATGGACCTTATGGCATGCATTTGCAAAAAAATGTAGAAATTGAATGCAAGTCTTTTAAGAAAGTATTTTATAATTATATTCTTTTCTCACATTTACATTTTCAACCTTTTTGGAAAATAAAATTGAAGTCGAAAATTCTAAAAAACCTCCTCGGGTATGAGATACCCTGCGCGAGCATTCCCGTTCGTTTTGGTCGCGCGAGCAATCTCGGGTTAAGACGTTAATGTTAAAACAAATTTTACATTTTTATGACAAAGGTTCTAGCATAAAGGAAAACTATCTCGTTTATTAAAAAACATAGTTTAGCCCTTTGCAAAAATTATGTATTGGGCCATTCCATTAAAAACGTAGTCACTTAGTCCCGAATGTGACAGTTCATTTATTTCTTTCAAAAGTAATTTTTTATGACAAAATCTTTCGCTTAAGGAATCACCCATTTGTTTGTAATTTGCTAAGCAATAAAATTTGTATCATTACCCTTTTGAATTATTTTTTAATTAAATGTATGAGGCGTCACGTGTGGGACGAAATTACCGTTTTCCGTTCAATGGCACTATTATATATTAAACCTTACCATGTATTTAAAGGTTAAAGTTTTTCTACTGGACTACGACTAATTGAACAATGTACATCTGTATGCAACGTTTAGACGACATATGGCACATATTGCTCAACAATACGTTCTCTGAAAAATGAAAATACATATTATAAAGTGATTATGCAAGCTGAAATAAATATTCATTTCCTATTTATTGCAGACATATTACGCGAAAATATTGATGCGAACAACGAATATATGCAAGAACAATTTTGATAATATATAGCATGCTTACTCATGAGCTATACTCATAAGTTATAAAATTTTATAAATTGTCCATTGAAAAATACTCTAGCAACTGTAATTGCATATCATTTACGCAATACTTATTTCATAAACAGTATATTAAAGTATCACTGCGTGGCATTCAAAATTATTCTGGCACCATTCTAGGTGATTTTATTATGTGATGACCCCTGAATACAAATATAACCAACACATCCCCCATCAAGTGCCCTTTTTTGGAAATGCCCTCCCCCCGTATATTTTATTCAGTTCTTGACAGTGTCATGGCCATTATTCGAATATGCAGGAGAAGAGAGCATCATAGTAACCTTTGAAATTATTCTGAAGGACTAAATATGGAAAGTTCAAAAGCATGGACACTCGTAGCAAGTTCAGAAACTCATATGGTATCTCCATTAGAAAACTTAACGAGTCATCAAAAGAAGATTTTTTTCTAGGGGTTTGTTTTAACCGTTTTCAATTCTTTTTTGGTGCAAAATCCAAGTCTGGGGCTCCCCTTTATAAACCCCATGCTCAGAAAAAAAGTCACGTCGTAAAAAAAATATAATTATAAATTTTGGAAACCCCACATGGTTAAACGACTCGCATCGCAGAAAGTAGTTCAATAAATTAGTTCCAAATTCAGTACCAAAAGTTTCTGTGATTATTATATTTTTTCAAGTTATATTCAGATACATAATTAAGATAAAAACTGAAATTAGGTATGCTTACTATATAGCATTAATGTACATTTATATTTCTTGAGATACGCCGCGTCCTTTTGTTATCACTGTACGAAGTTTACTTGATAGATGACGTGTTTTATCATTAGTGACAATCTAATCTATCTAATATATAAAAATCTTCTGTCACGGTGTTAGTTATTGAACTGCTCCGAAACAGCTTGACCGACTAACATGAAATTTTTTATTCGTATTTGTTAGGTATGAGAATAAGACATAAAGTATACTTTATATCACTACGTAATTAGGAAGTCCTTTTTTTGAATTTTTTTCGCGACGCTACGGCAATTATCGGAACATGGCCTCACTAGATGTCGCTGGCGATTACGTATTAAGTGGGGCTATGATCGGAAACTCTCAATGATATCAAATTTTATTTATTTCCATTTTCTATTTATAACAAATGAAATGTTTGAACTCAATTTAAGCAAGGCAATTACAATGTTTTTCAGCTTTGCTCTTTGCTTCATTTTTTAAAAATATTTTGATAATTGTGAGATTCGCGATTAAAAAATGGAAAGGGGGGGGGGGGTAGGAGAGCTGAATTTTGGGACTGTAGGTATTTTAGACACCAAATAAAAGAGATATAAAAAAAGTCAAAATATCTAATATAAAATATCTTAAAACTCTCATATCGCGGTGTTTGTGTTTGAACCACCCCAAAATGGCGCGACCGACTTTCATTATTATTTTTATGTGCAGGTACGAGAATAGTTCGTAGCGTATAAATCACATTACACTACGGTATTTCAACATCATACCGATAGGTAATAAGTGTGTCTATATCTAGAATAGTTTTGGCTACCAAGTGTCTAAATGACACGACGCTTTAGCAAAACATTGGAATGAAACATTTTGAATGTACGTGATTATGTCGTGCAGAGATTACACTGAAAAACAAATTTTCATGAATCTTCTGGTCCTCAATGTACTTTGGGTGCTTTTTATAGATTTCAAGGTGCTGAAGAAGAATATGTTTGCAAAAATGTTCTATCACCCTCCAATTTTAAGAAATTTCATTTATACGTTTTGGATCATATAGGCTATCTTATAGCAATTATAAGTTTACTACAGTTTTCTTTTTGCTGCATTTGATCCATAGACATATTTTTGAACTCTTTACAGCAATAGAGTATGTATCAAGTAGGTAGAAACTGAATTCACTATGACAAGTCTTAAGTTTGCGACCTTGAGCAGATGGCGCTGGGAGTTCCATATCATTTCGGTTTCACACAAGATCACGGTAGTTGAAGATGTCCTCAGGCACGTAGAAATGCCCTGATCCCGGTTCCAATAGCCCATTTTGGATACTGAAAGAATCTTACGAGAATATGAAGATATTGCGTCATGAAATTGACTACTCACATCACAATTGGAGCATATGTAATTTTTTTTTATAGTAATTGCCATTGTCATTGGTTTGCAACTCGATTATACAAAATACTGCTATTTTCTGTGAAAGTTGAACATCAGGGCAAAACATGAACATTACATCAAAAAGAAATGGGCAGAGCGCAAACAATGTATTGCACGTGAAAACCAAAAGCCAAAAAGTTCTTCGCGCGCGCGCGAGAATGGATTTAAAAAAAAAACTCAAAAACCTTCACACATATAGTTGATAATAATGAAGAAATTTGTTAAAGCAATGAAAAAAAAGGGTGTAGATTTCAATATTTGCAGGAACAGTTCCTATCACTCACACTTCCAATTAGGGTATTTTCATTGACCCACAAATTAAAAAGCTTATTAAAAAAAAAAAAAAGATTTGAAGTGCATGTTTAAGTGAAAAATATCATTACTTTATTTTTAAATTGTTGTGAAACAATTCTTAAAAAATAATAAAAGTCGTACATATAAATAGGAATTAAAGACTTGTTAAAAAGTTACAGAAAATAAGGATGTTCAATGTCTTTTTTTTTTTTTGAGCAATCACGATTGCTTATTGTTCTCATTTGACCGTTTTTGGTGTCCGTGCCTCTTTCAACTTGAACCAGAAGAATCTGCAGCACCACCGCCCACCGTCCTCTGCTGGCGGCACGGCGCGGCTGCTCCGGTTTTGAGCTATCCGATCTCCTGGTCGGCTGCGTCCATGTCCTACACACACGCACGTTCACACACGTGTACGTGCATACACAGGTCTACGCACACACACAGCTAGGCACACGTAACCGCCCTTGAGGAGAGGTAGGCTTGGGGGGGAGGATAAAAGCCGTATCTAGAAACAATAACTCCAATGAGTAGGGTCCTGTCTCAGTTGGTGATTGCAAAAAGCATAATTAGGATTCAAAACTTCAGAATTCAAATTAATTTTCTTTTTTTTTTTGGCATCTCATTTAAATGTTTACTATAAAAATATGGGAGCTGTTAGCGACGAGCATGGGAAGCGCTTTCGCGAGTATATTCCTGCAACTGAAGCACGATATCAAAGACAGTTCACTTCTAATATGCTTGATATTACTGTTAAAATCTTTTTAGAGACTAGCTGCATTGCCCGGCTTTGCCAGGTCTAGCTTGAAAATAAAAGTTGTGTCAAGTGACGTATGATCAAAAACCAGGCTTGAATAAAAGAAAAAAAAACATCACATGCAAAATTTCCCTTCCAAACAAAGACGAAAAACGTTAATATACTTTTAAGGAATTAAAATGAGAAAGGTGGATTTAAATGTGTAGGCATGAAAACACAAAATCAAATAAGTTTAAGAAATTGAAAAGAGAAAGATGGAGATAATTAATAGATTCAAAAAGCGTAACCTTGGAAACGCAAAAGTAAAATGATCAACAATTTGAATGCAGATGACATTTTTTGAACTTGATTTAAAAAGGCTTGTAACTGTTTTTCCTTTCAAGATGTAAGCTTAGATTTTCTACTAAAGGTCGAAATAGATCTGGAGTAAAGCATGTTGCCTTTTCCAATGGTATCAAAATGAAAACTGCGGGACAGTTCCTACACTATTTATTGATAGATTTAATGAAGAAAATAGTGCCTCGATTTCAGCTAAGCCTAAACAAATTCGAGCTAAAAAAGCGAATAACTCCCACCGTAAGTAGGTTAGAACATTGAAACAAATTGCGTATAATGCAGAAAATTCCACTTTTTCCAACGATATATAATATTAAGATATATATGTGCAACTAATTTTTTACGCCCATATTCAGGAATTTATGTAAAAATTGGGCCTAAATTGGAATAAAAAAGAACTATTTATTGATTTTTTTTTTCCGAACTGGTCTACAAACCTCTTCAGGACTTAAAAGAGCAAACTGAAAATTTCAGCGAAATCGGTCGGTTAGTTCTCGAGTTTTGAGAGTTTAAACACACAGACGCTTTTTAAAGTGTTTATTTTATACTATGTAGAGAAGTTTGTGATAGGGCCTATAAGAGAGTATCCGCAGTTAAGGTATTTACAGCGACATAAAGTATGAAATTTAGGAATTTTTTTACAAACATTATTACTTTTTCTTAAAAAATCTTTTATTCTTCTACAACTATTTTAAATAATATATATTTTTTGTGTTTTATATTAGTTTTAAGCTTTGTAATTGTTTATATAAAATGGTGTATGACAAAAATATTGTACATGTGTTGAATAATTGTCATTAAATTGAGAGTTTAAAGATTTTGGATTTTTAAAAATCTGTGGGTGATGGAATATTTTTGCTGTCATATTCTTTTTTAGCGCACCCTAAAATTTGAAAGTCACCTCTTATTCATTGAGGAACAAAACCTTGTTTACCAGTGTTACATACAACGTTTTTAAGTGAACGAAATCGTTCAAATGAACGAGTTAAATAAACGGATCAAAAGAGTGAACGATCCTCTGACGAACGGATCATTAAAAAGAACGCATTTCCCACCTCTACACAATACCCATGTGCGTCAAATTCCCGGACCCATTGTTAGATATCAACGATGGAAAATTTGTTGTCTATGAAAATACTAAATGCATAAAATTCCCCATTAATATCTGCACCATTATTGATTTGAAAAAAAAATATTATCATTGATCACATATGTCCCGATGTACGCACACAGTACATATTGCGATGTGTTGCGGTGTATTTCATGCTTGTGGTTGGCAGAAAGAGACATATTTTGGCAGCAAAACAAATGTGGAGGTCGACTATTTAAACTTCGAGATACGGCCTGTGGCGACTTGGTATCACACAAATGAAGCGATAAAGTTTGAGATGCTAACGAAGCTGTAATTTATCCAACAGTTTTTGAATGCTAGAAATATATTATGAGGCAGAACAAGGTCTGCCGGATCAGCTAGTAGTTAAATATCAATTTACCCATTGAATGATAGAAAAGTTCAATGCAAGGATGACAGTTAGGAATGAATTCTAACTTGCTAAAAATGAGATGAACGAATAACTTACTGTATTGAAAAATTGATAGTGTTTTTCTTATAAGTATTTGTGTCTTTCACATCCGTCCTAAATAAATATATTTTGTAACCAAAAATTTTAGAAATTGCTCGTTTAATTATAGCCCCTGCTTGGTCGATTATGATTTTACCAATTGCATAGAAACTGGAAATACCACAAAATCTGGCACATCAAGCACCATTTACGATGAACTTTTTTTTAGTCTTCCCTATTTAGAGTTGCTCGTTTAATTGTAGCCCCTGCTTGGTCGATTATGATTTTACCAATTTCATAGAAACTGTGGAATTCCCACAAATTTCTGGCACATCAAGCACCATTTACGATGAACTCTTTTTTAGTCTTTCTTATTTAGAGTCAACTATCATTATACAATGTAATCATTATGTGCATGCTTTTAGATATGTAATAAATTTAATAGATGAACTGTATGTCTAAGATAAATTCAAGTAAGTTATACAAAACTAGAAAGTATTATTTTCTGACATTATTTAATTCTTCCTAATAATGTACACAAAAATCGTACAAAATAATGTAAACATGATTTTTCAAAAACTAAACTTTAAATTGATTAGGTCACATTGCTCGTAAGCACGCAGTGATTCATCTGAGGGTGAATTGATTGAGTAACAATGAAGAGTGGAATGAGTCTACTTTCTGATGTTATTGCGAAAACTTCTAAAGAGATTGCATCCCCACACCATTTATTACTCACTCTACGCTTCCGATTATTCAAAATATTAGCCATTAAAACGGTTCTCAGAAAGGATGTAAAAGAACGAGTTATTTCGATCAATAATGGCGCAATTAAGTTTCACCCAGTTGCTTTTCGTCCATGAGTTTGTTGAACAACTCCACAACAATTTCCCTTTAATGATTTCCTGCTGTACTGCAAACTTAAATGAATCGCGCTCAACTTCAAGAAAACATGCGTTTGTGTGCTGTAAATTAAACTAGCCTTCCTCCAAATAGAAACTCCGAAGTGCTTTCTCTTATCTTACTCTCAAGCACCCATTGTTATTAAATGTTTCAGGAAATAACAGATAACAAAAGGCATAGAAAAATTCCTCCAATAAAAAAAAAGGCCTTTATTGCTTGAAAACAAAAGTTTATGCTGTTTGCGAACGATGGATTTTTTATTGAATATATTTCCTGTCTTTGCGCAATGACTTGTAAATATGCATTTTTTTATTTTGATGTCAATATGTTCTTATTATTTCAAATGTTTCTATTTTGTGCCAAAGCAGAAATGTCTTATTGGTACTTATTTCAAAGAGTCATTTTTAAAAGCAATAATAGATAGATTAACTGTAAAAGAGAAAAACTCCAAGATTTTGTCATGTTCCCCAGATTTGCAAAGAGTCAAAATTGGTGTCGACATGTCTTCTGAGTTTTAAAAAATGAAGAATCCTTGCTTAAATCCACTGTAGGCTACTTTTTTTCAACTACTGTTAACTAGAAGGTTCTCAGATTTCAACATAGTTAGCGATTGTTCCGACGTGCATTTTTTGTTCAATTTATATATAGTCGCCTCAGAGCAACCGTAAGATATCTTAGTATTATTTCTGGGATTAGTTCTGAGGCGAGCATATGTAGTTTGTTTTTTCCAATTTTGGAAAAAGCAAAATAATTTATCCAGAAATAACAAAAAAAAAATCTGATATTGCATAAAAGAACATGTCATTCAGTGGTTTTGTATTTAACACACGAACTTATTTAAGTGGATACCAATCGTTTTTATTTCACTTCGTTCTGTTTACATCATCATTGTTTGTACGTTTTTTAAGCGTTTATTACAAAAACAATGTTTATAGCTCAATCTGCTAAATTATAAATTGACTTTTTTTAGACTACTGAAGAATCTTTAATAATGACAACCCATACGTTTTCTACAATCCGATTTAATAGATGCTTTTTTTTCTTTTTGTTTTTCAGATATTTCTCGCTCATAATATTTCAATGTAATGGGTCAGATTCTGAATGAAAACAATTAAAACCAAAACGCTAACGAATGCAATATAACGAGTTATTACTTATCAATACACTGATTACATATTAAAAATGAATTTAAAATAAATTTTCCAGTCAAAAAAAACCATTTCAATTGAGTTTTAAAAATAATTCAAAACTTAACAATGTGACAATTGAAACCGTAAAAATATATTTATACATTTTATCTTCCCATGTAAATTAATCGAGATTCGCGATTAAAAAATGGAAAGAGGGGGGGGGAGGGTAGGAAAGCTAAATTTTGGGATTATAGGTATTTAAAACACCAAATAAAAGGTATGCAAAACAAGTCCAAATATCTAATATAAAAACTCTCATGTCACGGTGTTTGGGTTTGAATCCCTCCGAAACGGTTCGACAGATTTTCATTAATATTTTTTACGTGCAGGTATGAGAATAATTCGTAATATATACATCATACCGATAGGTAATTATTCTGTCTCTATCTAGAATATTGTTGGCTTCCAGTGTCAAAATGACGCAACGCTTTAGCAAAACATCGAAAAACATTCAAAGATTTGAAATTTTTCTTTGCTGTCATTTGCTATTTGTTCACAAATAAAATGTTTGAATAATTTAAGCAACGCTTTTGCAATGATTTTAAATTTCGCTCTTTGATTATTTTGCAGGGGTATTTCGATACCTGGGAAATTTGCGATTAAAAAATAGAATAATAAATGTTTGGGGTTATAGTTTTTTTTTTTTTTTTAATTCCCAAATTGTGAAGGAAAAAAAAAACTGGATAGTGACATTTCGAATATACCTGTGGCAGTTTTGGCGGGTCAAGTGCACTTTTTTTTGGGGGGGGGGGGATACACCATGTGAAACTAGCAAAACATTTCTCATTTTGCCAATTTTCGCCGAAATATGATCAAATAATGACATTGTATTGGCCATTGCATCATTTGGCATTGCAGTAACTTTACTGGAAAGAGGCAGAACAGCTCATTCAGCATTTAAGCCAATGAATATTCAAAATAACCCAGACGCAGTGTGCATGAAAAGATAACGAGACCGTCTGTTACTCTCTGCAAAAATCTGTAGGTTCAAATGCTACACGACCCATTTGCAGTCAAATCCTCGGACCCATTGGTAGATATCAACGATGGAAAATTTGCTGTCTCTGAAATACTGAATTCATAAAATTCTCCATTAATTTCTGCACCATCATTGATTCGAAATAATTTTCTCATTGACCGTAAATTTCCCCTATGTACACACACAGTTCCTGTGTCATGCTTGTGGTTGGCAGAGACATATTTTGGCAGCAGAAAATGTGGAGGTCGACGATTTAAAGTTCAAAAAACGGCCTGTGGCGGCTTGGTACCACACAAGTGAAGCAATAAAGTTTGAGATGCTAATTGAAGCTGTAATTTATCCAACAGTTTTTGAATCCTAGAAATAAATTATGTGGCAGAACAAGGTCCACCGGGTCATCTAGTAAATAAATAAGTATATACCTTTAATTAAACAAGTTTTTAAGCAACAAAAACAGTCACACAAGGTGTGTGACATGCCACGGAGGTGAGAATTCACATGTTGTAAAGCAAAAATATAATAAAATAAAAAAATATTATTAAAAAATTGTTGGCAGGTTTAAATAGATATATTTTTGATGAAATTAAAAATCATTGTTATTTGAATTGTTCCTTAAAGTTTTTACTGTTAATAGCGTGTGACAGAAAAGTTGCACTATTTGAAGAATGACCCATATTCGCCTTTAACTCATCCATATTCGATGCTTTTAAGCTAAAGTGCGAAGAACTGGTCAAATGTTGTTAATGTAAATGTTGTATTTATGGGAAAATATGACCATAATAAAAGCTTTTACATGGTAAATCAAAACGTTACTTGATTTTTGAAGGTAAAAGACGATTTTTTTTAAATATTTTCTTTCTTTATTTATTTTCTGTTGTTTTTAAGAGGAACCCTTCAAAGTGATTTGTCAGTTTGTCATTTTTTAATTTCAATGTTTGTCGAACTGGTGACTCAAGACAATAAAAATTTTATAACAGTACAGAATAAGAAAATAAATGTTTCATTATTGTTGAATCATTTTAATGCGTATATACTAAAAATAATATAATTCAGCTACCTTGATCAATGTAAGTTTTTAGTGTGACCATAACTAAGCGAATGAGACCATAACTGGTTAAACCAGACTATGTCTATTAATTTCAAAAGTAAACATAAATCATATCGGAAAAATTAATGAATTTATCACAGCTATAAAAGAACTATGAAACTGTGATTTCTTAGTTTTAACACCGTTAGATTTTTTTTCTTCCATGAGCTACAACTTCAACGTTTGATGTAGTTCTAATGCAATTTTAAGCATATCCGTAACTAATCATAATCCATATGAGTTTAAATACATTTGCCGCGCTACTGTAAGTATAAATTAATAGAAATGAAAATAACTTTGTTCTACAGCAAGATTTAAAACAGAGACGAAACAACGATGAGAGTTGTAAGATGAGACTATAGACTTTCAAAATTAGGTAGAACATGTGAAAAGAGACACTTATACATATAGCTCCGCGTAGAAAATGCCGAATCAATACCATTGTCAGAGTTCTCAGCATTCATTGAACGAACTACCATTCAACTTCCTTAATTGTCTGTCCAAAACGTGAAACGGACTGTAACGCATTCAAGTCGGAATGGAACCAGCAGTGAATGAATTGAATGTCCACTGAAATGTCTTTAATTCGAAGTTAGGTTCAAAATTAGTTTGAATAAATATCTGAGAGACCTTCGAAGGAGAACTTGCTTGAGTTTTCTATTCAGCAGCTAATTTAGGATATGAGATGCGTTTTGAATATTACAGAGATATCTTACATACGAGATTTTGTTTTCTACAAAAACATCGTTAAGCTGCCCATTTTTAGGTTACGAATGATGGGAGAACCAGGGTTGTGACTTTAAAAAAAAGCGTGTAATAGAAATGAATGCCATTTTTGATACAGAATCGTTAAAAAGCAGTTTATTTGTTCCACACTGAAAACAAAAGGTTCAGCACCAATGATATTGGAAGTCTCACTGTTTTCAGCTCAACCAAAATATACTAATTGATGTAAATTTAAAATTCAAACATTTATTTTTTGCACTTTTATTATAGTTCTACCTTAGTTTAACCCCTCGTACGGAAATAATGTGTTGAACCTTGAACATTAACAAGTTAATTTTCATTCAACACTGCAGGATAATTTAATTTCAAAATTTCATCCAACAAAACCTGACCTCCTGTCATATTTGAGATAAAAACATCCTATTTACAATGATATCCACCATTTAGGATAAAAGAAGTACGAAATGATATTACATACAGCACAGTGAGTATATTTCGCATTAAAAAAAAAATCCAAAATAATCAAATTGTGTACTTAACTTGTACAAAAGTATTAATTTATCTCTCCCATTCATAAAAATATCAGAGCAAGCACTACTTACACACTTCTCTTTGGACATTCACTTCAAATTTGAATCGTGTTTTTATGCATTAGCAAAACGGTTATTAAAATTACATTTTCAGCCATTGTTCAGCTTTACTCAAGCGAACGTTTGGTAGGGGAGAGCAGGGCTAGAAGTTCCGTTTTTCAAGCAAGTTCAAAATTTGGTATGAAAACTTAAATCTAGAATTATTATTCTGAAATCAAAATAAAGTAATATATGCCACCAAGATTTTTTTAAATTGAATTTCGTAAGAATTTTTTTATAATTTATTTTATCGTAGCGAAATAGAAGTCGAAAAGGTGCAACTTGGCCCTTCTTGGGACACGTTTTTCAGATATAAACACACCGATGTCTAGCGATGACGATTTCGAGATTAACATCGTTTTGAGAAGAGTAATTTGTCAAAAGTATAATTTGTGATAGAATAAAAATAATTTTTTATTAAACTTAAGTGTTTATTTAGAGACTAATCAGCAGTATCGTCCAAATAAACAGATGCTTTTCTTAAACTTAAAACAAACTTAACTTATTTTACTTTTTAGCATTAATAATTTGTATTGAAAGGTTCAATGATTACTCTTTAAGTATAAATACATATATTAAGGCACAATTAATAAGTTTAATAACAAAATAATATATCATAGTAAAATACAGTAAGAATAGAATAATTCAGTAAAATCAAATAAAATATTTGACAGCTTCTGTAGCTAATAAGCTATGATTACTAGTTCAGAATGTAATCATAAAAGAAAACTGTCTTTGACTGTAAACAATACGATACTTTGCAGACGATCCATAAGAGAGGTTAGTGCAAATGATTGCAATAAAGTCCCAATTACCCGCGGACGGATATTGTTAGTGCGGATGTGTTTATTTATTTTTGGGTTTATAAAATACTGAATGTAGAAAACACTCATTTTAACTTAACAAGTGCAATATCTTTTTTTTTTGACATTCCAATTTCTTTCTTCCCCTTTCTTCCCAAAGACATCAAACTCTCCTCGGTAACTGAAACCTGACTAGTTGAAACCCGGTTTTTGCATCTACAATCATTATGCCTGTAACCGAATGAACGTGCCAGTTTTGTAAGAAAAAAAATCCCCTGCTTTGCACTTTTTTTTGCGTATTCTAACTTCATTTGATTTGGTTGATTTCGATTTTAAACTAAATTGATTTTCATATTCAGTTTTCTTGTGAGAAAGAAAGAAATAATTGCATTTCATTTCTTGATGTACTTGATTCTCGTACTGATATTGGTTTTGAAACTACTGTTTATCGCAAACCTTTTGCTGTTTCTTTACCTCCTTATATACTATAGTCTCATCCTCCCAATCAAAAATATTCTTCTTTCAATTCTTTTGTTTATCGCGCAATTAATAGTTGTTCTTCGTCGGAACTTCTTAAAGTGGAATTCAATTATCTTAAAGCTGTGGCAATTGAGAGAGAAGTTTGATTGATTCCATTTATAAAAAACTTTCAAATAAATCCCAAACTAATGTTCTTTACCGAACCTTCATTAGAAAGAATTTGGTTGTTTTGCCATTATTTTCATCTGTAAGCTGTCAGGTTGCTAAGATTCTAAAACGTTTCCACTCTCCTATTAATAAACTTTCATTCTCTTCTCTTAAAGATCCTATTCACCCTCTTAATTGTTGTGGAATTTATAAAATTAATTGTAGTTGTAAACTTGCCTATATTGGACAGACTCGGCGTGCTTCAATATTGCGCTTGAAAGAACATCAAAATTATGTGAAAAAACAACAATTAAATAAGTGTAGTATTGCTTAACATTGTTGGGTTTCGAATCACTCTTTTGATTTTAACTCTTATCAGATTATTCAAAATATACCCAATTCATCGGATCTTGACATTTGGGAGTCTTTCCATATTTTGAGGAACAGTTCTTACTTAGTTAATGATCTTAAAACAGTTCCATATTTTTCCAACGTTTGGCTCCCATATCTTTAACATTGTTATTTCCCCATCCCTTTTTCTATTTTGAATATATTTTTTTTTTGTATTTTTCCATTCATTTTTATCTATCTTGCTTTCCTTATTTTTAAATTTTTTTAATGGTTGACATACCCCCCCCCCCACACACACACACACTTTTTCTTCTATTTATCTTTATTTTTTTCCTTTTTCCGAATATTTTTGTTTCTGTTTATTTTATTTTCCTGGTGTTTTTTTTCTTCCAGTCAGCTTTTCCTTTCTTGCGGTTCACGGTTATCTACATTTTCTTTTTGTTTAAGCTTTGGCTTAATCTTTGTTTAATTGAATTCTTTCTTTCGGGTTTACTGTACCTCCGAGAAAGCTCTTGGCCTTTGCTTGCATTCCTATTGGTTCCTTAACGGTTTACAATTTTTCTCATTGGTGATTGGCTAATCCGCTATTTTATCTTTTAAGCTGCATGCCTATCTGCTCTTGACTTTTGTCGGATGTCTTTTCACCCATAAGCTCATTACTTTTTCCAATGAAAAAGGCTTTCCCTATAACGCCGAAACACGTGTATGCAGTAATCTGCAATTTGTGCTTTTTTGACGTTGTTTTTTCTTACTTTATTGGTTGATCAGTTTGCGTGATTTTCTGTGTCCGCATGCAGAAATGACCGATTTTTTTTTGCATTTACAATTAATGTAAATGTTATGTTTCCAAATATAAGTTATATTTATCAGTGTTACTGGTTTAATCATTATTGTACATGCGTGATATTATAAGAACTATTTTTAGCGACTGATGCAGCGAAAAAGAAAGTTACTTGCATTTTTAATTTACACCTCCAATAATGAAAGTTCTACTCAGATTTGACTAGGCTAAACTCATTAAGTCTGAGCAACATTGAACTACTTTACCTTTTTGGCTACTTTCTCAAATCACCGCAAGGAGGCGTAATCAAACCCCGATCCAAAAAAATTTAAACTTTCATAATTTCATATCAAAGTATGAAAGATTTTTTGATTAATATTTTGTTCTTTGAATATTTCATATTTTTTATCTATCTATTGCAGAAAGACCGAATATTTTCGGTGAATCATCGATTTGACATTCTTCAATTTCTATATTTCATGGTAACCAATGTATCTTATAATTTTTGTTTATATGTGTTTGTTTTTCTACGGAAGAACTTGCCCCAAAAAAAGGAACAACCAGCCGCACACGCACATGTCCCTGAAAAATTTAGTTATAGGTTACATAACGAAACGTAAATCGTTTCAGCGTAGTATTTTAGTGTGCAAAATCTATATTTGTATACAAACAGTAGTGAACTAAACACTATCATTTAAAGTTCGTGAAAAACACCAAAAAGTTCAAAAACGAAAATATTTGCAAACACAAATCAGTAATGCACGTGCTTTAGCTCAGCGTTTAATGTACCGGAGGCCTCTAGCCTATGGCTAATATGGCTGTCATCGGTGCGCTGAAAACATTCCATTTTAACGAGTATTTATTTAAAAAAAAAATTTATCTTTTCTCTTTATTAAGCTATTTTAAAGTGTAACTTACCCGCGGAACTTTTAGCTCCGGTCTCCTTAACTGATGGCAAGAAAGATATTTTAGAAAGGGTCTGAAGAAAATCTTAGTCATGTTTTAAGTCTAATTTTAACTTAAGCTCCTCAAAGTTCCGGGTTTATTCTCCAAAATTTCCGCGTTTAAATATATCGCTCAAAAACTGTGGGGTTTTAGATCAAGAACTGGTGTTTTGTTTCTTCGCGGTGAAGTCCCGAAACAGCAGAGATTGTCAATCGCTTCTTTAAGAATCATTGACGCTTTGAATTGTCTGGAAGGACTGATTATTAGTTATCACTAATTCATACATATTAGTTTAAATATGTTTTTCCAAAAGTATCAACACATTTTATTAGACGTTTTATCACTATTCTAAGATCGGTTCTCCTTTTTTATTTGCTAAAGGCTACAACACCGTACATTTAGTACACTTAACTTGAAACGAGTTGGGGAGAGAACTTTTTTCTGACACAACTTCAAAAAGTTTTTTTTATTATTATTATTATTTTGTATGTCGCATAAGTTCATCAATTAAACCAAAAAAAAAAAACAATAATTCTTATCAATACTCTGAATCAATAAATGAGGTCTAGAAAAAGGATAAACTGTAAACTGGAATATTTGAAAATCGAAACTAAATCAATGAGCAAAAAATATGCTCGTTTTTGAATCCAGTTTGTTAGAAAATGCTTACGGGCATTTTGCATTATTGGAGGACATTGACTTTTCTTCCTGAATGTCTTTGAAGCTTTGAGAGCAATATTTCTAAAAAGAAATGTTCGTGTGCATAAGGTTTGTTTTCACTAATTCATACATATTAGTTTAAATATTTTTTTCCAAAAGTATCAACACATTTTATTAGCCGTTTTATCACTATTCTAAGATCGGTTCTCCTTTTTTATTTGCTACAGGCTACAACACCGTACATTTAGTACACTTAACTTGAAACGAGTTGGGGAGAGAACTTTTTTCTGACACAACTTCAAAAAGTTTTTATTATTATTATTATTATTTTGTATGTCGCATAAGTTCATCAATTAAACCAAAAAAAAAAAAAAAAAAAAAAACAATAATTCTTATCAATACTCTGAATCAATAAATAAGGTCTAGAAAAAGGATAAACTGTAAACTGGAATATTTGAAAATCGAAACTAAATCAATGAGCAAAAAATATGCTCGTTTTTGAATCCAGTTTGTTAGAAAATGCTTACGGGCATTTTGGATTATTGGAGGACATTGACTTTTCTTCCTGAATGTCTTTGAAGCTTTGAGAGCAATATTTCTAAAAAGAAATGTTCGTGTGCATAAGGTTTGTTTTCACTAATTCATGCATATTAGTTTAAATATTTTTTTCCAAAAGTATCAACACATTTTATTAGCCGTTTTATCACTATTCTAAGATCGGTTCTCCTTTTTTATTTGCTACAGGCTACAACACCGTACATTTAGTACACTTAACTTGAAACGAGTTGGGGAGAGAACTTTTTTCTGACACAACTTCAAAAAGTTTATTATTATTATTATTATTATTATTTTATATGTCGCATAAGTTCATCAATTAAACCAAAAAAAAAACAATAATTCTTATCAATACTCTGAATCAATAAATAAGGTCTAGAAAAAGGATAAACTGTAAACTGGAATATTTGAAAATCGAAACTAAATCAATGAGCAAAAAATATGCTCGTTTTTGAATCCAGTTTGTTAGAAAATGCTTACGGGCAGTTTGGATTATTGGAGGACATTGACTTTTCTTCCTGAATGTTTTTGAGGCTTTGAGTGCAATATTTCTAAAATCAAATGTTCGTGTGCATAAGGTTTGTCTTCAAAACAACAAAAAACTATGCTCTAAAACAAATGTTTCCGAGTCGCATTAGCTTTTTATTCTGATGAAAAAAAAAATGGCATGACGATCCTGCATCTTTAGGCAAACTAAGCAGTTCAAAAATATGTTTCTCAGACTGCATTTTAAATACGGAAAACTGCATTTGACACATTTTCCTAATTTTTTGAACAAAATCATTTCGAAATAGAATTAAGCTATAATTTCTTTTTTTTTTTTTTTAATTTTCATTTCTGAATTTATTAATGGTGAAGACCGGGTATAGGTATTGTGTGTGTGACCCATTAAATAAGGAATTCAACATCTTTGCTGACTTAACTTATTTTAATAACTCCTGTTTGTGAAAATTGCAACACCACGAAGGACTTACGCGAATGAACTGAAATTTGCAGGAAATGTAAAGTAGGGCATGATATGCAAATGATTAGAATTGCAGACCGCTAGCGCAAGCGTATGCTGAAGAGCGACCTCTGAACGGCGGATCGAACCGAATATAAATAGACGGCTGTAGCGTGGCGTGTATGGTTATCGGTGGTTATATGCTAGAGTAAACGTTAACTGAATTTTACTATGTTTCTTTGACGAAAGAAAGCGAGATTTGAGCAACTTTCAGAGTTTGAACTGGGCAGAATCGTCGGCTTTCGTTAAGCTGGATTGTCTTATCGTGCAGTAACCGCTCGTGTGCAGCGCAACAGCAGTACAATCATGCGTGTTTGGAAGCAGTGGACGGAAGAGGGTCGGACAGCTCGGAAATCCGGGAGTGGACCCCGAAATGTGACAGACACCTGTTGCGTATGGCGCTGATGGACGCACAGCTTCTTCTAGACAATTGGCAGCACAGTGTCAACAGCTACAGGTGTTTCATGCATCAGTAAATACGACTGCTAAAAGTGTAATAATAAGTACATAGTAGACATAACTAAGCCGCTAATTTAAAATTGTTCTACAGAAATGGTATTGCTCAGAAGCTAACGAAACTTTGTGTCGCACGTAATATAGAGACAGGATCTAGATAAGGAGTAGAAAATGAAAGATGGTACAAAGTTTTCCGTCGGAAGACACTTTTGACGAAATACACGTTTACGACTGGCCCATTATTAAAATTTACCCACCTTTATCATAACCTTCAAAAGATGCAACTCATCCAATCATTAGCCCCTGCGTTTACGACGTCCTTTGAAAAATTGCTTCTCAAAATAACGTGTCATCAGCAACCGCTCAAGTGCCTACAAAAGTTAAAATGATTTTCTCCTGTGATTATACAGAACAAGTTATCGCACCGTTTTCTCTAAATCATTTTTGACGCAATTGCGTTAAATTTCCTATTTGTTCGAAAAGGTTATTGTTATTTATGAAATTGAAAGGGAACTAAAAGATGGCCGAGATTTATGCACGAAACTTGACTGTAATTCTACTCTGAGATGCCATATTAAATTCGATGAATTAGTTTCTAACAGTCTCGAAAGGTCAAACTAGGAAAGTCTGATCCAATTCCAGGAAATATTCGTCACCGGTGGAGGCCGGCGCCATCCTGATTCTCCAGGATTCCGACTCCAGAATAATAAATCTGAAAAACTGGCACGTTTCCAGGGGCCTTGGTCGAGGGTAAAATCGCTGGGCCATCAGCATAAATCTAACAGACGCCAAACAAATGTCGGTGAGGAAACACCGTGTATGACAATATTCTCTTGACCCATTTTCTATGCTTTTATTTAGTTTTAGTGTTGTTCCGTCGGCGCTCACTGTCACTCCAGCTCCTCTTTGGGTACTTTATCTTCGGAAGAAATTAATTACTGCTTTCTTTTGGGGGTTGATATCGTCCAGAAGTTGTCGCTGACGGGTTTTAAATGGACTGAATAGGCATCTGAAAAACATCTGACAGACACTTTTGTCATCCTACTGCTTAGGCAATTCATTCAGGAATGGCTTATGTTGAGGATTTATCATTGAATTAGGGTATGAGGGAACTATTACTTTTATCATTTTTCAAAAATCTTCAGCTTACGATTATTCCATAACTTTCTTTAGTGATACTTTATTTATTGATATCTCGGTCTCGTATAGTTTATAGTTTAAGCAGTTGAAAAATTTATAAAATACTCTAGCATAATTATGACTGAAATGTGATATCTAAAAATATATACATAATGATTATTTGCTATGAAACCCCCTTTTTTCTTAAAATATTCAAGAACAATAACTTCTAACTTATTAAAACTACTTTAAAACTTAAAAATGAGAATGTATTTTCCCTAGAAGCATGAAACGAACAATGGTGTTACTGATTTCTAAAATAAAATATATTATAGTCTAAATTAATAATTATTCTCGTTTCATTTTCAACAATTTAAAAATTCGACTATCATACTCCTATTTTAAGTTATTCATAAACACGTACACTAAAGTAAAACCATTAATTTTGATATTTTTCCCTTAATGAAATTTTAACAAGCTGCTCAATAAGCGTTTAGGCTTTCGTTAGGAAAAAAGATAAAATAATTAAAAACGCTCTTTATGGATTTATTTCTTCACGCCACATTTAACGAAGTGCATTAATGGTTTACGAAGCTCAACTGAAGCTTTTCATCTTTTAAAAGAACGACTATGGTGTGAGGAGTATGCAAACAAGAAAATAAGCAAACTTTTCACCAACGTGGACCAGGCAGTCAATTAACCTTTATTCTTGTTTCATCTCAAAACATTTACTTTAATGGATTTGGTAAAAAATTAAAAATGTCGTAATGGTAAAACTTAGAAGCTTTCTCTCTTCAAAAGTTTCACACGACAAGCAGTGTTAACTACTCTAAAGCTCCTAAACATAATATACGATATATTATTCATCATTGGTACCTATTTGTTAACTTATGTAAGTGATACTGAAAGCAGTGGAAGAAGATGAAATGTGCATTGATATATTTTAGTCTGTCAATTTATTACTAGTTTTGACCAGTATTTTTAGAAAACATACTTTTTCACTTACTGCTAGCATTTTAATATACATTTTTCCTAAGAAAGCAAAATACTTCTCTACTGGGAAAGTAACTGAAACATAGATGCAACTGAACCTCATTTCTTCTTTACAGATTGATATTTTCAAAGGATTGGGTCCTCTTTCTTTCAATACAAACATTTGAAAAGAAAAAATAACAAGAACTTCGTAAATAATTAAGATTAACTCAAGTAGAAGAACATTAATTTGCCAAATTCAACCTTATTTCTCTTTTAGTTGGAAAAGTTGCTAACACTTTCAAACATGCAGTTGCGCAATTGAAATAGTTTACAGTAGAGCTACAACGCAATTCGACTCAAAATGGATGTAACACGAGTGTTTAATGAGGAATAAATCGAATTTTAGAGATACCGCGAATTTCTCGTCCACAACAAGAACATTTTTGTAAAGGAATCGCGGCGCTATTCGTCTCTGTTATTGACTTCTAAATATTGGTTTCGTGAGTGCACTTTCATCGATTTGTTTTTACCATCACTTAAAGCTGAAGTTCCCACACCGCGCTAGTCTAAACAAAGCTTTGTTGATGTGTTTAAATAACCACTAAACAAATTTCATTTAGGTTTTTGAATTCTAAATATGAAAGGTGATAAGGTAAATAAATACCTTTGTGCTGAACAGTAAAGTAAGACAGACAACGTTACAAGAAGCACAAATTTGCAAATAACAGCAAAAAAGGTGATGTTATATAGTGGCTCCTAAGCATGCTGTTTCATATAAAATTTGAAAATGGAATAAGTAATAAAAAAAATGTACTTATCTTATGTAACAGAAATTCTGTTAACATTTGTTTAACAAATCAGTTATTAATAAATAAAGAATAAATACCTTTGTGCTGAAAAATTAAAAAGTCAGTAATCCAACGTTATTAAGCACAAAACGTTATTAAGCACAATCATTTGCAAGTTCTGTGCTTAATAACGTTGGATTACTGACTTTTTAAATCAGTTATTGTTTTATAGACTTAGGGATATATTTCAAACTGTTGCACCTTCCAAGTTCGTCAATCATGGGTTACAAAGAGAAATCTTCTTACGGATATTACTATATAAATCAAGAATGTCCAATACAAAGTCTCGGAAAGGTCTTCTTAAAGTAAACCGAGCGGAAAAAGAAAATACCAAAAATACAAAATTCTAAACAATTCAGTATTTTCCCGAACGAATCTTCTAGAATGTGCTTCACAAAAACAAATAATCTCAAGAAGCACCGATTCACATAAACTAACTGTATCTCATTAAACGTGAGCTTAACTAGAAGTTTTAAATTACTTCCGTTGTTTATCGATTTCTTTCTGTTCATTATTACGAATACTCTACCTGTATCAACTACTGTTATAAAGAGTTATAAAGAGCACATATGCTTACCCATAATCGTGCGTCTACGTAACTATCATTTTCCCCAAAAACCCGTTGCGTTATTGCATTACCACATCGAAAAGCACAAATCAATAATGACCTAGGTGACGGTTTGCCGTTGGAAAAGGAGATAATAGTGTAAGTTAACATCACTGGAGCTAAATGATTATTGTATTTCCCCTTGAATATCCAATGAACAGTTGTTACGTAATTGCCTCGCCTTGGATGGATATTAACTGGATTGATATTTACTCGAAATATTGTGATCTATGTCCTCTTTCTGATTAATTGTAACCCTGTTTGACGAGGGTTGGATATTTAGCTGTTACAAGTTAGTTGCAACGTTATTAATAAGTGTTTTTCAGTATATTAGGAAAAATTCGCATTATTGAAAAAAAAAAATATTTTTAACGAAAGTATAAATTTACTTCATGATTAACTTGTAAGAAAATTACCCAAAATGGCTATTTCTCAAAAAATATATATGAGACGAGGGGTATAGTTGATTAATTTTTTTACATTTTTCAAATTTGTGTTTCCAATTAACATCAAAACAAAAATATCTGCATAACTATTTTTAGTCAATACATAAAATTCGTTAACATATTTTGTTCATACTTTAAAGAAAAAAATCTATAAACTATCTTTTGAAATGCAGCAACTTACCCAACATGGGTAAAATTGATACACTAGTAGATAGGCTGCCATGCACACGTTAAAAGCCGTTGCTAAAATCAATGAAGTTTTTAAGAGTTGTTTTAAAGACGACTCCCACAAAATGTTTGAAGTTTTAATCCGGGTTAAATTATAAGTACCGAGCGTGCTTGGGAAATAAATATTGGTGGTTCCGCGTTCGGCACACCACCTGACTGGAACATCTGCTCCATCTCGTCAGAGCCCTCGGTCTCGTAAACTGAGATGAGCACAGTGTGCCTTAGTCTGCATGGGCTGTTGCGCCACTGATAATAGTTCAGTTTTTAGATGATAAATGCAAATCTGGTTCACAGTTCTTGCAAACATAGCTGTGACTTCAAATATTTCATGAGAATTTTTTTTTTTTTCTTTAGAATTTCTTTGTTCATTTCTAAGCATTTCGGGAGAAAGAATACCTAAAATTGTGAGTTAAATTATTACACGATCAAATTTACAAAATCATGATAAATCAACGTGAATCGAATAACGCCGTTACATCTGAAATTAATAAAAGTTGATTGTATGCGACTATCTATCTTTCTATGCCATCACTAATCCTGGTGAACGGCAGAAAACTGAGCATCGGACCAGGTATAGATGGATTCGTAATTTTCCTGCCTACATGCTTAGCTAGGTGTTATAACTGTGTGACTTTAATTAGCGGAGATGTAAATTAAAAACTGTATTTTGCTACCTCAGTCCTTCTCCGGAGCGGCTGGCAAGAAGTTGAAGCGGAAGTGATTAGCGAACAGGGAAACACGCACGGAAAGCGAATGTTTATCGAGAAGCGCCTTTTTAGATGCGCAACGAAAAATTACGTTTCGAATAGTTTTAAGCGATTTTTTTTTCTTTTTTGATATCATGATGCTCATTTCTTTTCTTTTCATGTAATGTAATTAACGTCTCAAAAATGTCAATTTATTTAAGCTGTCTCATGGGTAAAATATGGGGTGTAGACCCAAAAGCACCCATGCGGTTTTTCAAAGAAATTGGGAGCTGCAGAAACCTGCAGTTAGCGGGTCGAGCGAGCAGCCGTAGGTGTCGAAGTCAATGCTGCGCAGCAGACAGCGGCAAGATGAAATGGATGATCGCCATGATGAACCCGTGATGATCGATATGATGAAGGGGACGATAGCGAAGCCACCAAAGTACCCTACCCAAGTTGGTGCACATCAACATGCCGCATGCGGTTTGCACAAGCCGCCGAAGGTGGGTAATCTAGCCTCCCTGGCGTTTAGTTTACCCATAAACGATGCTTCGGCACTTTGGAATGTTAGCTACTTCTATTAGTTAAAGTCATGCTTTCTATTTAAGGAACACAATACTGTTTTGTTTAGCATGATATAATTATTTAAGTAGCATATGCAAGATTTGAAAGAAAACCTTTAAAACTAGAAATTGTGAAGGGGAAAAACATATTTGTGAGAACTCTCAAACAAAAACACATGTTCTTTAGCAGGTCAACTCATTGTATACGCTTGTTGCATCTTTATAAGCCGCTCCCTTCAGACACACAGACGCACTCGAAAATTAACGCCCCTATTTTAACTTAACTCCGTATTAACTCTACCGTGTTTCACCTTTTTATTTCATGTTTATGAATCTGTTTTATGCATTTGTTGAAGGATATAACAATTGTCTCTACATTAAAAGCCTTTTTTATATCAGTGTTTAAATCCTAATAAGCAAAAATCACTTTATGTACCAATGATAAACTTACGCAAGTACATCAAAGGAAAAGAACGTATATAGCGCTTTGTATAAAGTACTCTGAGAACACGCGATAAATATGCATCACTAGATAGTTTACACCACGTAGATTTTTTTTACAATTAACACTCAAAATGCTAACTAAATGCAAAGATTCATAATAAACACATTAATATATACCTTCTATTCATAAAATGTTTCTTTAGTTAGAAGATTGTGGGAATAGTAGTTTAAAAGAAATGAAAAACTTAAAGAGCGCATGTCTCTATGCGGGAACAAGAACACACGTAACGCTTGATTCAAGAGCTTTAATTGTGCGTGTTGGATAAGCTTCTCCCGTATGTATATGTGTTGTCAATTGATTTACAAAAGGATACTGAGTTTCAACATTACAGGATAAAAACAGTGCTTGTATTCGTATATAAAATACACAGATAAAGTTTAAAGCATGAAGCAATTTTAATAAAACCACATGAAAACCAATGATTTGTAATGTGTGGTAAGGAGACAGTAGAAAACTTTTAAAAGATTTAAACGAACGTAGCAAAGCCATACGACACAGAACGAGCCGCATTCATTTTTCCAACTTGTTGTATCATTATATTGAATTGCAAAAACTTAGGTAAACTTAGGTTTACATGGTAAAAACTTAGCTGAATTTTGTGTTAGTTGTGTATGAGGTACAAGTATAGTAGCGCAAAAATAAAATTTCTAAAACGATTTCTCATTATTGTTGTGCAGGCGGTCATAAAATTTAACAAACATTCGTCGAAGGTAACAATGTTCTACGAATAAAGAGTTTCTTTTACTTATTTTTTTTTACACAGCCGGCTAATAGTATGCATGATTGTGAAAGGTTTTGAGGCAATATTACATACAGAGCATTTGATGTAATCATTCTGATTATTGTGTTAAGTTACGTTGCGCCAACAAATACTTTTTCTCACATTTTCGTCTCGTCGATCGACATACAAAATAATATTGAAATATAAAACAATTTGATAAAAACATTCGTCGAAGGTAACAATGTTCTACGCATAAAGAGTTTCTTTCACTTACTTCTTTCTTTTTTTTTTTTTTTACACAGCCGGCTAATGGTATGCATGATTGTGAAAAGTTTTTGAGACAATATAACATACAGAGCATTTGATGTAACCATTCTGAGTACTGTGTTATGTTACGTTGCGCCAACAAACACTTTTTCTCACATTTTCGTCTCGTCGATCGACATACAAAATAATATTGAATTACAAAATAATTTGATAAAAACATGCATTTTATTTCAAAAGCAACAATGCTCTTTGTTATAAAAAGGCATATAATAAAAATAATACTAATAATAACAATATTAATAGCAGCATTCATAAAGAAAAAATGAAAATGAATAATTTCTAATGTTTATTGACAAGCATTTAGAAAGTTCTTTTCAGAAATTCGTGCGTATTTTTCTTTCCTAAAATAAATTTTATTTTTAAGGTAAACAGTATTCAAAAGTAGTTGGTAAATCAGTTTGTGTGTCGATGACTGTAGGTAAATTATGCAAGTTAAAAAACCATTTTGGAGAAGTTTCAAGAAATATATGTTACGAAACTAAAATGTGTCTGACGTAGTCTGATCAGTCAAACGCAGAGTATGATTTTCATACATTTATATCATTAAAAACTGGAATAATTGGTACATGACATAAAAATATTTTCATTGATGTATGCAAATACTGAAAAACCATTTTTAAAAATTTTCCTTCCGGTTTGTAAGGCATTTTAAAGAAAACAAAAGTGCACTAAACTGGTAAACGACTCCCAGCCCCCTCCAAACACAGATTGTATATAATAATTTCTAGTCGTTTCCATTTTTATTATTTAATAGAAGAAAGTAATTGTTGCCAATTCACGAAAGACAAATCTTTAAAACACTGAGGATGTTCATTCCTTAGTCGGTCTACCCTATAAAATAAAATCATTAAGTACACCCAGACCTGTTTTTCATGCGGTTTATAGGAAAAAAATCGCATAAACAAATCGTTCTAAACCGCACGAATAGCTATAAAAAGTTTCTCAACACAGTTAAAAAACGTGTTTTTTTCATTTTATTTTATTTATTTTTTAATGCGGTGGATTGGGACCGCATAAAAAAAAGTCTGACGT